>NC_133759.1:4794924-5097954 GCF_036562045.2 Rhinolophus sinicus | reverse complement strand
ATAAAACCTACCAAAAAGTTTACCCACCAGAGCGTAAATCAAATTGACATCAGCTAACTCAGCTGCAGCACTGGGTACAAGAAGAAAACAAAGAAACATCCCCAACTTTCTGAAGAAATAACTTTGTCAGCACAGAATTATGAACTCACTCAAAATATTATTAAAATGTAATGGCAAATGAAAGACCACTTCATATATGTGAAGATCCAGAAAGTTTACTATACTGACCAGAAATATTTACGAGCAATAGCTCCATCACAGTGAAAAACGGGAATGGCACAGCAGCAGCAGTGAGCAGAGAAGCCAGGAAAATTCATTCTTAAGTCTAAACAACTTCACTGTAAAAATTTTCATGTCAGTTCCGAAATAATATTCAACATGATAACACCATGACAGATTCGGAGGGTGAGTAGAGGAACAGCAATTGGGCTAAAGTTCTTGCTTGATTTAGGAGGCAATAGATAATGATTTGCTCCAGAGGTTAATAGCAAATTACAAAAGACAGTAAATATTAATATTGAAGTGCATTTGGAAAAAAGAATATCACTTTTATGTCAGTTACAAATTGTATTTGGTTGCTTCAATAGAAACCTAGACAATGGCGGCTCAAACAAATTAGAGGACTATTTTTATCTCACATAGAAAAAGACTAGATTTTTATCTCACATAGAAAAAGCCAAGATGTGGACATTCCCTGGCTGGTATCCAGACTTATTCTATCGCCCTACTTTCCCATGCTCATGAGTGGATCCGTGTCGTCATACTCTCAATATGGCTACCAGCGTGCCAGCCTTCATGTGTACACTTCAGGAACAAAGAGTAAATACAAAGGGCAAGAAGACCAACCTAGTATGAGGCAGCGTCTTTACAGGCTTTCCCAAAAGTCTTACCAGTGATTTCTGCTGACATCTACTTGGCCAGTGAGTGCCACATGACCATCCCTAGCTGCAAGGGAGGCTGATGAAGGTCATCTTTTCCCCCTCCTCCCTAATCTGGACATACTGCTACCCCAAATTATTATGGTTCTATTAGTTAGGAAAATGAGAAAAATGGATACTGGCTAGGCAACTAGCAGTCTCGGTCTCTACTTCTAAAATAGTTAAAGGAATAAGATCCCAAAGAAAATTCAACCAATTCAACAAAGATATGGAACGTGAAAAAAGACAAAGAGAAGATGCTAGATAGAAACCATGAAACAATATGGCAATAAGTCTAGGCATATTAGAAATCATAATAAATGTAAATTTGCAGTATTCCTCTATTAAAAATACAGAGATTTTCTTGCTGAATCAAAACAAACACACCTCACCTATATTTTGCTAACAAAAGGAGATGAGAAGTTGAAAATAAAGCAGTGAAGAAAAGTATAGCAGAGAAGAGACTCCCACTTCTGATAATGGTGTACTAAGTAACGAGGATTAATCCTTCTGCTGAGAATAACTGGAAAAGCTAATCAAAATATGTTTTAAATTTCTACTTGAAGGAACTGGAAAGGAACAATATCATTTTTAAAATTTCTAGGCCATGATATAAACTAAGAAAGAAATCCAGAGGTAGAAGCCTGGCGGACGGAGGTGCTTCCCATGCCTTCCCTGTCTGGTGCAACCACCCACCACCTACCCCATCTTCCAACTTATTCTTCCTCCCCACCCCCGTTAACTTCACACTGACACCCCCAGCCTTAAATGGCCTTTCCTCTTCTCTACATCCTCCCATAGCCCCACACCGGCCTCCCCATACTTACCCTCCACACTCCAAATGTGACCCCTGGGGCTGTGACTCAGGGGGAGCCAGGTACTCTCGATAACCCCCAGTCCTTCCCAGGGGCCTTTCTGCTCAGCATTGACCTTGTGGCTTCAGGTGCGTCTTCAAAGCCCAGGAGCAGGCAGAGATGAGGCCCTGCTCATGCAGTGGCTGCACCTCACCCATATCCTGACTGTGACCTTGAGACCCTCAGGGCAAGAGGAAGACAGGAAAGTATTTGAGGCCACTTGAGCCTGAGGTGGGGGCCCTGGCTGGTCCCGGGGGGCTTCAAGTTCTCCCAGGAGGCTGATAACTGGGTACCTGGCAGATGGGCCAGACACAGGGGATAAAACAAGGAAATTTACTCTGTCCACCTAATTCCACTATCCTTATCGAAGGTAATTATGGTTAAGTTTTTATAATGTATACCTCTCTGATCCCCTCCTTTTAAAAATAGTGCCTTTATAACACGTACATACAAATATGTATCTAGATAGGGACCATATTGTTCTTCAATTTGTTTTACTTACACTTTCAATGTCAATGCATAGTGAACAAACTCATTCTTTGTGGTTCTATTAAGTGCTTCTTAATTGATGAGTTTTCACAATTCTATATTCCCCAGTAATCACCACACAAAACAAGATATAACACATTTCTCTTTGTTTCTTTGTGCTGGTTGCAAACAATGCTTCTTATAGCCCTACCCTAAGTATAAATTCTATTCTGAATTATTTTACCTATAATTTAGTTTTACCTGTTTTAGAATTTAATATGAATGGAATCATCCTCTAAGTACTCTTTTGTGTCTGGCTTCTTTTATTTAGCATAAGATTTTTGAGATTCCTCTATGTTATTGTGTGTATCTGAAATTTGTTTATTTTTATCACTGCTTATTATTGCATTATATGAATATACCACAATTTCTTTGTCTAATCACCTATTGGTGAACATTATTTTGACCTATTTGAATAATGTTGCTATGAGCAATCATACACGAATCTTTTGTGGATGTGAGTTTTCACTTTTCTCGTGTAAATCCCGAGGAGTAGAACTGCTGAGTTATAGGGTGGATATACGCTTAACTTTATTAGAAACTGCCAAACCATTTCAAAGTGTTTCTACTGTTTCATATCTCCCCCCACCCCACCCCCAGCAGTGCATAAGAGACCCAGTGGTTGTATATCCTTGCCGCTATTTGGTG
Source organism: Rhinolophus sinicus (assembly GCF_036562045.2). NCBI lineage: Eukaryota > Metazoa > Chordata > Mammalia > Chiroptera > Rhinolophidae > Rhinolophus > Rhinolophus sinicus. The sequence continues at coordinate 5,095,007 of NC_133759.1, read as the reverse complement.
TTCTCAACATTTTTTATTTTAGCCATTCTCTATTGTGTTTAGAAGTATCTCATTGTGGTTCTAATTTTCATTGACCTCGTGACTGATGAGGTTGGACGTATTTTCCTGTACTTCTTAGCCCGTTTGTAAATCTCCTTTTAAGAATTTTACTCCAAACTCATTCTTTCTAATCATGTGGTTCCATTATTTGATTGAACTGAAATCCATGTAATTGAATTCCTTATTGATAGTGCTTAAATTGTCTCAAATTTATGTTTTCATCCAGGTTGAAACCAGGTTGAAATGATTGTCTTTATACACATTTGTGCCAATGGGCTAGTATTTCGAGAGTCTTGCCTCTTTAGCCAAATTTGGGGCATTTAGGGCAGGAAAGAATGGACAGATGTTCCACATTTTTGCCAAAAAAAGTCTCCGCTGTTGGGAGGCAGCCCAGTGCCTGCGTCATAGCTGCCCTTATGACATCATGGCTCTCTCCCCTCCTCCTCTTTTCCTGCAGAGCTATGGCTGGAGGAGCTCAGACCTGAGGCCAATGGAACCATCAAGCTCCCAACTATGGACGACTTAGAGGATCAAAGACCTGAGGAGACCTGAGCCATCTGTTTCCAAGCCATGGGCATTCGATTTTGTGTAAGAGAAAGCCAGTCCACCCAAGGTGCTAACAGGGGAAGGTGATTTCCACAGTTAACTTGGGATGTGAGTCCTGCATCCAGGGCTTTGGGCAAGGCAGGAAGTTGATTAGATGGTGGGCGTGGCACAGTGTTGTACAGAGAACAACCTGCCCATACCTTCCCCTCTGAACTCTGGTTACAGAAGGACGGCCAGTTTTGTGAAATCGTAATACCAGAGTTTGGGACAGATGAAAAAAAGAGCGAAAAGAAAAAGAAAGAAAAAGAAGAAAAGGAAAAGCCACCTCCTCCACCAAAGGTAGGTCTGGGGAGGCCCTCCAAGTTGAGGGTGAGAGTGACCCCCACCTGCACTGTCTCTGACCCAAATCACCCAGGAGGGATAGGTGATGTCTGTGGCCCATAGCATGGGATCATTATGGAAATTGTCATCCAAACCAGGACACATTTGTGTGTGAAAGACAATGCCATGAATTATGACGCAAGAACAACAATCATAAGCTGAGAATGTCTCAGGTCAGCCAGGATGAATGGTTGTCCTATCCAGACCTGGAATGTGTAGGGATTGACTCCTCCTTGGCTCTCCTCTTCTCCTAGTTGCTACTGTCTGAGAAAGGCGGGTGACTGAGACATGGAGAGTTGGTTGTAGCGGGGAGAAACCCTGGCAAGTGGGAATCAGACCAAAGTTGGGGAGTGGGGTGGTGAGGGCTGTGTTTGGGGAAGACATTGCCAAATAAAGGGAAACCCAAGTCTAGAATCATGTAGGAGTGTGTGTGTGTGCACATGTGTGCTGACTGAAGATTAATGTGAGAACCAAAAAAAAAAAGAAAAATAACAAGCAAGAGAAATAAATGAGAAAGACGAGACTGCACGGAGCAGGGAGACTTCTGTGACTTCGCAGAGAGGCACAGGAGGTTGTGGATTGGAGCTGGAGTCCTGCGTGAAAGGAGAGCAAAGGATGCCACTTCTGCAGCCTGGGGGCGGGGGGTACTGAAGGGAAGGGGTCTGCATCGCAGGTAGGTGGTCAAGCCCAGGTGGAACATGATAGCCTTTGACCCAGAGATCGTGGTGGTCTCTTTCTGGCCTGCCCACCCAGTCCACCTAACCCAGTGATTGTAGGGCAGGTGTGCCCGTTACAGATGAGAACACTGAGATTCCGAGAACAAGTGATGTGTCTGCATCCATTAGCCAAGAGTGGCAGAGACGCTGTCCGGTCTTCTGGCTCCAGACAGGGCCATGCCCGGTGCTCCTGAACTTCTGAGGGAGGGGCCATTGCTGATAAAGGATCACGACCCCTTCCTGGCACACGCGGGCCGGAGGTGGGTGGGGAACATTTCCTGAGTATCTCTGCTTTTTCCTTGCATCACCTCCCCTCAAAGGTAAAGAAAAACACTGGTAAAGAGCAGAAAGCCATAAAGATCCAGGCCTGGTGGCGGGGCACGCTGGTGCGCCGGACGCTGCTGCACGCGGCGCTCAGGGCTGCCATCATCCAGCGCTGGTGGAAGCAGGTGCTGCTGAAGCTGCAGGCGGACCGGCGGCGGGCGGCGCTGGAGTTGTACGCTCGGCAAACCTGGGCGGCGGTCCGGCTGCAGGCCTGGGTCCGCATGTGGTGCATCCGCCAGCGTTACATCCGTTTGCTCCACGCCGTCCGCATCATCCAGGTGTATTGGCGGTGGCATAACTGCCACACCTGTGGCTTTCTCCGAGGCAGGTACGAACTCACAGCAAACAAGCTGGGACTTGAGCTTGAAATCTTTCTGGGGTCACAGATTTGTCGGATTACAGACTGCATCCCCTTCCCAATAAAGAACTGATCAGGTCTGCTCCAACTGTGCGTCACCAGATTTCTGTCTGAAAAGCTCCAGGAAGTCCTTGTCTCAGCAAAGGGACAAGGCAAATGATGACAGACACCGGGCATCTCGCAGGTCAGCTCTGAGGAAGCAGCAGTGGTTGTCTGGGGTGCAGGGTGGAGGAGAATTCTGAGAACCTGGTGCTGGATGAAGAGGGTCTGTGATTGATTAGCAATGTCTGCCCTGGTAGGAGAGTTAGGGTTGCAGGACCACTGAGTCTGCCAACTCCAGCAAGGCTCCTTCACAGTGTGGTCTCTGTGAATGGCGCCCTCTGTCTTTGTGCAGCATGAAGGCTTGTGTCATCTGATGCTCTTAACCCTTCCATGTCCTCCCCTTAAATTTAGAACAATTCCAGAAGCCCTCCCTGCAGTCTGCAGGAGCCTGCGCAGTCTAAGCCTGGCCATCTCACGCTCTCAATCCTCCCTGAGTGCTGGGCGATTGATTATTCACTGTCTCCAGCACAGTCCCATCTCAGCACTTGCTGCTGCCATTGCTTGGGTGGTCTTCCAGATGGAGCTCTTACTTCACCAGGTTGGTCTCTGCTCCATGCTTCCTCTCAGGGAGGCCTTCTCTGACCACCTTATGAAAACAGCTGCCCCTCCCTCTACTGTATGCTCTAGCTCCTCACTCTGCTTTCCTGTTTGGAAAATCCTCAGCAATACCTGAGGTTATTTTGCCACGTTTCCTGTTTTCTCTCCCCAGCATTAGAGGGTGAGCTCCAGGACAGCAGGGACTCGGGGTTCAGTGAGGTGTTCCCAGGAACTGGAACAGTGGGTTCTCTCTCTCAATATATTACCATATATATGTAGTCAGACAATTAAGTTCACGAACTCATCCTAGAAAAAGTGCTACATACCTCTTTCCTATAGAAGTTCAGAAATAGGACCCAGGAATTTCAGGTATGATTGGAGGCAGAAGTGAAGCACTATGCTAAAATGAAGGGATTAATTGAAAGTGTGTAGGCTGAACGGAGAGGCCTCCAGCCCTCTCTGCCAACTCAGCTCCCTGAAAGCTCGCAGTCACAGATCGTTCTGTGAGCCTGGAGAAGGCAACCTGGTCCCTGGGGCATCGGTGCCCTGGCGACATCATTGCGGTTTCCTCCTCTTTCACCCTTCCTGCCTCTGCCGGGGCCAATGGAGCAGCAACCAGAAGGGGTGGAAACACCTGAACAACTTCCCCCGAGCCATGGGCAATAGATGCTGTGTAAGACTTAGTCAGACACCCCCTCCCCAGGGGCGGGAGATGCACCATGGCAGAGGGAAGCACCAGATGACCTCAAAGGACTCGGGGAAAGAATGGAGAGCTGTAGCAGTGGGGACTTTGCACAGAGGCTGGCCCTCACTTGTGCTTTCTCCATCATTCTGATTGCAGAAGTCTGAGCTAGATAAGAATGCACAAGAGAGAGAGGCGAAAGGTAGGTGGGGCCCAGGTGCATGAGAGAACCACAAACCATTGACCCTCTGATCCCAGAGTCCCTGGACATGGAGGATCCATCTCTGGTCCCGCAGGAGTCAGCTCAGTGCTGCTCTTCTGTCCCCATAAATTCCGTCCCCATCTGAGTGAGCTGTGCTAAGTGTGGAGAGAGAATAGGTGATCAGGATGCCAACCGCCCATGTGGGAGGTGGGCACAGAACAGTGGGGACTGGAAAGCTGCAGAAGGGGTAGCATGCGTGCAGAAGGATGTGGGGTGACTGAGAGGTAGTAGCGGAAATCAAAAGAAGGGAGGTGAGGGGAAGACCCCCAGGGGGCTGTGGCATGGTGTGAGGCATCGGGAGGCAGCTTCACAGGCTGGAACGTGGGCTGACGTGCAGGCCGTAAATGCTGAGGTTCACACCCACGTCGGGTCTTCTGGGTCAGAAAGTCTTTCCACTGTTTCCACGAAGCTGTGAAGGCCACGGGGTAAGCATAGCCCCACTTTATAGACAAGGACACTGTGACTCAGGGGTGAGCAGATGTGTACCCCACCACAGACAAGATGGAAGTAGAGGCAAAGCCCCACCCAGGTCTCCTAGGCTAACGACTAAGAGAAAAGGTTGGAGGGCCTTAGTGGCAGACACCAGAGCTATGGCTGATGGCGACAAATTCCCTGGGAGTCCCCTGCTTTGCTTGGTTAGTGTCTTGCACAACAACACCAGAGAGCAAGAGTGAAGGAGGCTTGCCAGCTCCAGGCCTGTTGGCATGGCACGCTAGTACGAAGGACCCTGCTGGCGGCCACCCTCAGGGCCTGGGTGATTCAGGTCTGGTGGAGAACGCTCCTGTGGAGGCGAGTGCAGAAGCAGCAGCCGGCCCTGCTGAAGAGCTAGATGGCCGTCAGGAGCCGGCGGCCCTCAGGCTCCAGTCCTGGGTGCGCATGTGTCAGTGCTATCAGCGTTACTGCCAAATGTGCAACATCGCCTGCATCCTCCGGGCCCCAAAGAGCTGCTTCGCCTTCCAGAACCACGAGGTTTTGCAGGCACGGTATGAAAGTGCTGTCAAACACCTGGGGTTCCACGTCAAGATCCTATCAATCTAATGGTTCTGCAGAGTGGAAAAGTGGCTCCCCTGCCCAGTAAAGTTCTGACCAGGTCGTGTGTGTCTCAGTGACTCCCACACCACAGGGATCCCCCAAATTCAGGCCCTGCCACTCCTCTTCTATTTGGAGAAAGACTTCAATGCAGATACCTCGCCCCTGCCCCACCCCTCAGTGTCTGTGGCCCCAGTTCTGGACAGTGACCATATGCCACTGATTCTGTCCAAACCAGAAGCTGCTGCCTAAGGCTGTCCTCTTCTAGGTAGAGCCAGGTGTCCCAACCCAGCACCATCCTGCCTCCTGAATTTGCAATTGTGAGGGGTTGGGCTTTGTATACCTGAAGACTCTGGGCATCTCCTCCTATGACAGTTGTCTCCATCAGCCTGCCATCAGGCAAGCGGGGGCTTGCACCCATTAGTTTTCTACTTGGCAAGGCCCCAGACAGAAGTCGGGCACTTGGCTCGCTGTCTTGGAAGCAGTGCAGCCCAGAGAAAGCACAGGAGGCTGGCCTTAGTGATGACTCGGCACAGGGCATTGCAAGCTTCTTGCTAAGTTGGACACTATTTAGGAAATAGATTTCATGTTCTTAAGGAACGTCAGCTCTGCCTCCATCCACCGTCCTCAGAACCAGCTTCTCCAGGGTGCTGAACACAAATAGGGCTCCCACTGATGTTACCTCCACTGTAGATGTGACTTCAGCATTGAATGGATGATGTCCTCAAGCCCCTTGCCTCTCACCTCCAGCGACCTTGACCTCCATCCTACTTTAGTCACCCGCTACTACGATTGCAATATAGACCATGGCTTCTTAAGCTCTCTGTGAGGATGGACCTTTTTTTAAAAAAAATGTCCAATCCATCATAGACCAATTATTTTATAAAACAACAAAAATGAGTTGTGAGCAAAATAAATGGAAAAGGCATTCAAAATACAAGTCTTGTTTTTAAGTGCCATACATAAAATTACCATTTTAATTTGCTGTAACAGTTTCTAAATGCTTGCTCTCAATCTCTGTTCTTATCTCAGTGGTGACAACATGCTTCCTTCCCACTTAGGGTGGCACTGTCCTAGTCCTGTCATCATTCATAACTGACCACAGTGACAATATTGATTTCAATCATCCCAGTCTCTGACTTTCTATCCTTTAGGGCCCGCAGTTGAATAGCCTTATCTGGCCACCATCAAAATGTTCTCTATATCTATAAGTCAGTTTCTATTTTGTTTGTTTTATTCTTTAGATTCCACATATAAGTAAAGTGAAATCACATGGCATTTGTTTTTCTCTGTCTGACTTACTCCACTCAGCAAAATATGCTCTAGGTCCATCCATGTTGTTGCAGATGCCAAGATTTCATTTTTAATGGCTGAGTAATATTCCATTGTGTATATATACCACTTCTTTATCCATTCATCCATTGATGGACACCGAGGTTGCCTCCATATCTTGGCTATTGTAAATAATGCTGCAATGAACATATGGATGTATAAGTCCCTTTGAAATAGTGTTTTGGATTTCTTTGGATAGATACCCAGAAGTGGGATTACTGAGTCCTTCTTTGCCTCTTTTTATAGCCTTTGTTTTAAAGTCATTTTTCTGGTATAAAAGTGCTGGCAGAAGCCATAATTCCTTTGTTGAGCCCTCCCAGTGTACAGATGCAGGAGGCCACCATATCTGATTCTCCATCGACCTGGTTAACACTGTTTGCTCTACCCTGGTGATTCCCTGAGATTCCCACCCCATCCAATTTGCAGGCCCACCCAAGCTGCTTCCAGTGGCTTTTCCAGACAAATGTCCTGTCTGGGCTCATGCTATGGCCCTTCCTAAAATCTCCCAAAGGTTCACAAACCCAAAACAAGCAACATCTGGTCTCAGCATGCCACATACCTCTTGCTAAGTAGCCCCACGCCCGACATGGGTGGGCTTTATTTTTTACTACCCACTTTTGTTTTCTATTTAATTAAGTTTTTTATCTTTATTTTACTGCTTTCTACATTCATCTGGTCTCTCTCTCTCTCTAGTTTCCTATGGTGTACTGATATATTGAAACCTGAATCAAGGGCAGACAGGAAGTGCTAAGTCTGAGAACACACTGGAGAGCTGTAAGGAGATATACTGCCATGGTCCCTCTTGCTTTCCTCTGTAACTGGTAATGAGGAGGATGTGAATGGGCCTCATTGGAGGAGAGCCCTGGTATGGAATGGCATTCAAGGGCCCTACCTTTCCACTGAACTGTTACATCTTTAATGGGGGGGGGGGGGAGTAGACAGGTAGTACAAGTTCCCATGGGGCTTGTTTCTAAGGAATACTCAACTGTGTGGCAGATATTCTAATCCTTGTGTCATAATGCAACTGTGAACTCATAGCTTTCCCCCTCATATTACTCATGCCAAACCTTGGGAAATAGAGAAATCAAAGCTAATGAACCATCTAGGCGCAAGCCATGGGGATTCAGTTGTGTGTGAGAGACATAGCCAGATCTACTAGGCAGGCTAGGGGTGGGTGGGAATGGCCCTGGACTTCATAAGTCTCAGGAAAAGAGGGGATGCTGAGGCAGTTGGTATCTTTGCGCAGAGCCCTAGTGAGAAACAGCAGTCTTAATTCATCCATTCATTTCCCCGTTTAATTCTGATGACAGACACAAGGCAATGTAATTTTAATTTCATCCAAGGACAAGGAAGAAATAATTAAATTGCAGAAGAGGAAAAAGAAAGTTGAGGTGAATGAAGTCTCCATGTAGTGAAGCGATGTCCAGAACACTTCTGTCTGTGTCATGAGGGTGTGGAATTGTGCCTCTTATGGATCCAGAGTCTAAAATAATCAGGAATTGACTCAATGTCCGCTCATTTTTCCTCCGCTCCCTTCTCAGCATGGGCTGTCTGGGTCTGGGTGTGACTGTGACATGAAGAGTGAATGGAGAGAATGAAAGCCATTAAGAAATGCATGGGGCCAGGAGGAGAGAATGTGAGGACTCTGAATTAGAGAGTAGAATATTCAAAATGTGGGAAGGCTGGGATAAAGGATGGGATCAGGGTGCTGAAACCCCACCACAGTATGTAAATACATAGTTGTGACAGAGAAAAATCAGCCGATGATGGTTAGCAGAGAATACCAGTGAAAACATTATGAGGTCAAACTTCCCAAACCCGTAAGCACTGCAGAGATAGAGTGTAATGGACAAAGGCCCTCACATCCCTAATGCACCCCTCTAGTTACTAGTGGCTTGTCCTTTGATCCATGCACCTGTGAGGTCCATGGAGTATTTAACTTTAAACAGGAGGATACCGAGATTCTGAGGGCAAGGTGATATGTCCGTAGTGGCAGATGAGAACTCACCTCCTGTTAATTCCTCTGAATTCTCCTAAGAAGGGCTGACTATTAAGGGAACCCAGGATCCTTCCAGGAAGACCCTGGAAGTTGGTGGCAAGATGTTCCCTGAGTGGTTTCTTTTATCTCTGCCTAGAAAAAAATCTGAAAAAAGAATAAATGCAGCCACAGAGATCAGGCTTGGTGGTGGGGCCCCTGGTACTCCAGACACTGCTGCATGCAGCGCTCAGGGCCAGGGTCATTCAGTGCTGGTGGAGGCTGACCCTGGCAAGGCTGCTGCATAAGAAGCAGAGGGCAGCACTGATTAACTACACAGAGAGAGGGCAGTGGTCAAGCTCCAGTCTTTGGTCAGTATGTGGTGCATCCACTGACGATTCCGCCAAGTGCTCAACGCCATCTACCTCATCCAGTGCCACTGGCAATGCCAAAACTGCCAGACCTGTGCTCTCCTCCGGGGCTACTGTGTCGTCACAGCCACTCACCTGCAGTTCCACAATGAAATAATCAACCCCTAAGGGCTAGCAAGAAGGGGGAGTTTGTCCCGTCCCCAGTAAATGTCTATCCTGGTGTGGTGTGTCTCATGGTCCTCCCCAGCTATTGGAAATTGTAGGACTTAGGCCATGCTGCCTCCTCTTCTCCCTGGGAAAAAATTCCCACGTGGTTTTCCTCCTGTGCCCATGGACCCCGTTCTGGACTGACAATTACCATGTGCTACTTACTCAGTTGTCAAAACAGAAACCGAGGTCCTAACCTGCACTGATTGACCACAGAGCCAGAAGCTCTGGTTCCCAGCCCCAGCCCCAGCCCTTTCTTCTCACCCAGGGATCTGAGAAACAGGTGGGCTGCGTCTTCCTGAAGACTCCGGGAGCCTCTGCACACGAGAGTGGACTCTGAGGCTCTTCTCTGTCCGCCTGAGGTCGGGGATTGGCTGGGGTCTGGGATACCTCAGACAAGGTACCTTTGACAAGCACTAGAGAAAAGGCCAACATTTGGCTGACCCGTCTGGGAGCAAAGCAACTCAGCCTCAGGAGAAAGACAGGAGGCTGGCCTTAGTGATAGGGGGTCGGGGCACCCTGATGAGCTGGTGGTAACCCTGGGATTAGTGGCAAACAAGAACTCATGGCACTTCATCTCTGTCTCCATAATTCCCTCACCCGAACTCCTCAAGGGCTATGCAATAGAGCACCCTCTGATCTCACCCCCATCCCGACTCGTGTCTCCGTTCTTGGTGATTTTATCATTGGCCAAGATAACCCTACCAATCTTAATTCTTACCTCTAATAAACCTTTTTTGCTACCCTCCTCAGCCCCTCGCTCCTATGGTTAGAGTAAAGCAAAGTGCTATTCAGCAGCATTTTCTGTGATGTTCTATGTCTTTGCTATCTAATATGACAGCAGCTAGCCACCCAGGGTTGTGGAGCCCTTGAAGTGTGCCTAAGTGCAGCTAAAGAATTGAACTTTTACCTTCATTTCATTGAAATTAATTTAAGCTTAAATAGCCAAAGTGGCTACTAGCTACTCCATTGGACAGCATGGCTCTCGACCTCACCATTACCAACAATTGTACTATTGCCCCCATCACTTTTTCTAGTGTTCCCTTCTCTGACGGCTTTACTCTCTCCCTCCGGTTCAGCAATGTTTGTATGGACTCTACCAATTTTTTTTACAGACTTCACTCTTGACATGCCTTTGCATCTTTCTTTACCCAGTTCAGATTCTACAGTTAATTATTGTCATCTTGACTTCCCTTGGCCTTTTCTCTGCAAACGTGTGGGATGGAGTCAACCATCTACCTGCTCTGTGCCTAGCAGAGCAAGCATGGCTCAAGCAAAACAAAGAACCATGAGCGATGGTCTCAGTTACATTCATGACTACAGATCTCCACTGGACAAATTTCCCAGTAAATTCCTCTGGTATGTGTGCATTTCTGTTTTCTGCATTGAATAATTCATTCCACCTCCTCTCCAAATGTCCAATTCCACTTCTTCTTTTATGGAACTCGATGATGATGTATGTTACCACACATTTAACCGAAGAGCAAACTGGACCCCCCCATCTTCCTACCACCTCATTCTACATCCCAGCTCCATCTGGACCACACTACTGCCTTCCCTCCAGTTGAAATAAATGGTCTTTGATCCCATCAAAATGCCAGCTCCTCCCCTCCCCTGCTACCATTTAAAGGTATTTGATAACCTGTACCCATAACCCCATGACCCAAGTTATCAATGTCTACCTCCAACATCTTAAAAAAATATGTCCTTGATTCATTTAAGGACTTGTCCTTGATTAACTTCTTTGCTTCTTATAGCAAAACACGCTGTCACTGTTTCTGCTTCTGTTCCTACCACTTTCTCTTCAACCCATTCCAAACAGGCTTTTATCCCTCCCACTCCACTGAGACCGCACTGATTAACATCACCAATATTCCAGTGGTTATTTCTCTATTCTTACCTTATGTATCCTCTCTGCAGTGGGCTACAGAGTTAACTACTCCCTCATTGAAATACATAATATTTTTTAAAGGCAAACAACAAAAGCACATCATGTAATCCAAAAATGTAATCCAGAAATACTATATATATATATCTTTAATAGATGAGAACTTTGTAAAAATATGACTCAATATTATATCTCTCTACACTCACAGTAATCCCTTACCACCCTGGACTATGTGTATGAACCTAACTGAGCTTCAAAACACATAAAGCAGACGTCCCCTGTGCCCCTTTGTAGTCAGCTACTATCCACCACCAGACTAGCAACCACTAATCTGTGCTCTGGCCCTACTGCTTTGCCTTTTCCAAAATGTCATATAAAAGGAACAATAGTTTGGCTTCTTTCGTTGAGCATAACGAATTTGAGATGTCTCAGTGGTGTTGTAAGTACTCACTTGTTTTCATTGCTGAGTAGTATTCCACTGTATGGATGTTACCAGAGGTTTTCACCACTTGGATGACCTAGGGGTTGTTTCCAGTTTTGGGTGATTACAAATGAATCTTCTATGGGTACAGTTTGTGTGTGTGTGTGAACTTAAAGTTTTGCAGTTTGTTTGGTTAAAAAGTAAGAGTGGGAGCTTCCAGCTCTGGCACAAATGGTGTCGGCTCACTTTTCCCTTCTTGTCCCCCCTAAATACAAGCTAAATACTCTGAAAATAATTCAACAGACAATCATAAAAGGACTCTGAAATGTAGGCACTTCAAGACTTTAAAAGGTACACCGTGATGAATTTGCTGTTTTCTTTTTATCTATTGTATATCTCAGACTTAACACTAAAGATGTTTGCAACCCAGAACCACCAACAGGCTTAGGGGAAATAAAACAGTAACAGCCTGTGATCTCTAGGCAAAGGAAGGGGAAGCCTTGCGGAGACTAAGCAGGGAGACCCGTAGCTAGTGGCAGTGGCAGACTGAGCCGCCTGCAGCAGTTACACCAGTACCCAGCTGAGCCAACCCATCTCACACCCCACACACTGGTAGTAGCAGGCATGATCTTTCCACAGCAGTACCAACAGTGGAACCCAGGCTTGTCCACCCACTCCACACCCCACATCTGCTGACAGCATGGCCCGAACTGTCCTCCGTGCAGTAACAACAGAATCCAGGGGCGTCAACCCACCTAATTCCTCATCTGCTGTCAGAAGCAGGCCTCATCTGCCCACAGCAGCAACAGCAGAAGCTGGACAGGCCAACCTATCACCCACCCAAACTAGATGCGGAGAGGAAGGGGACCCTCCTGCACCTCAGCTCCAACAGGCTTAGTGTTTGCTGACCTTCCACCCAGTGACAGAGACAATCCAGACTCAGGGCTCTGACTGTCTCTCCAGCCACAGAAGATCCAGAACAGGAATCTGCTGGCCCTCCACCCAACAGCAAAATGTAGTCCTGGAAGGCCCTTTCCTCCTCCAGTGTCACTGCCTGTGATAGATTGTGAAACCCACTGCCTTCAGGTGATCAGAGAACAGACCAGGGTATTGCTCTCCATCCCAGAGGTACAACATTCTTAACTCTCTTTCTAATGACAACAGGGGACCCAGGTAAATGCCTTCCACCTTGCAGGTGGCACCAGAAGGGAACCCCTTGTAAGTGGAACCAAAAAAATGCAGATCTGGAAACAGAACCCACAAAAGTTGGCCAGAATCTATATGCTAAACCTAAACTGGAAGCTGCCTTCTAAAATAGAACATTTAAATAGCGCCAAGAGCCTCCTAACATAACACCCAAAATGTCCAGCATACAACAGAAAATCACTCATCATACCAAGAACCAAGAAAATCCCAACTTGAATGGGAAAAGACAATCAACTGATGCTGAAATCAATCAGATATTGGAACTATCTGACAAGAATTTTAACACGGTCACTGTAAAATTGCTTCAGCGACTAATTGCAAGTTCCCTCAAAACAAATGCAAAAAGTGCCTCTGTCACCACCATCCAATGCTTGGTTGACTAGAAGGGGTGAGAATGCTCACCCTTGTCTTGTTCCTGATCTTAAAGGAAAAGACTTCAACTTTTCATTGTTGAGTATGATCTTAGCTGTGAGTTTGTTATATATGGCCTTTATTATGTTGAGGTACGTTCCTTCTATACCTCATTTGTAGAAAATTTTGTCATGAAAGGAAGTTGGATATTATCAAATGCTTTTTCTGCATCTGTTGAGATGATCAGATGATTTTTATCCTTCATGCTGATAATGTGGTGTATTTATTGATTGATAAGAATATGTGAGCCATCCTTGTATCTCAGGGATAAATCCTTTTGGGTCATGGTAGGTAATCCTTTTAATATGTTGTGGAATTCAGTTTGCTACTATTTTGTTGAGGATTTTTGCATCTATGTTCATATGGGATGTTGGCCTGTAATTTTTTTTTTCTCGTAGTGTTCTTGTCCAATTTTGACATCAGGGTAGTGCTGGCCTCATAAAATCAGTTTGTAAGTGTTCCCTCTCTTCAGTTATTTTGAAATGTTTGAGAAGAATTGGCCTTACATGTTTAATTTAAGCATGTGGTCTTGGCTGTTCTTCACTGGGAGGTTGTTTTTATTATTATTACTATTTCAATCTCCTACTCATTATTTGTGTGTTCTGATTTTCTGTTCTTCATGATTCAGTCTCGGTGGGTTGTATGTTTCTAGGAATTTATCCATTTCTTGTAGGTTATTCAATTTGTTGGTGTATAGTTCTTTATAGTAGTCTCTTATGATGCTTTGTATTTTGTGGTATCAGTTATAATATTCACTTTTTCATGCATGATTTTATTTGAATCCTGTCTCATTTTTCTTATTTAGTCTAACCAAAGACATGCCAAAATTGTTTTATCTTTTCAAAAAAAACAACTCTTAGGTTTGTTGGTATTTTTCTATTGTCATACTATTCTCATTTATTTCGCCTGTAATCTTTATTATTTCCTTCCTTTTGCTCACTTTGTTCTTTGTTTGTTTGTTTTTCTTTTTCTAGTTCCTTAAGGTATAAAGTTAGGTTGTTTATTTGAGATCGTTCTTTTTTCTTAATGTGGGTATTTATTGCTATAAAATTTGCTTTTAGAACTGCTTTTGGTATATCTCATAAGTTTCAGTATGTTGTACTTCCATTTTTGTTTGTCTCAAGAACTTTGATTTTCATTTTTATTTCTTCTTTGACCTTTTGGCTATTCAGGAGTGTGTTGTATAATTTCTACATATTTGTAAATATTTCTATTTTTCTCTTGTTGTTGATTTCTAGTTTCATACCATTGTGATCAGAGATGATACTTGGTATGATTCCAATCTTCTTAAATTTGCTAAGATTTGTTTTGAGATCTAATATATGATCTGGAGAATGTCTCACGCATGCTTGAGAAAAATGCGTATTCTGGTGCTGTTGAATTCTGTGTATTCTGTCCTGTATATGTCTGTAGGTCCATTTGGTCTATTGGGTTATTCAGCCATTATTTCCTTATTGATTTTCTGCCTAGGTGTTGAAAGTGGGGTTTGCAGTTTCCTACTATTATTGTATTGCTGTCTATTTCTCCCTTTGGTTCTGTTAAGGTTTTCTCTAAATGTTTAGGTGCTCCAATGTTGGCTACATATACGAGGTCGGACAATTAAGTTCATGAACTCATCCTAGAAAAGTGCTACACACCTCATTGCTGAATATCACTATGGTCACCTTCGAAGTACCCCCCTGGGGAAGCTATGCACCAATGCTAGCACCTAGTTCACCCTTCAAAGTAATTTTGGAACAAACTACACCAAAATCTAGTAGAAAGAAATAACAAGATTAGAACAGAGATCAAGTAGAGAATAGAAAAACATTAGAGAAAAAATATCAATGAAACCAAAGGTTGGTTCTTTGAAAAGATCAACTAAATTGACAAACCTCTGGCTAGCTGGACTAAGAAAGAAAGACACCACTCAAATTATTAAAATCAGAAATAAAAGTGGAGACATTGCTACCAAATCTACAGAAATTAAAAATTTATGAGAGTACTATAAACAGTTATATGTCAATTAATTAGATAACCTAGATGAATTCCTGGAAGCACAAAACCTACCAAGACTGAGTTACAAAGAAATAGAAAATCTGAATAGACTCATAACTAGTAAGGAGGTTGAATCAGTAATCAAAAACTTCCTAGAGGGTGGAGGGTGGTTGAAGAGGGTAAAGGGAGTCAACTGTATGGTGACGGAAGGAGACTAAACTTTGGATGGTGAGCACACAGTGTAATATACAAATGATGTGTTATAGAATTGTACACTTGAAATTTATATAAGCTTATTAACTAATGTTACTCCCAATAAATTTAATTTTAAAAACATTTTTTAAAAACTCCTGCCAAAGAAAAGCCCTGGACCTGATGGTTTCATTGCTGAATTATACCAAACACTTAAAGAACTACTACTAATCCTTCTCAAACACTTCCAAAATGTTGAAAAGGAGGGAATACTTCCTAACTGATTTTATAAGTCCAGCATTGCCCTGATACCAAAGCCAGACAAGGAAACTATAGGAAAATAAAACTCCAGACCTATATCCTTGATGAATATTGATGCAAACATCCTCAACAAAATACTAGAAAACAGAATTCTACAGCACAGTAAAATGATTATACACTATGTCCAAGTAAGAAACATTCCTCAAATGCAATGGTTGTGCAACATACAAAAATCAGTCAATGTAATGTATCACATTAACTGTAGGGGGGAAAACACATGAGCATCTCAAGTGCTGCAGAAAAAGCATTTGGCAGAATTTAACCCCCTTTCTTGATAAAATACTCAACAAATGATGAATAGAGAGAAATCACCTCAACAAAATGAAGGCCACGTATGAAAAGTCCGCAGGTAATATCATACTCAACGGGAAAGACCGAAACCTTTTCCTCTAAGATCAGGAACAAGATGAGGGTGCCCACTTTCACCATTTCTATTCAGCATTGTATTGGATGGTCCTACCCAGCGCAATTAGGCAAGAAAAAGAAATGAAGGTCATACAAATTGGAAACAAAGTTATCTGTTTGCAGATAATATGGTTTTGTATGTAGAAAATCCTAAAAGATTACACACACACACACACACACACACACACACACTGCTTAAACTAATGAATTCAGCAAAGTAGCAAGATACAAAGTCAACACATAAAAATCAGTTGCACTCCTATACACTAATAATGAACAAACCAAAAAACGATATTAAGAAAACAATCCCATTTGCAATAGTACCAAAAGAATAAAATACTTAGGAATAAACTTAACCAAGGAGGTAAAAGACTTGTACTTGGAAAGCAAAACATTACTGAAAGAAGTAAAGACACAAATAAACGGAAAGACATCAAAATCCAAATGTCATTTTTTGCAGAAAGAGAAAAATCCAACCTAAAATTCACATGAAATCTCAAGGGACCCTGAATAGCAAAAATAATATTGAAAAAGAAGAACAAAGTTGAAGGTCTCACACTTGCTGCTTTCAAAACTTATTACAAAGCTACAGTAAGCAAAACAGTGTGATATCTGCATAAAACCAGACAGACATATAGATCAATGGACTAGAATAGAGAGCTGAGAATAAACCTTTACATATATACTCAAATGGTCTTCAATAAGAGTGTCTGGACACTCAATAGGGAAAGGACATTCTCTTCAACTAATGGTGCTAGGAAAACTGGATATCCACATATTGAAGGGTTCAGAAGATGGGCCTTTACCTTAAACCATACAAAAATTGACTCAAAATGGATCAAAGACCTAAACTTAATAGCTAAAACTATAAAACTCTTAGAAGAGAACATTGGGGAAAATCTTCATGACATTGGATTTGGCAATGATTTCTTGTATATAACACCAAAAGCACAGGCAACAAAAGAAAAAAATAGATAAACTGGATTATATCATAATTTAAAACTTCTGTGCATCAAAGGACAAAAACAACAGAGTGAAAAAGTTATCCATAGAATAGAAGAAAATCTTTGAAAATCATATATCTGATAAGGTGTTAAAATCCAGAATACATAAAGAACACCTACAACTTAAAAAATATATACTTGTATATAACAATTCAAAAAATGGGTGAAGGATGTAAATAGATATTTCTCCAAAGAAGATATACAAATGGTCACAAGCATATGGAAAGATGTTCAATATCACTAATTTTTAGGGAAATGTAAATCAAAACTACAATAAGCTACCACAGCACCACCCACAGGATGGCTATTATCAAAACAAACAAAAAAGAGATTAATAAGTGTTGATGAAAATGTGGAGAAATAGGAACACTTATGCATTGTTGATGGGAATGTAAAATGGTATAGATGCCACAGAAAATGGCATAGCAGTTTCTCAAAAAATTATAAAATGGAATTACCATGTAATCCAGCCATTCCACTTCTGGGTATGCACCCAAAAGAATCTGAAAAACAGAGTCTCAAGGAGATCTTCGTCCACCCATGCTCACAGCAGCAGTATTCACAACATCCCAAAGGTGGAAGCCACCCAAGTGTCCATCCACAAATGAATAAACAAAATGTGGTCCATCCATACAGTGAAATATTCTTCAGGGACGGAAAGGAAGGAAATTCTGACACATGCTACAGCATGGATGAACCTTAAGCATTATGCAAAGTGCAATAAATCATTCACAAAAGGACAAATTCTGAATGATTCCACTCATATGAGGTATTTAGAGTAATCAAATTCATAGAGAAAGTTAGAATGGGGGACGGGAGAGTGAAGAATTATTTTTAATGGATAGAGTTTCAATTTTGCAAGATGAATAAAGTTCTGGAGGTGGATGGTGGTGATAGTTGTACAACAATGTGAGTATGCTTAATGCCACTGAGCTCTTTAATTAAAAATGGTTAAAATGGTAAATTTTATGTTATGTGTACTTTACCACAAATTTTAAAATAGTGTATTCTAAAGGTTGGTTGGGGAGCAAAAGCTGACACAGGACTCCATGCTGCAAAACAGCTGGAGCGTGCCATTTACACTGAAGGTGTTTCCTGGGTTTGGCTGACTCGGTGGCCCTGAATCCCCAACTGTCCCACCAGGGCAGACATTGCTAATCAATCACACGCCCTGCTCATCCAGCACCAGGTTCTCAGGATCCTCTTCCGCTCGGGACCTGCAGCTTCCTCAGACCTGATTTATGAGGTGCCACGTATTTGCCTTCATTAGCTCAATGATCGCCTTGCAATAGACCTGACGGCTGGGGACGCAGAGAGTGCAGACCTGGTCATTCCTTTATTGGAAGGGGTATGCACTGTTGCATCCTACAAGCCTGTGAGCCCAAAGAGAATTCGAGTTCAAGATTCATTTGGTTTCCTTTGACGTCGTAATGACCCTGAATAAAACCACGGTTATGGCAAATATGCCAGCGCCAATACAGCTGGATGATGCGGACGGCGTGGAGCAAACGGCAGTAGCGCAGGCGGAAGCGCCACATGCGGACCCAGGACTGCAGCCGGACCGCCGCCCACTCCTTCCGCACATAGGAATCTAGGTTTGCCCGCTGCCTCTTCTCCAACAGCGTGACCAGCTTTTGCTTCCACCAGCGCTGGATGATCCACGCTCTGAGCGCCGCGTGCAGCAGCGTCCGACGCACCAGGGTGCCCCGCCACCAGGCCTGGATGGACACGGCCGCTTCCTTTTGCGTTATAGTGATCTTAACTCTTCTGGAGCCTTGTAAGAGAAAATGGACACTTAGGAAACTCAGACATTCCTCCCAGGAAGGGGCTTTGATCCCCTATCATCAATCGCCCCTTTCTCTGCCACTCAGAAGAGCTATTAACAACAGCTAGACCCAGGCGACCTAGTAAGTGTTCTGCTTATGCCACTCTGATGAATGGATATATCATCTTGCCCTTTGAGTCTCAGGGTCTCCCTCTATAAAATGGAGGTACACCTGTGCCTGCAACCTCACCCGGTTTTACATGGACCTGGTTGTCCAGTCTAGAGCAAGATACACCATGATCTAGAGGTGAAACCTGGATCTGACCACTACCTGACATCCAGGGCTCTCCCTTTCCGGCCCCTCCCATCTGCTGGAAAAACAGCATCGTTTGCTCCCCCTGCCCTCTCACCTCTAATTTCAGGTTAAACCCAAGACTTGCTGCCTCCCCTCTCCCTCACCAAAGTATTAAGATTCCTCCACCTCACACACGTAAGAACTTAAACACCAGTTAACACATGCATCAGTACAAAGCGCAAGCGCGCGCGCGCGCACACACACACACACACACTTCTAGACCCAGTCTTTCTGTGCACTGGACTTTGCATTCCCCAAACACAGCCCCTAGCTTGTAACTCCCAGGCCTGTGTGGTCTGGGTGCACACTCTTTGCCCCCCACCTGCCCCGACACAATCCACACATGTTGGTAAACCCACGTGTCTCAGCCTAAGGAGGAAATGGGGGCCGTCAATCTCTGTCATTCCAGCTCTGTGTATGGAGAGCACTCATTCTCGTTTGCCTGGCACACCTGGATTTACGTCTCTTGTCCTGAAATAACGTTATGTGCCCTGTTCTCACATTGCAGCATCTCTAGACAATAAACTACACGGTCACAGACCTTTGGGTCACTCCACTGGACTACGAGGGTCAGAGATGTCACAAGTCAAGCCCCTCCCCAACACAGCAGAGACTAGACCCAGCCACCTGTGGAGGGGAGGGGACGGAAGTGGCAGTGGTGAGGGTGGAGTCACTGTTTGCTTTTGCTCTTTCAAGCTCTGTTCTATCACTATAACTTCATCATTCTCTTTGATTAGAATTTGGAAGGTTTGCTATCCTTCTGTAATCAGAGTCTAGAGAGAAAAACATGGGAGAAAGTAAAAGTGCCCTCCCCACCACGAGGTGCCAAGTCAACCACACACTCAGCTTCCTGACCTTTCCTAGGACCTCAGCACAGAACAGGGATCCCATCCTGAGGTGACTATGGGAAACGTACTGCCCTCCCAGAAAGCTTGAAAGCGCCTGACTGTCTCTTAAAAAACATTAAATGCCCATGGCTTGGGGTAGATGGCCCAGTCCCCTCAGGTCTGCACTAAATTACCCATGGTTAGGGGCTAGATGTTCCCATCGCCCTCAGGTCTGATCTCCTGCAGCCACAGCTCTGGAAGCAGGAGAGGAGGAGGGGAGACAGCCATGATGTCATAAGGGCATCTATGACGCAGGCACCGGGCTGCCCCCCAACAGCGGAGCCCCTTCTAAGGAAAACCTAAGACACCTTCTTTTCCTTCCTACCACATGGCCAGGATCCTGGCTACAAAGAACGCCCCAAATACTGACCCTTGACACAAAAGTGTATAATGAGCCTGGCTGGTATTCACTAAATGGATTTCAATTCATAACAATGGAATACTGGGTAACAAGGGGAAAGAAGGAGTGTGCTCTTGGTGCTGATACAGAATTCGGTACGAGATTTAGCACGATTAGCAAGTTCATCAAATCACGGAGAACTCAATATAAGCATCTATTTATACACATGTTGTAAAGGCATTTTTTTTTTTTAAGGAGGGCACAGTTCCCAGTGGCCCATGTGGGGATCAAACCAGCAACCTTGGTGCTACCAGCACCGCGCTCTAACCGATTGAGCTAACCAGCTGCCCTGTAAAGACATTATTTTAAAAGGGGGTGGAGATTAGGAAAACATGTGCATAAATTAGCAATGATTATCTGTGATGAGGCTCGTGGAATTGGGGGAACAGAGTAAACTCCCTCGCGTGGCTGAGCCTCCGACATCTGGCCTATCTGTAGGTGACCTAGTTATCGGGCCCCTGGGAGAGCTGGATCCACACAGGCCAGAAAACCGACGAAGCCCCCCCAGGACCAGCCAGGGCCCCCAGTTCAGGCTCAAGTGGCCTCAAGTACTCCACTGTCCTTCCCTTCCCCTCAAGGTCACAGTCAGGAGATGGGTAAGCATCAGCCACTGCACATGCAGGGCCCCACCTCTGCCCCACCTGGTCATCACGAGGCTCTGGTCCCCTCCCAGGGGCACAGCCTCCAGGGTCACTGAAGAACACATTTGCAATGTGTAGAGTGAATATGGGGAAGGTCAGTGTGGAGCTGTGGCGGGGGTGGGGGGTGTAGAGAAGAGGAGGAGGCCATTTAAGGCTGGGGTGTCAGTAAGGAGTTAATGGGGTGAGGGGGTGGGGAAGATAGGAACATATCGAAGTCCAGAACCAGTATCTTGGCCGGCCGAGCTCCCTCTGAGAGCTGTGAAGGAAGGGTCTCTCCTTGCTTCCTTCTAGCTTCTGGTGGTTTCATTGTTGGCAATCTTTGGAATTCCTTGGCTTATAAATGTGTCACTCCAATCCTCCGCCTTCACACAGCACGCCCGTGTCTTCTTTCTGTGCACATCTGTGTCTGCTCCCTTTTATGCAAGGACAGCGGTCCTGGTGGGTTAGGACCCAGCCTAATCGCCTCATCTTAACTTGACTACATCTGCAAACACTCCATTTCCAAAAAAGGTCCCCTTGTGAGGCACTGGAATTAAGACTTCAATATATATTTTGGGGCTGGGGGGGGGGCGCAACACAATTCAACCCATAACACATAACACCAATCATAAGCCAGTCAGTCACTGGCTGCAGGCTTCCCCTTAGGAGAGGACATATCCTTGATCAAATCTCTTCCCCATGGCCAAGGCAGGCCCCAGTAAGGGACACAGCAGTGACCCAGCAGCAGCTAATCTTCCCATCAGCTGTGCCGAGAGGACCCCCTACATCCACTACAATGCACCCCTTTATGTCACTCAGATCTACTTGCTCCCCATAATAAGTTTGTACGTTTTAAAAATCGCTTCTTCGGGAGTCAAGTCAGTCTTGTCTGCTGGGAAAACTTAGAGGTGAAGAGTGAGGAGGACAAACGTCAGTCCCCACTGCTAGTTTATTTTCAGGCCATTACCCGCGCTCCTTTTGCCTTCCTCTACCACCCTTTCTAGATTCCCCTCACCTTTGACTGGCATTTCTGCTGGTCTAGGCAGTGTGCCTGTGAGGGGAACAGTGATCCAGACCCTCGCCCTTGAGGGCACTGATTCTCTGGTTACCATGTTCTTCCCAGGCCATGATTGTATCCATCTACCATTACACCTGGGCAGCAAAGCACCAGATCTTTCAGTGGACCACCCAAGCAGCACTCGTGGTCTTCCCTGCCCCCGCAGTGTGGCAGCAGGCCCCTCCCCTCCCCCTGATGATAAGGGTTCAAGCAACCACACACATTGCTGTGCTGTAACTGAGATTTTATTACCAGTGCATATCCATCACGTCAAAACAAGGAAAGTGGACTTTAAATGTCGCACTTTTAAAATGGCAAAGCATTGTGTTCATTACGCAATGACACTATAGCTGTGCTAAAAGAATATAACAGTATACATCTACATCACCAGACTAAGCAATCCACAATATTCCTAACTCCCAAAATAGCAATGAACATAACATTTAGGGATTTTTAAACTTTAAATTTCATCGCAGCAGGATTTCTTCACAAAAATAAAAAGTGAAAATGAGTCTGCCAGCAAAGTAAGTTTCCAAATTGTTCATTTGTTAGCCAAGTGACAAAAGATGTTTACTAGTGGTGAGTTAATTAAATCATGTTTAATTGCAGCAGCTGAAAAAAAAAAGTGTGTCCAGAGAAAATAAACTTAATACTACTAGCCTTTCAATGAGAATAGCTGCTCCAAGAGTTGAAGACGTTTGGAACAAAATCAATAATCAATTAAAAACAAGCCTCCTGTAACTCAAAATTAATTTGAATCAATAATTTAAAATCTCCCCACAACTAAAATATTAGACCATGAAAAAAAAAACAAGCTAAATGATTTCAAGTGGATTTCCTTGACTCTTGGTGAGTTGACAGCTGTTACCAACACAGTTCAACTGTTGTTCATTGAAGGGGTGAAGGCCAAGTTTGAAGGGACTGAGGAATTTAGTCTCTATGAATAGTCTGCATGACGCAAATACAAATATTTGTTGAAGAGGTTGAGAAAACACTAACTCAGTACACCCTGAAGTGGAATCTGCTAAGATGTGATAAAACTGATTGTGGTTGTGGACTGGGAAAAAAAGGCTTGGTTGGACAAATTTACAAAGTTTATGAAAATATAAAGAACTTAAAGCCTATGGTTAATCATCATATAATTCATCAGTGTTTCCAGGAAACTGACCAGTAAGTCTTTCACCAATGCTGAAAAGTATATAATATATACCTCCTATCTCAAGCCACTTCTCTTTCTACACAAAGTGGGTGCACGGCCTGAAACTCTGCCCATTGAGAGGCCTTTCCCTCATCACTGCCTTTCAAGTCTACCCTTGCGTGAGGCTGTAGCTCAGCTGCTATCTATTTGGGGATGGCATAAACATAGTAAGCTTCACCATCCATAAACCAGGCTCAGACATTTTCCTCTATGTCAGCTGTCCCAAGAGATTCCCCATAAGCCCATCTGAGCTGAGAGGGGATGGTAGCAAAACAGTAGGGGGGTGATTGACAGTCTAGGTTACCTGCCTATGTCATTTGCTTCTTCACTTTCCCAACGTCTGTTCCCATTGCTATCCGTGAGCTCAGGGAGGAGTGTCACACTTCTTCAGACGCAAATGGTTCAGGGTGATTTGGGAATTCAAGTCTGGGGGAGCCATCAACCCAAATGATTCCATCCCATGTGTCAGAGTTTCATTCATTCTCCTGCCCTGATCTTGGCAAAGCACCCCATCTTGGTGGAGAGCTTAACCGTAAGAGGTTGGTTACTCTGAAGCTTAAGTCCTAGTCCTAGGCCTGCCCCTCAGCTTTCTTTATCCATCCAATGCACATAGGAGCTTCTTTATATGCTATCAGTCAGGCCCTCTGACTTTCACATTTGATTTTAATTGACTATTACTTGCTCTCAGCATTTTGTCTTTTTCTAGAGCTCAAATGGAGCTTAGAAATAGAAACCAGCTCCTTTGTAATTAATTGCCCTGTACCTTTCAAATACCTGCTATGTCACACCAGCTAGTGCTTTCCCTGCCTCCTGTATGTGACGCCAGTTCACTACCTGTGAAAGAGTTAACATTTAAACCACCACGTTAAGTTAGCCTATATGTGCTCCACTTACCACCAGTGTTGGGGCCTCACTGCCAACCAGGCAAAGATGAAGTGAGTGACCCTACTTCAAAGCCCCATCTCATAACCTGCTTTCTCAGACAACCTCTGCATCAGTCATTTCAATTTGGCTTCTCCGGGAAAGGGGACCCTGAGATGGAGTGTGGAGACAGAGTCCCAGAGTGCAGTTTCCAGGCTCTTGGCCTCACATGGAAAGGTGCTGGTTTGGGTAGTAGATGGCCGTCAGCCGTGGCCAGTTGGCCATCAGCTGTTACCGGTTAGCCATTAGCCACTGATATAACTGCCGTGGCTGAGCTAGCAAGCGCGGATTGCTGCTAGCAAGTTGGTTGGTGGGCAGAGAAAAGCAGACTGCGGATTTCAGATTGTGTGGCTCCTGCCTCCTGTGTCTCCAACCCAGCCCCAGCGAGAACATAGTGGTATGACTTCCCTGGCTGTGGCTCCACGGGTGTTCGTTTTTGGCCTCACCATATCCTGCGTTCTTATGAGGGAAGCGGGAGCTGAGACACTGCCTGCCATGGAGTCTAGTGTTCAGGATGTTTATTACAGAATGTCCTTGGGATCAACACCTATGGGAGGAAAAGGGAGGACACCAGAATGGGTAGAGGAAGATCCTGTAACGTGACGGACAGCCTCAGCAGGCAACACAGAAAGTTCTGATGCTGAAACGGACCAGCAGAATTGCCCCACACTGAGTACAAATGGTCAGATCTTTATACAGTCATGTGCCGCATAATTTTTTGGTCACTGACACTGCGCATATGACGATGGTCCCATAGGATTATAATGGAGCTGGAAAATTCCTATCACCTAGTGACATGGTAGTGATTGTAACATCGTGGGACAACACATTACGTGTTTGTGTGATGCTAGTATCGCTAAACCTACTGCACTGCTAGCTGCTAGTCATACAAAAGTATAGCACATGCAATTATATACAGCATGCAATACCTGATAATGATAGTAAATGGCCATGTTACTGGTTTAGGTATTTACTATACTATACTTTTTATCATTGCTTTAGCGTGTGCTCTTTCTACTTATTGGAAAACAGTTTGCTGTAAAACAGTGTGCCAGGTTATGCCAGCAGCAGCCTCATACAGCTCCTGCTCGCTGCATCTCTTGATTGCATAATTTTGCTTGTGTTTGACTTAATCTCATGTTGTTTTTGTACAGTTTTTATAAAGCCTACAGTAGTGCACAGTATGTCCTGGGCCTCATAGTCACTCACTGACTCACCCAGAACAACTTCCAGTCCTGCGGGCTCCATTCATGATAAGTGCCCTATACAAGTGTACCATTTTTTTCTTTTATACCATATTTTTACTGTACCTTTTCTGTATTTACATATATTTAGATACACAAGTATGTACCATTGTGTTATCATGCCTACAGTTTTCAGTATAGTAGCAGGCCTAGGAGAGGCAGGCTATTCCCCCAGAGCTTAGGTGTGTAGTGGGCTATTCTATCCAGGTTTGTGTACAGGCACTCTGTCATGTTCACACAACAATGAAATCGCCGAACAACACATTTCTCAGAGTGTATCCCTGTTGTTAAGCAGCACACAGCTGTACCCCCACCTGAATCAGTCATCGTGGGTGATGACTGAAGGGCTAGACCTAAGGTGAGGCAGACTCTGCAACTGAAGCAACCCCTGAAGGGGCTGACAGCTGCAGCCAGCATTCCTGGGAGCTGAGGTAGCAGGTCCGTCCCTGAAGGGGAGTCTGGGTAGAGCATCTCCACATCCGTCACAAGCAAGAGCTACTTAAGCCAATGTGAGAGCGTTGTTTTTTAATAGGTGGATATTACCAATTCACATTCATTGATTCCTAATATGTGTGGACTCATTGCCATCTTATTTTCTGCTTTAAATCTGTCGTATTTTCTTACGGTCTGTTTTTCTTTCTGTCTCTTGTTAGATGGATTGAGTTTTCAGTGCGTTTTGTGGTTGGTGAGTTTTTTCCTTCTACTGTTTTTGAAATTGTAAGCTGCATACTCATATCCACACCTCACTTCTTCTTCACCAAAAGAATTGATTTTGGGAGGGTGGACATTACTCAGCCTCACTTGCATGGAGTGGTCATGTGATACTCACTGACCAATCAGATGTCAATGGGTGTGTCTTTTGGGAAGCTCTTTCAGGACTCAAAGGGGTCCTTTTTGTCATTTTACCTTAACTCTCTTCTTCCCTGAAATGTAGATGTGATGGCCAGCATTCTCCAATAACCATTTTGAGAACAAGGGTTACCTCCTTAAGATGGTAGGGAGGAGAGGGTGAGAAAATTGTAGCTTAGTTCCAGGATGCATCCAGGCCGCCATACCAGACCCGGGCTTCTTTTATGTGATGTAAAAAACAAATCTCTAAATTTTTGGACTCACTATATTTTAGATTCTGTTTTAGCTGAATATAATTTCTAATTTATATAGGAGCTATGCATCTTATTCCTTTTCTTCTACTTACACTTAGGTTTTAACACATATTTTATTTTACGTTGTGGAGGACTTGGAGTAAATTGGTATCTATCGCTTCAAATAAGGATGTTAGGCCAATTTTCTTTTCTCTGCCTCCAGCAACCTCTCATATTGGTGTCCTCTGAGATAGTATACATATGGCATACAAATATACATATTTTTAATAGAAAAATCTTATTTGTAAAAATAAATTTCACTGGCATCTGTACCCATCACTACTTATTGTGTCATTCTCCTGGATTCATGTTTCTTTGTCATAGAGTTCATGTCCCAGAAATATTTTCAGAGATGTTTGATGTAAACTTTGAATTAATAAAAATGTCTTTGAATTGATAAAAATGTCACTTTGCCCTTACACTTGAATGACATTTTAGGTGGTATATCATCCAGTGCGTAAATTCCTTTTCTTTCAGAGCTTTGAGGATGTCTCTCCACTTTCTCCTTGCTTTTGAGAAAACTGATGTCAATCTGAGACTTATTCCTTAGTGGAGAGTTTGTTGAATTTTTTTCCTCTTTCAATATTTAAGTATTTTATCTTTATCAGTTCTGAGATTGTGCTGTGACCCGTTTGGCGCTCCATCTGTTTTCCTTCACCTTTTGGGGTCAACTGAGTCTTTTTAAGCTCTGGGAAACTCATTAATGCTTTGACTGTCCCTGCTCTCCATCTCTGGACTTCCTTTCTTGGGAACACCAATTCAACCATGACCAGAACCTCTGGATCAATGGTTCTTTCGTTTACTTTTTTTTAACCTTTTTATTTTTCTGCCCTTTGTGCTGCGTTCCAGAAGAGCTCCTCGCGTCAAACTTGCCACTCATTAATCTGAACTTTAGTTACATCCGTTCAGCCATTCATCCCATCCATCAGGTTTTAACATTGTTTCTTTCTAAGATCCATAAATGGCTCTTTTTAATAATGGTGTGTTCTTTCATACCTAAGATGTCTCCTCCCACCCACTGGGAATATTAATTTCACGTCTTTAAATTGCCTTCTTAGTCTTTCCCTTGGCCATCTTGTTTCTGCTTGTTGAGTGTAGGGGTGCTTTTTCACGCCATTGGTTTCCTTCAAAGCTTGGTGATTCATGGTTGGGTGCTCATCTGTTTTGATAGTTCCCCTGTGCCTGTTGATTTGTGTCATGTCCCTGACTCCATGGATTGCAGGGGAGATGTGGGCTGTCAGGGGTAGGATGTGAGTGGGTAGTCTCCTGGACAGGGGTCTTCCTGTTCAAGAGTGTTACATGGTACCCAGCCCCGTCTCTCTTCCCAGGCCAGTCATGGCTCCCTGGAAACAGGCCCTTTCTTGCCAACTGCATAGCTCATCTGGAGAGTCGGCGACTATCCCTATAAGTGTATTCCAACCAGCCCCCAAGGCAGCCCATGACCCCTACTGTTCCCTGGACCAGTTAACTCCAAGCTTGGAGGGACTCATGGCCACTCTCCACTTTTTTAGAGTTTTGAATAATTTTCTTTTGTTCTTTTCACACCTGTCTTCTGTCCTTTAATGACTCAACATAACTTCTGTCTACTGAAGTAACTAATTTTTTAGGTACTCTTAAAGATTAAAAAAAAAAAGTGCTCTTTCTGTTATGCATATGAATTGATATTAAGAGAGAAAGACCTGAGCCTATGCTCAAACATTTTGACCCATTTTCTCACTATGTTTTCTGAGTTTCCTTTGTGGTCATGTTGCCTTGAGATTTGGGATCAAAACATGGCAGCAGATTTAGCCAGTGACTGGCAGTTTTCTTTTTTCAGGTGGCTTGTCTCTCTGTTTTTTTATTGAAAACTTAGTTTCCTCTTCTTTCCTTCATTTTTAGCCCTTTCCTTCCTGTACAATTCATTCTGAAAGTCACTAGGCTGGACAGTGTGTGCATCGTAGGTGTACCTGGTGGGGACAGAGCCACCGTGGCCCAGAGTGGGGTGTGGATCTCAAAAGGGTGAGGAGGGGTTCGCATCAGGTCTGCCCAGCACAGAACCCTGACCGGGGAGGAGGGGTCCACACAGGGGCCTGCTGGCAGAGTGTGGGAACCCAGGCAGCATGAACGGGGAGTCCAAGCACGAGGGCCCAAGGTCATGGTGTTAACGGGTTTTGTCCTGGGGCAGGACGAGGAGGGCATCCGTAGTGGTAAAGTCAGAACTTGAGCACAGTGAGGAGGATGTCTGCAGAGGACGCCCTGACATTTCTTGTCAGCCCAATTGGATGAGAGCAGCATTCACACAGGACAGCACCAGTGAGGGAAGCGGGAGCCTGAGCTACACGAAGAGGGCAAGGGCCCAGCAGGCGGTCAGAGCTCTAACAGGGTGGGGACAGGGTCTGCATGGGAACGAGGCCAGCAGCAGTCATGGAAGATTAGTTACATACAGGGAAGATCAAATAAGAAAGTTAATGATTAAGGATAGTAGGAGAAAACTTATTAAGGATAATTTCTTCATCTTGGAGACAGGAGCTAGAAATAAGAAAAGGAGACTAGCAGGAACACTTTGATTTTAGGTTGGGATTGGAGGTATCAGTGTGAACTCATCTGTTTTAATACAGACAGATGACATAGAAATGTGTGTGCTTGTGTGTATGCACACACATATCGTCCCTATCCCTGTTCACTGAGGGGGCCTGGGCCCCAGTAATGATGTGCACACCTCCGTGTGTTCAGTGGGCTGCCACTCCACCCCAGAATTTGCTGTTAGTCTCTGGCTGCCAGTTTTTAAGGTTTGTGGGTGCAACCCCTTTCCTTGTTTTGTTGCTGATGCTGAATTTTTATGGCACTTGACATTCACACTGAAAAGTGAGGCTCATTAGCCCAACTTCACAGCTCAGGAAACTGGGGATCAGAGGAGGGAAAATGACGTGTTCACGGCCATATGGCAGTGAGTGGGAGAGAGAGGGCTCAGACCTCGGTCGGTCTGGCTCCAAAGTCCTTGCTCTTTCTTCAGAGATACTGGACACAAGAGAGAAAGGAGGCGAGGAGAGGAAGCAGAACTCCTTCAGAGCGAGAGACCAGGGCCTGAGTGACACAGGGCAGGACATGAAGGGACAGGGTGATAAATACAGAGCTCATGGCCCCATACAAAACAGAAAGCTGGAGCCTGAGGCCTCTGGGCACTGTCTCAGAACTTCTGTGAGCTGAGGAAGCAGCTCATCAGGGCAGAGAAAGTGGAGCATGGCCAAGCAAAGCGCTTCTGAGTTTGCAACATTGATGGAGATTAGCCCAAGACCCCAGACCCTGCAGAAAACCATGGGACGGCAGGGCCCAGATGGGCAGAGGGACAGCCTCACCTTGACCTCTTAATTGGCCCTTTATCATCACCTAGGCCCCAATCCCACCCCAAATGGCAGCTTTTCACAGGAAGGGACTGGCAGAAGTCCCCGCTCTGCCCGGACCAGCCCTTGCAGAGACTGGGCCTGGGGAGAGGGAGGAAGACATAGCTGATGCCTTCTCAGCTCCAGGTCCTTGATAGCCTGGGGCCTGCCACTCACCAGAGGGCTCAGCTAGCAGTGGAATGAATGCCTTTTCTCCATCGCCACATCTGTGGAACCTCCCACACCAACCAGGTCTGGAGAAGTCTGAGTTCCAGCCTCTATTTGGGGCTGGAGCGTGAGGGACAGAGTTTGAACTTGGAATGGGACCTGGGGCTATGCACTCTAACGACTTCCAGTTTGGGTCTCAGATTCTGACTTGAGGGCCAAGTAGGAGGATACGGCCCCAGTTGAGTCGGGAGCTATTGGAGGAGGTCACTGAGAGGATGTGATTGCTGGCTGACCTGTGAGCTGGGCGCAGGCAATCGGAGGCTGCTCACCTCCTCCCGTCCATAGCATGAGCACGAGCAAGGAGACCTGGGTGGGTGAATTCCTGGCAAATGTGCCGCCATTGCCGTTGGCCACCACCCGCCCCAAGCCTTCCATCATCCGCAGCCTTGGGGAGAGGCACCATTTACACAGACAGACATGATCAATGCCCTCTGCATTGGCCAACATGGCAGATCTGTACCCTCAACTGTCCTACCTACGGCAGGCATTGCCAGTCAATCACCTCTCTGCTCAGTCTGGACAAGGACCCAGAATCCTTCTCCTCAGAGCACCTCGGGCCTCAGACAATCCCTGCCCGCTGCTCAGAGCAGGCACATGGATGCGAAGTATCTGCCATCATTTGCCCTGACCTCCTGGAGCTTGCCCAACAAGGAGAGGTGGGGAAAAGACCAATTCACTGCTTTATTGGGAGGGGAATACACTCCGTTACAATGCAAGGCCCCGAGGCCAGCAAGATCTCTATCTCGAGATACAGCTGGCTGGCCGTGACGCGGTAGTGGCCCTTAATGAAACCCCGGGAAGCACAGGAGCGGCACCGCCAGAAGGCCTGGATGATGCGGACGGCGTGGAGCAAACGGCAGTAGCGCAGGCGGACGCGCCACATGCGGACCCAGGACTGCAGCCGGACCGCCGCCCACTCCTCGCGTGTGAAGGTCTCCAGCGCCGCCCGCCGCCTCTTCTCCAGCAACTTCGTCAGGATCTGCTTCCACCAGCGCTGAATAACTAAAGCTCCGAGGGTGGCGTGCAGCAGCGTCCGGCGCACCAGGGTGCCCCGCCACCAGGCCTGGATCTTTACTACTGCCAGATTACTAGTGCGGAGCTTATTTTGGTTTCCTGGGTTCTTGCAAGGAAAAAGAGAGGGCATTCAGAGAATGGTCCCCACCCACTTCAGCCCCAGGTTTTGCCAGGAAGGGACCCTGGCTCCCTATCAACAATCACCCCTTCTTCTAAACCTCAGAGCACCGGGCAGGGCACTGGCTGGAACCAGAAGACCCGGTAGGTGACCTGTCTCTGTCCTTCCCTGGTTAGTGGACGTGGCACATCACATAGCATGTTGACATCTGAATCTTAGAGTCCCCATCTGTAAAATTGGGGACATCTGCCCTGGCTCCCAATTTAACATGGATGGACTAAGCCAGCCTGGGGCAAGAACACCAGGATCTATGGGTCAAAGGATTACCATGTTTACCTAACCAGGGTCTATGACCCTTCCCTTCAGACCCCACACACCTGCTGGAGAAGCAGCAACTTTTGCTAATCCGGCACTTTCATTTGTCCATAACATGCTGTCTTCCTCGGCATGTCATAGTATTAAAACTTTCTTCTGCCCCATAAAATTCTGTCCTATTTCTTCCCCATCTTCACTTCTCGTGACTTTCACACTTTAAATCTTAATTAACAAGCAAACACACACGCACTCTCACACACACACACACACACACACACACACACAGCTGATTAAGCCCAGCTTCCCATATGTTGGCCACTCCATTCTATAAACATGGCCCCCACATTCTCAGCCCCAGCCCTGTGTGTCAAGAGGGTCATATTTCTCTGGGTCTCTTATTAGCATCATCTGCTCTCTTCATTTCAACCTTATTCACATTGTTAGGCTGAAAAAGACATGAAGAAAGAGGACAGACAAGAATGAGTTGATGCCTGTTCTTAACTCCAAACCATGCAGAAGACACTGGCCACAAGCAGTGGACACAAGGGCCAGAGGCATCCACGCCGGTGCGCCTCCTACCTCTTCCTTCTTCTCTGAGGTCCGTGGTGCCGAGGACGAACCCGGGGGCTCCCCTACCTGCTGAGGCTCATCTTTAGTGTGCTCATCAACGTTTTTAGGCTGGCCTGTCTCCTGCAATCAGCAATTAGGGGAAAGGCAAGAGTTAGACTGCTCTCCCGCTCTCTCCATTCAGTGTCCCATACATCCCCAGCTTCCAGGGCCTCCAAGAGTGTTCAGATGTCAGGGAGTCCCCATTCTGAGAGGTCTACCAGGACAGCCCTAAAAGCCTGGTGTGTCTATCTCTTACTCACCATTGGTCCCACATGGATTGAGTGTATAGATGGTTCAAATCCCCTCAGATCTGTGTTCCTCTAGCCATGGAATGGGTAGAAAGAGTGAAGGGGGAGACCTATGATGTCACAAGGGCAGCTATGACTCAGGCACCAGGATGGCTCCCAACGGTTGAGCCCCCTCCAAGGAAAAGACAAAAATCTGTCCATTCTTTTCTGCTGGAAATGGCCAAAGCCCTGACTACAAAAGCAAGATACCAGAAATACTCGCCCATTCATATAAAGGTGTATAGTCAGTCATTGGTACTATCTCCAGCTGGTAAAACTGTGGATTGATTTAATGGTTTACAGTGCCTTCCTACTATGGAATAACTGTTAAAGATAATGAATGTGATCTATATGTACTGGTGAGGAAGTGTATACAAGATGCATTTATAACTGAAAAAGTTGAAGATCATTATGAGCCCATTTAAGTAAATAAAACTATCAAGATACATAATTATACATACATGTTGTAAATGTATATAAAGCGAAAGACAGGTATATACACCAAAGTGCTACCAATGAGTCCCATAAGGGATAAAGTTAAATTGCTTGCCTAGCCATACAATGCCCAGGGAAATCTATAAGGCCCCAGGATGAGCTGCCTAACAGAGACTCACTTCAGCTTTAAGAATACACAGAGGCTGAAAGTGAAGGGATGGGAAAAGATAGTCCATGCAAATGGAAACCAAAAGAGAGCAGGGCTAGTACACTTATATCAGACAAAATAGACTTTAAGTCAAAAACTGTAACAAGAAGCAAAGAAGGTCATAGAAAATGATAACGAGATCAATTCATCAAAAGGATATAATGATTTAAAGACACACAACCAACATTGGAGCACCCAGATATATTAAGCAACTACTAACACATCTGAAGGGAGATATAAACAACAATATAATAATAGTTGGGGACTTCAACACTACACTTTCAACAACGGATAGATCATCCAGACAGAAAATCAATAAGGAAAAATTGGACTTGAGCTATACTTCAACCAAATGGACCTAACAGACATATACAGAATATTTAATCAACCTGCATGAGAATACACATTCTTCTCAAGTGCACACACAACACTCTCCAGAATAGATCATGTTAGGTCACAAAATAGGTCTTAACAAATATAAGATTGAAATCATACCAAGTGTCTTTTCTAATAACAGTGATATGAAACTAGAAAATAATAATAAAAGGAAACCTGGAAAAGTCACAAGTATGTGGAAACTAAACAACACGCTTCTGAACAACAAATGAATCGAAGAAAAATCAGAAGAGAAATTAAATAATATCTTAAAACAAACAAAAATGGAAACTCCATATACCAAAACTTATAGGGTGCAGCACAAGCATTTCTAAAAGAGAATTATTAGCAATAAATGACACATTAAGGAAAAAGATCTCAAATAAACAACCTAACTTCACACCTGAAAAATTAGAAGAAAAAACAAACAAGAAAAACTAAGCCCAAAGTTAACAAAAGGAAGGAAATAAGAAAGATCAGAGCAAAAATAAATAAAATAGGGATGAGAAACACAACAGAAAAGATCAACAAAACTAAGATAAACAACACTGACAAAACTTTAGACTAAGAAAAAAAGAAAGAAGACTCAAATAAATAAAATCAGAAATGCAAGAAGAGACAATAGAACAGAAATACAAAGGATCATAAGAGACTACTATGAACTAAATGCCAAAAAGGTGATAACCAGAAAAAAATTGATAAATTCCTAGAAACACACAACCTACCAAGACTAAATCATGAAAAAATAGAAAATCTGAACAGACCAATAGTGAGTAAGGAGATTGAAGCAGTAATTAAAAACCTCCCAACAAACACAAAAAACCTCCCAACAAACACAAAAAACCTCCCAACAAACACAAGACCAGGACCTGATGGCCTTACTGGTGAATTCTACTAAACATTTAAAGAAGAATTAATTCCAATCCTTCTCAACTCCCCCCTGCCTCTCCAAATTAAAGAGGTGGGAACACTTTCAAACTCATTGTATAAACCAGCATTGCCCTGATACTAAAGCCAGACAAGGACACTATAAGAAAAGAAAATTACAGGCCAATATTCCTGAAGAACATAGATATAAACATTCTTAAGAAATACTAGCAAACCAAGTGTGTGTCCTGCCTGGGCCGCCTGGGGTGGGCCACAGAAGAATCTGTGGATGGCAGCCACCCATGTTGGGCTTGGAGGTGCGAGTGGCTGGGTGGCGAGCTGAGGCCAGCTGCCGGCGGTGTTGGGCTTGGGGATGCTCAACAAGAAGATTCTGAGATGTGCAAACACTACCAAGTATTGCCCAGGATGGGTTCCCTTAGCCCAAAGAATTTAAAGTCTGTCTGTGGTAATGATGGCCAGACATGCAACAACCCCTGCATACTCTCTCAAGAAAACCTAATACGCCAAACTAATACATACACATGCATCAAAGGGAGGTGTGAGAATAGCAGCCCAGGAACAACACCTCTCAGCATGCTAGCCTCTGACAAATGCTGCAAGGATTGGTGAAAGCCATGAGGGAAAATGGATGCCTCTATTCTGAATTGCCTGCCTTCACCATATGTATATACAAAGAATTCTTCAGAGCTCATCTTATTAGCTATAGAAAACAATAGAGAGCTGTTGGGGGAATGGGCTCACGGACTTTCAGTCTTCTCCGTCTTTCCTTGTATTAATCGATTCTGTGATTGGAAGGCACAGAGACATCTCCACCCAATCTGTGCTCTGCTAACTTCCTGATCACACTGCTGTCTGTCCAACTACTTGTTCAATAAAAGTAAACCCAGCAGGAAAAAAAAAAATATTAGCAAACCAAATTCAACTGCAAATTATAAGGATCATACACCAAGATCAAATGGGATTTATCTATGGAATGCAAGGAGGTTTCAATATATGCAAATTAATAATCATGATATATCACATTAACAGAATGAAGGATAAAAATCATATGACCATCTCAGTAGATACAGAAAAAGCATTTGATAAAATTCAGAATCCTTTCATGATAAAAACTCAACAAATTTGGTAGATAAGAAATGAACCTCAACATAATAAAGGCCATATATGACAAGCCCACAGATAACATCATACTCAATGGTGAAAAAGCGGAAAGCTTTTCCTCTAAGATCAAGAACAAGACAAGGCGCCACCTCTCACCACTCCTATTCAACATCACACTAGAAGTCCTGGCCCAAGCAATCAGGGGAGAAAAATAAAATAAAATAAAAGGCATCCAAATTGGAAAGAAAGAAATAAAATTATCTCTATTTGCAGATAACATGATCCTAAATCTAGAAAACCCTAAAGACTCCACCAAGAAACTGTGAGGACTAATAAACAAATTCAGTAAAATTTCCAGATACAAAACCAATATACAAAATCAGTTGCCTTTCTATATACTAACAACAAACTATTGGAAAGAGAAATTATTAATAAGAAAACAATCCCATTTACAATAGTATCAAAAACATTAAATACTCAGGAATAAAATTGACCAAGGAGGTAAAAGATCTTTACACTGAAAACTATTAAGACATTGATAAAAGAAATTGAAGAAGACACAAATAAATGAAAAGATACCCCATGATTCAGAAGAGTTAATATTGTTAACATATCCATACCACCCAAATCCATCTATAGGTACAATGCGATCCCTATCAAAATCTCAATGGCATTTTTCACAGAAATAAAAAATAATCCTAAAATTTATGTGGCACCACAAAAGACCCTGAATAGGCAAAGCAAATCTGAAAAAGAACAAAGCTGGAGACATCGTACTCCCTGATTTCAAACTATATTACAAAGCTAGAGTAATTGAAACAGTATGGTACTGGCATAAAAATAGACACATTGATCAATGGAACAGAACTGAGAGCCCAGAAATAAATTCCTACATATATGATCAACTAATATTTGACAAGGAAGCCAACAATACACAATGAGGAAAGGATAGTCTCTTCAATAAATGGTGCTAGGGACACTGGATATACACAGCAAAAGAATGAAATTGGACCCCTATCTTACACCAATCACAAAAATCAACTTGAAATGGGTTAAGGACTTAAACATAAGATATGAAAGCATAAAACTCCTAGGAGATAACAGGGAAAATGCTCCTTGACATTGGTCTTGTCAATGATTTTTTGGATATGACACCAAAGCACAAATAACAAAAGCAAAAATCAACAAGTCACCCACCCCCTAATTCCAGTTTCACTTTCTATAGTTTCAGTTATCTGTGGTCACCTATGGTTCAAAAATATTAAATGGAAAACTCCAGAAATAAACAATTCATAAAATTTAAATTGTGCATGGTTCTGAGTAGTGTGATGAAGTCTTGTGCTGTCCCACTCACCCCACCCGGGACACAAATCATCTTTTCATCCAACGTATCCAAGCTGTATACACTATCCACGCCTTAGTCACTCAGTAGGCATCTAAGTTATCAGATTGACATTGTGGCATCCTAGTGCTTGTGTTCAAGTGACACTATTTTACTTAATAATGGCCCCAAAGTACAAGAGTCATGATGCTGTAAATTTGGATACGCCAAAGAGAACCTATAAAGTGCTTCCTTTGTGTGAAAAGGTGAATACAGTACAGTAAGATCTTTTGAGAGGGAGCAAGACCGCATTCATATAACTCATATTACAGTATATTGTTATCATTGTTCTATTATCAGTTATTGTTAATCTCTTACTGTGCCTGATTTATAAACTAAACTTCACCATAGGTATGTATGTATAGGAAAAAACATAGTCTATATAGGGTTTGGTACTATCCATGGTCAGACATGCACTGGGAACATATCTCTTGTGGATAAGGAGGGGCTCCTGTAGATCAGACTAAAGAGCTTCTGCACAGCAAAGGAAGCAATCAACAGAATGAAAAGGCAAACTATGTAATGGCACAGAATACATGCAAATTATATATCTGATAAGGGGTTAATATAAAAATGTAACTTAATAGCAAAGAAAATAACTTACCTGATTAAAAATAGACAAAGGGGTCAGCCCGGTGGCTTAGGCAGTTGGAGCTCTGTGCTCTTAACTCTGAAAATTGCCAGTTCAATTCCTCGAGTCCTGCAAGGGATGGTGGGCAGCGCCCCCTGCAACTAAAATTGAACATGGCACCTTGAGCTGAGCTGCCGCTGAGCTCCTGGATGGCTCAGTTGGTTGGAGCACGTTCTCTCAACCATAAGGTTGCCAGTTCAACTCCCCAAGGGATGGTGGGCTGTGCCCCCTGCAACTAGAAAACAGCAACTGGACCTGGAGCTGAGCTGCGCCCTCCACAGCTAAGATTGAAAGGACAACAACTTGACTTGGGAAAAAAAATAAATAGGCAAAGGACCTGGATAGACATTTTTCCAGAGAAGACATACAAATAGCTAACAGGTAGACGAAAAGATGCTCAACATCACTAACCATCAGGGAGTGCAAATCAAAACCACAATGAGATACCACCCCACACCTGTTAGAATGGCTATTATCAAAAAGACAAAACATAACAAGTCCTGGAGATGTGCAGATAAGGGAACCCTTTGCACTGTGGGAATGTAAACTGGTGCCACCACTATGGAAAGCAGTATAGAGGTACCCCAAAATATTAAAAATAGAACTACCATATGATCCAGCAATTCCACTTCTGGGTATATAGCCAAAGGAAATGAAATCACTAACTCAGAGATATCTTCACACCCATATTCATTGTAGCATTATTCACATTAGCCAAGATATGGAAACAACCTGTGTGTCTGTCAGTAGATGAGTGCATAAAGAAAATTAGATAGCTAGATAGATGATAGATAGGTAGGTAGGTAGGTAGGTAGGTAGATTTTGGAATATTATCTATCTATCGTTCCATGAAGAAGGAAATCCTTCCATT
Source organism: Rhinolophus sinicus (assembly GCF_036562045.2). Classification (NCBI taxonomy): domain Eukaryota; kingdom Metazoa; phylum Chordata; class Mammalia; order Chiroptera; family Rhinolophidae; genus Rhinolophus; species Rhinolophus sinicus. The sequence continues at coordinate 5,056,912 of NC_133759.1, read as the reverse complement.
TGCAACATGGATGAACTTACAGGACATTATACTAAGTGAAATAAGTCAGAGAAAGACAAATATGTATAATCTCACTTATATGTGGAATCTTTAAAAAAAAGGTTAAACTCATAAAAACAGAACAGAATGGTGGTAAGCAGGGACTGAGGAATTTGGAAGATGCTGGTCAAAGGACACAAGTGTTCAGTTATAAGATGAGTAAGTTCTGGGGCTCTCAGGTACAGCAGTGACTGTAGTTAATAATACTCTATACAAGTATATACTTGAAATTGGCTAAAAGAGTAGATATTAAGCATCCTTACCACACACAAAAAAGGTAACTATGTGAGGTGATGGATGTGTTAATCAAACTGATTGGTAACAATTTCACAAAGTATACTTATATGAAATCATTTCTGTACACTTTAAATAAATTAAATAAACAAACAAAATATACTTCAATAAAGCCGGAGAGAGAAAAAAGAGAAGTATAAATGAACTAAATTCCAGAGTGGGACTATTGCTTTCTAGTTGCACAGAGGTTGATGGCTGCTTTCATGCCTGTGGATATTTACCAAGTTTCTGGATACAGGGACATGGAGGGGTGGGTCTTCCACATACACAGAAATGCTGCTGGGTAGGGGACAAACCAGCTGAACTCTCAATTGCTGCATATGAGCTGTTAGGTTTGTTGAAATCTGGGAAGGCCCCACACAGAGTGAGTTCTCTGCAAACATCCTTCTCCCCATGCGACTTCTGCTGGGTCGGCAGCAGCACAGAGCCAGTGGCTGAGCTGGATGGCAGAAAGGGATCTCAGGTCTCACAGTGCTGATTCCACAGTTCTTAGGAAGAGAGAGGTCTTATCCCACCCTCAAAACACTTGAAACGAGCTGGATGAGAAGCAACTAAAGTGGCATCCCAAGGCCTAACCCAATTGAACTCCTGATTAGTTGAAAAATGACCTCCCTCTGTCTCTTCTGCTTTTATCCACCATGTTCGGCATACAATTTAAAAAGTGAGACACCTGAAGAAGTAGGAAAATGTGACCTGTAATCAAAAGGAAAGATCAACAGAAGCAGAGCATAAACGACTCATGTTGCAATTCGCAGACAAGGACTTAAAATAACTGATATGATGTAAATATGAATACAATGGACAAAGAATTTAGAGGAAAAGGCAGGGAAAATGGAGGATTTCAGCAGACAAATGGAAACTCTAAAAAACAGAACAAAAACTAAATAGAAATTCTAAAACTGAAAATTACAATATCCAAAATAAATAATTCACTGGATAGGGTAACAAAAGAAAGCATTATCAAGCTCAAAGTCAAGTAAAAAATTATATAAACATGAAAAATGCAAATAAAATCACATATAGTCACAACAGTGAAATTACTGAAAAAGTGTTTTAAAAATCTTTAAAAACCAGAGAAAAAGGTCTTATTACATTTGGGGGAAGAAAAATTAAAGTGACAGATAGCGTGTCATCAGAAACAAATGGAATCCAGAAGAAAATGGAATGACGTTGTAAAGTGCTAAAGAAATGGAGGTGGGGTGGGCAGGGTTGCCGGAGGAGTCTACCTAGAATTCTATACTCAGAGAAAATATTAAAAAATAAAGATATGGAAGTAAAACAAAAAGGTCTGCTCTTACCACTTCTGCTTAACAATGGACTGAGGTCCTAGCTAGTACACTAAGGCAAGAAAGTGAAATAAAACGCCTAAAATTTTTTAAAGTGATACACAGACAATATGATATGTACATTAAAATTTCCAAAGAAATCTACCCAAAAAACTATTAGAGTAAGGGAATCGAGCAAGCATGGATGGTACCCATGGTGTTATTTGCACATATCTGTGAATATTCTAAAATCCATTAAATTATACACTTTGAATGGGTAAACTGTATGGAATATGAATGATATCCCAATAATGCTGCTTAAAAATAAAAATAAAAAGCACCCCAAAAATCGAAAGATACAAGGGCAATATATAAAAATCAACTGTACTTCTATACATCAATGAACAGTTGGGAAATTCTTGATATAGAAGTGCAAAGATGAAGGACTTACATTATCTGATTTCAAGACAATGGTTTACTGTCCTAAAAAACTGTGAAGTTACAGTAATCAAGACAACGTGGTTTTAGTGTAAGAAGAGACAAACAGATCAATGAAACAGAATAGAGAAGGCAGAAATGGACTCACATTTATAATCTATTGATTTTTTAATGTACCAGGATAATTCAATGCAAAAAGGAAATGCGTTTTTCAATGGAAAAAGAATCTTGACCCCTAACATCGTAGACAAAAAAATTAGTTCAAGATCTATCATAGGCCTAAAGAAAACTAAAGCTAAAACTATAAAGTTTCTAGAAGAGAACCCATGAGAATTAATTTGTGACCTTGGAGTTGGCAAAGATTTCTTAGACAGGACAGCTAAAGCACTAAGTATAAAATACTGGTATATTGGATGCCATCCAAATTAAGACCTTCTGTTCATCAAAAGACAGCCTGTGACTACAGGCTTGGGAAAAGGACATTTACAATACATATACATGACAGGACTCTTCCAGAATATAATTGTAGAATATAACTTCTACAACTCAATAATAAAGATAAGCAACCCAATAAAAATGGTCAAAAGGCTTAAACCAATACTTCATATAAGAAAATAAACAAATGGCCACTGAACGCATGAAAAGTTGCTCAACATCATTACTTATTAGGGAAAGGCAAAATTTAAACCGCAACATACTCGCATTGATTGACTGAAATAAAAGGAAAAAATGAGAACCAAAGGTTGCCAAGATGGAACAACCAATTTGGAAATCAGTGTGGCTATTTCTAATAAAATGAAGCACACACCTACACCTACACCTACTCTATGACTCAGCAATTCCACTCTTAGGTATTTACTCAAGAGAAATGAAAATGTATGTCCATAAAAAGGCTTGTACAGGAATGTTCACAGCATTATAATCGTAATAGCCAAATACTGGAAACAAGTCAAATGACTATAAACAGGAGAATGGATAAATAAATTTTGAGTATACTCATAAAATGACATATTATTAAACAATAAAAAACAAAGAACTAATGATATATGCAACAACATGGATAAATCCTACAGACATCATGTTGAGCCAAACAAGCCACACACACACACACACACACACAAATAGTACAATTCAACTTACAAGAAGTTTTAAAACATGCAAAACTAATATACAGTGAGACCCCAAGTGGAAACCCAGATCAGCAGGTAGGAATATCGTTTCCCCAAAATAAGACCTAACCGGAAAACAAGCCCTAGCGTGATTTTTCAGGACAAGGTCCCTTGAACATAAGCCCTAATGCGTCTTTTGGAGCAAAATTTAATATAAGACCCGGTCTTATTTTTGGAGAAACACGGTATAAGCCCAGAAGTGGTAAATGTGTGGGTAAAGAGAAAAGTTCATATTTAAAATTTTCTTTAAACACTATTGAATCCAGTACTAGGAAGATGGAGCTAAGTGTACTACATCCAATCCTTCTCAATGATTACAACCAAAAACTTTGACTAGAATACAAAAAGCAACCAGACTCTAAAAAGTAAACAATAACGGATGGATTGGGGAGAAAGTCAAAACTTGAAGAACGATCAGATCCAGTTTCCAGGTAATTTGAGGGCAGCCCAAAGTACAGAACTATACAAGTATGGACAGCACATAATCCAAGACAAAGCCCCTCTTTTTTAACAGAGAATCAAAAAAAAAAAGAAAGAAAGAAAGAACGAAGAGACCTCAAGGCAGAGACTATGGACAGCGTCCATTCCTTTTTTTTTTTTTAACTTTTTTTTTGGTGTTTTTCTTTTTTCTCCCATGGCTCTGCCCTCAGGTTAAGTACCATAGCTGCACTGCCACTGTGGTGGTGCTAGGAGCTCCTGAAACACCATCTCCTTGATAGAGGAAATGTTCAGGATACAATCCAAAATTACTCAACATATGAAGAGGCAGGAAAATCTGACTCTCAAGAAAAAGACAATGTTAGAAGTATCACATGAAGACTTTTAAGCAGTTATTATAACCATCATCCAGGAGATAAAGGCAAACTCTTTCTCAATGAATGGAAAGAGGCATTCTCAGAAGAAACATAAAAAATAAAACAAAAAACAAAATAAAATGAAAATTTTGTAACTGTAAACTACAATATCTGAAATAAAGAATTCACTGACAGGCTCACTAACAGAATGGATATGACAGAGAAATTAGTCAGTGAGTTTGAACATAGAGCACAGAAATTAATCTGAACGGAGAAAAATATTGAAAAAATAGAGCCTCAGCAATCTGTGGAACAGTATCAAAAGGTCTAACATTTATGTTATCGGAGTCCCAGAAAGGAAGAAGAAATTGTGTAGAAAACTTTTTGAAGAAATAAAGGCTAAAAACTTCCCAAATTTGGTATAAGGTATAAATTTATAGATTCAAGAACCTCAGCAAACACCGAAAAGGATATACTCAATCAAAAACAAAAACCTGATTCAAAAAATGGGCAAAGGACTTGAACAGACATTTCTCCAAAGAGATACTAATGGCTAGTAAGCACATGAAAAGACGGTCAGCATCACGAATCATTAGAGAAATGCAAATCAAATCTACAATGAGATACCACCTTACACCCACTGGGATGCCTATCAAAACGTATATATGGTCGAGAATGTAGAGAAATTGGAATTCTTGTGCACGGTTGGTGTAATTACAAAGTGGTGTAACCACTATGGAAAACAGTATGGCAGTTCTTCAAAAAATTAAAGTAAAACCACCATTTGATCCAGCAATACAGATTGACTACATATCCGAGAAAACTGAAAGCAGGTTCTCAGATATTTGCACACACATTCATAGCAACATTATGCACAAATAGCCAAGAGGTAGAAGCAACCCAAATGTCCATTGACCAAAGAATGGATAAACACAGTGTGGTATATCCATACACTGGAATAGTATTCAGCCTTAAAAAAGTAGATGAACCTTGAGGACCTATGCTCAGGGAAATAAGCCAAATAAGCGAAAAAAGAAAAATACTGTATGATTCTACTTATATGAGCTGTCTGAAGTCTTCAAATTCATAGAAACAGAAAGTAGAATGGTTACCAGGGACTGGGGCAGGGGGAAATGGGGAGTTAGTATTTAATGCTTATAGTCTCAGAAGCACAATGAAAGTTCTGGAGATCCATTGCACAATGTGAATATACTTAACACTACTGAAATGCACACTCAAAAGGTGGTTAAGATGGGATATTTTGTTTTTCACTGTAACTAAGAATCCAGCTATCACAAGAAGTCTCAGCTGACCAAGGCTGAGACTAGAAGCCATAGGAGAAATCATTTTATTTCAACTTCAAGGACATTTGTTTTCGAACTTGAGCTTCTTCATGAGAATGTGCTCATAGGAAAACGGTTCATATATTAAGGGGCCTTTCAGGGTTGCTTGCGTGTTATTCAGGTGGTAAGCTTATGCCATCATGAGCTCAATTTGAGGCAGGACATGGAGAGTGAATTGTATCAGCAATAAGAGGATTTTCAGGGGTTCAGTCTGAACCAGACCCTTGTGGCACCAGGAGAATGTAAGGCAAGGGGAGGCCTCAAGAGTGAGGGGCTTCCACCCCAAGAGGACCACGGTGCCCCTTGAGAACCACAGGCTCAGCAGGTGGAGGAAAACGTCAGAGCAGAATCCTTACCACCCCAGCTCTTCGCCACCGAGGAGACCTCCGGGCACTTCTGTACCTGCAGTCAGCCTCTCTACCTCCCCCCGTTCACTTCACCCCAGGGCAGGAGTCAATTATCCACTGGGTGAAGTCAGGAGACAGAACATTCCTTTGACACATTTACCTGCCAGGGTCACTGCTGCAATGGCTCATGCAGTAGGGCTGTCACTTGGATCAAGGACAGAGCCATTCCCAACTCTGCCCTTGCCCCCAGCAGTAAGCCGTACAGTGTCCCACGGCCACCCCAGGGCAGTCTGTCCCCTCAGCTTCCTGATCTGGCCTGAGTGGGGCAGGGCAGCCTGACCTGGAGGCCTGGCTGTCTTCACGTCACTTCTCAGACCCCACAGCCTGCCCTTACACACTTAGACAGTGGGGCTTCTTAGCTTCTGACCCCACCAGCCCAGAGCAGAGCAGAGGGTGGGGAGCAGGCCTAATGAGGCACAGAGGACATGCAGGGACCAGGAGTCAGCTGAGGGCTCCATCCTCAAGTTCCCTGGAAAAGGACAAAAAGCCCGCAGGCCAGCAGACGGGCAGCACAGACTGCTGGAGGCTTGGTCCGCCCCAGGCCTTTTCCAACCCAGTCCCTGCTGGCCCTCCTCCCTCCCTACCCAAGAAGCTGCAGGAGACAAGGCCCAAAAGAGCATGCTTTTAATACAAAGAGGGCGGGGCATGGCCTGGGAAGGACTTAAATAAAGGGGATGGGACCATCAGGAGCCCACCGCCGTGGGCCTGGGAGCCCTCCGGAGTGGGATGATGCAGACAGAGTTCCGAGCCTCCTTGATCCGCCACCATCGGCCGAGCCTGCAGGGGAGAGGGAAGAAGCTGAGGTCTGGTGCCGCCCCACGCAGTCTCCACTGCCATTCCCACCCAGCGCCCAGCCAGTGCCCCCTTGCCCCACCCTCACCCCTCCCGGGGTGCCTCATACCTGTGCTCCTGCCCCACCCCGGCCACCAGGAAGTCCCCAGCGCTGGAGAACTTGAGGCTATTGATAAAGCCCACCTAAGAAGAGGGAGGGACAACGTAATAGGATGTGAGAACAGATTCCCCCACCACAGGCCAAGCATGCTGGTCAAGGGCTTGGCCTACCAGGCCTGGGTTCAGTCCCCGCTCAGCCTCCTACCACCTGGGCCAACTCTTCACCCCTCAGGGTCTCAGTCGCCACAGGGCTGAGAAGGGGAAGCAGAGCGCCAGCCTCGCAATTTCGAGGATTAAGGAGACAGTGTACACCCACCAAGTGTCGCTATGGCCCAGGGCCTGGCTCCTGGCTGTGAGGCCCGGGGACCCCACGACCATCCCCACTGACGTAAGTTCTGCACGGTCACCAGATGTCGTTGACAGAACCTGCCACTCTCCCCTAGGTCACCAAAATCCACACTCCCTAGCGTGGCATCAATCTGGCACCAGCCATGCGGAGCTGATCACAGGGCCAGGCCCTCCACGCTTTTGCCCACAGTTCATTGCCTTGTACCCAGCACCGAGGACAGGGCCAGGACGTGGAGGGGAGTGGAGGGGAAAAGGGAGAGGGAGGGAGAGGGAGGGAGGGTTCCTGCCGTGCCCCAGCGCTAGGAGCTGGGACTAAAGAGAAGTCATAGAGTGCCCTGCTCTGAGGAGGCGCCCTTCTGGCAGAAAAAACAGTAAAGGGCCTTGGGAGTGTGGCCAAGACGGGCCGAGCATTCAAGCCCCACTCACCAGGGGGATGTCGCAGAGAAGGTCAAGCCGCCGGAAGCCCTCCCCACACTGCCAGAGCCGCACGCAGGAGCTGTGGGAGCCTGGGGGACAGGGAGCCGGTGAGCACCGCTGCCCAGCCCACCCTGGGAGTCCCTCTTAGCCACACAGGACACTCACCTGTGGCCACAAGGTCTGTGTTGAGCAGGGCTGCCACTGACGACACCCAGAAGGGCTGCTCCAGGCCCGGCTCCCCACGCAGCCCATGGGCGTCACGCTGCAGGGCAAGTGGCCGTTTCTTGGAAAGGCCCCACAAGGCCACAGAGCTAGGAACAGGGAGCAGGGAGCAGAGTCAGTGAGGGGGCCGGGGTCAGGGCAGAAAGGCCACACAGTGGGAAGGGTCACGTGGACACCAGCTGTGGGACGCAGACAAGGGCACCAGAGGTCTCTGCCTGTGTCCCCATCTGTGCAAAGAGGTTACGACAGCTCCGCAGCAGGAGCGACCCTACGAGGGGAGTCCAGGAGCAGGGCAGTGGTGGGAGACATCCGCAAGGCAGCTTACCCATCGTCTGCGCCTGACACCATGTGCTCCTCGTTGATGAGCTGGACGCTGTCTATGGAGCCCCTGGAGAAAGGAGCAGTGAGGGGCATGATCCAGCCCCAGCCCGCCCATGGAGCCCCGCCCTGCGCGGCTGCCACCGCCTTACTGGTGGCCGTAGAAGACAAGCTGGGACTCCTCAGGGATCTTCCACACGCGCACAGTCCCGTCCCGGCCCCCAGCTGTCACGCAGCACTCCCTGCCCAGAGCATCCAGCGCTGCCACAGCGTCCTGGTGCCCAAAGCTGGAGGGGGCACAGAGAGGCCTGGCGTCAGTAGTGACATCGCACACACACACCCGCACACCCTCTCCTCACACACACTCACAGCGTCTCCACGTAGGAGTTCTCTGCCACATTCCACACCTTCACAGAGCGGTCGTGGGACGTGCTGTAGAGCTGGTGGGTGCCTCTACGGAACGCCAGCCCCTAAGGGATAGAGCAAAGGGGGCCTGGACTACAGCAGGCGAGGCAGAGGTCAGGCCCAAGGAGGACTTCCCCAAAGACAAGTCACATGGCACAGGGAGCCAGCTCCCCGGGAGCGTTCTGTGGGGCACTTCTGTGCAGCCCTACCTGGAGCCAGGGGAACGCTCTCCTGCCCTCACCTGTCCTGGAGCAGGTATAGTCCTCTCAGACTTGGTCCCCCCAGCTCTTCCTGTCCCTTTACCCCATTCTGGTCCTTTACAGTGCTGCTCACTACAGCAAAGCACAGGGCCCCCGAAGACAGGTACGCTCTGCCTCATTCATCCCATTCCCCAGGACCCAGCACCAAGCCTGGCCCACTCAGGTGCTTGCTAAATGTCCGCCCAAGGAGGCCCAGCTCCTCACCGACACGGCATCCCGGTGTCCCGTGAAGGTATACAGGTGCCGGCAGCTCTGGGCCTCCCAAATCAGAATGAGCTTGCTGCGGTCACCGGAGGCCTGTGGGGACGAGGACAATGGCCACGGGCACCCACTGTGTGCCCAGACCTCTCCCCCACCCCCAGGACCTGCCCTGCCTTACAAGGTACTTGCCGTCAGAGGAGATGGCCATGCAGAGGATGTGGCTGCTGTGGCCGGGGGACTGCCCCTCGGCACCCTTCTTGGCTCGTGGGATCACGTGAAGCTTCCGTCCACTCTCCACGCTCCCTGACACCGGGGGAAGAGAGGCTGCTGGGATGGGGGACAGGACTGGCCGGCAACTACTCAAAGGCAGCATGGGGCCCTGGGAGAAGTCCTGGCCTCAGGGCAGGAGACGTGGCTCAGGCACTGTGAGCCCCTGGACCAGTCACCTCAATTTCCTCCTCTGTTAAATGGGGACAATAACCCTAAAGGACAGCCATGAAGCCCAGAAGAGGAGGAACAGGAAACCGCTTTGGGACTGACGTGTGAGTTCTTCCTGTTACTCCTGTGGGTGGAGGCGGCTGGGAACCCACGAGCACCAGCTCACTCCCAGGGCTGTGCAGAGCCTCGAGGGGGCGCTAGTCCAGCTGCCCACGTGTAGCGTCAGTTCCCATTAAATCATCATCCTGCCTCTGCTCAATCGTCTCCAATGAGTGACAGGGAGCTGATGAGCCCCACTTCTGGACAGAAGCTTCCATGCCACCCAGAAAACACTTCACTAGGAGCAAACCAGCCTCCAGAAGCAGCTTCCCTATTGGGCCTCAGTTTGCCCTGATAACTCCCTCCTTCCAGACCAGCCCTCCCGGATGAGCCCTGGGGGCTGCACCCCCACCCAGGCACCCACTCACACTTAATAATGGTGCAGTCCTTGGCAGCAGAAAAGATGGCCAAGTCGTCGGGGGTGATAACCAAACATGTGATGGATAGCTGGTGACCCCGTAAGATTCGAATGTCGGCCGGGGCTGGGGTCTGGATCTGGGCAGGCAGAGCTGGGTCACTGCAACTGGGGGCGGGAAGGTACCCTACACACACACACACACACACACACACACACACGCACACTCACGCACACAGACACACAGATGCACATGTACACACGTATACACACACATGCCACCCCTTCCACCTCCCTGCCCAGATGGAAACTGAACCCAGGGCTATAAGGACCAGACCCTGACCTGGCCCTGTTGGTAGAAGTGCCACCGTATTCTCGAGGAAAGACCCCCACAACCTGAATCCCCAGTTGGGTCATCTGCCCACCTACCCGGGTGGGACCACCAGTTCCCTCCAATCTCACACCAAAGCGCTCTGCCCACTCACCTCCTTTGCCACCGATTTCTGCAGCCTGCCCCTCTGCTCAAGCTGCAGAGAGAGGAGAGGGGTGAGGTCCCAGGGGCCAGGCCAGCCCCACCCCTTCCTCCCACCACCCTCCAGCCACACATACCACGTCCTCCTTCAGGCGCCCTGCCACCTGGTCCTCCTCAAACTCACGGGCTTCTGCCTTCTCCTCCTCTGTAGGACAGACCAGACCACGTAAACCCAGGCCGAGACCCCACTTTTCCCTTCTCATCCTCCCCTGTCACCTCAGACTTGGCCCAGAACACAGGCTGTGTCCTTCGGGTCGTTCAGGCTACCTCGGGCAAAGAGGAGGGAGGGCATTTACTTATTAGATCAGTGAAAGCCCCCTGAAGGTCTGGCCTGTCCCCAGAAGCCCACTAGAGCTCCTGGCCGCCCTCCCACAGGGCACCCACTGCGTACCTGCGTCAGTCAGCCATCAGGTGGCTGGGGCCACAGCAGGCAGGCTCAGGGTCAGGCCCCGCCCCTCACCTGCTCAGCCCACATGCTCACCTTGCTGCCTGAGCTGCTCAAGGTAGAGTTTGGCCAAGCGCAGCTTCTTCTCCTGTGCGGTTTCCTCCAGCTCCTCACCCTCCTCTTCCTCCGTCCTCCTGGGAGTTAGGCTGTGGGCAGAAGGGTGTGGGTTTCAGGAGACTCACCCCACTCCTCTGGCCACTAGGACCATGCCTCCTGGCTGCTCCCCCGGCCAGCTCCCCGCTCCCATCCTTACCAAGCCTCATGGCCGATGCTGCCACATGCAGAAAACTGAAGACATGACTCACCAACTGAAAGGGCCCACCCAGTGCCCGACTTAAGCGTGAAAACAGACCCAAAACTCAAAGACATCACTGAGAAATCTCTCAACTCCAGAGGGAAAGAGAAGGTTCTATAGGCTCCTGAGAAAAATCACGTCGTGTACAAAGGGTCAGGTCAGGAATCAAAATGGCTTCAGACGTCTCAACAACAACACTGACAGCAGGAAGACACGCGTGCTGCACACGAAAATCCTGATGGAAAATGCTAACCCCCGGAATTCAATGCCAGCAAAACCATCAATTATGAGAGAAGATATGGTCAGATGTCTGAGGTGCCACAGAACTGGTCCTTTCTCCTTCTTTAAGGATGGAGGATGGGCTCCCAAACAAGAGGGTACACTAAGAATGAGGACAGCACGAGACAGGAAACAGGACACCCAACCCGGAGAACAGGGAAGGTAGCTCCCGGAATAACAACCACCCCCAGACATGGTGGAGTAGCCAGCCCAGATCCGATGCAAGGACCCCAGAGGCAGACATGTTGGGTCTGTCATTACCCCATCCTCATTACCAAGGCGCTATCCTCTGTCCTGAAGCTTCGTTCGTCTTGGCTTGAACTTGTGCTGGTTTCCCCTCTATGCCCCAGACCCCAGACCAGCTGAGACACTCACTTCACTTGAGTCCTCCTCTGACTTACTCCTGGGAGTTGGAGGTAGGTCACGGGAACTCAGGAGAAAACCCAGGGCAGTCCATTCCCTCTGATCACACGCCTACAGACATCTAGTCCCTGTCAGGTGCCCACCTGGTTCCCAGGTCTCATTTATGACCTTGACCTAAACTTTCCCAGAAATGACCTTGGAAACTCTCAACACCAGACGATGCTCCTGAGACCAGTTAGTACCTGGTGCCCAGTAAGCCTTCAACAGGGTTGGTGCTGCCCTTCCCTGCACAGCCAAGGTTAGGACTTCTACTTGGTTTACCCAAACTAATCAATCTATTGTTTGGGGGTTCACACACAGGAGACAGAACTCTAAAGAAAATCGAAACAAGTATACACTGTATGATTCTAATCACATGACATTCTGGAAAAGGCGAAACTCTAGGGACATGGTTACAAGTGGGGAAGGAGAAGAACTGACTACAAAGGAGTGGGGGAATTTTGGAGGGTGAGGACACCCTTTATATCTTGACAGTGGTGGGACTTATACTATATGCATCTGTCAACACTCACAAAAGGTGAATGTTACTGTATATAAATTATACCTGAATGAGAAAATGAAAAAAAAAAAAAATAAAGAAGGAGAAAAAGGAAGGAAGGAAGGAGGGAAGGAAGGAACGAAGGAAGGAAGGAAGGAAGGAAGGAAACCAAAGAAATGACTAACTCATATCAGGAATGGCAGTTGGGGCTTCTAAATGTCTAAACGGTCTAGTTCTTAACCAAGGGGGTAGGTGCAGAGGTTCGTCATTTCCTCATTATTCTCTGTAGTACAAATACATTTCACTAACTCTTCTGTATCTAACATATTTCACAACACATTTTAAAATATTTTAAAGTGTTTAGCAGAGGGCTTGGCACACGCACACCCACAATAACCTCGGGACTAAGAAAAGTATATTAAGTCTTTCTGTGAGCAGGTTAAGGCCAACAAGTAATCAGTTTTAGAAGCAGAATTTCTAAAGCCAACTCTTAAGGAAGGCCCAGGATTCTCTGGTCTGAGAGCTTCCATTCCACAGGGTCAGGCCTGACATTTGCTGGCCCCCTGTGAAACCTCGCAGCATGCCCCACCCCCATCACCTACACAATGAGGGGGAGGTATTCAAAGCCCTCCATAATGTGGATGCACTCACCACCTGCCTTCCTGTCCCCTCCATCTCCCATTCTGGCACACTCACACCCCAGACTGTCTCTGATCCCTGAATGCCTTCCCTACCTTTCCATGAGGGACTGTCCTCATCTCCCCAGGCCCCATCCCCAGAATACACAGCTGTAAGACATACATCCCATTACAACACATTCAGTCTTCACCTGCCCATCTCTGTACTCTCAACAGTGAAGCCTGTCCCTGGCTGATGTTCCCAGTCAGGAGGGAGATCAGTAATTGTAAAATTGTGGGAAAAGAGAATGAAGAACTAGCGAGCATTTCTTCCATCCCTCCCTCCTTGCAAGTCAGTCTAGCCCGTGCTCAGCTACCTGCCATGAGCCAGGGAGGTAGGTCCTCACTGGTCTCCCATTGGGGCTGAGGGGGTCTTCCCCACACAGACACTGTGCAGGGGAGGAGATGAGACTTCTCAGGGTCAGAAACTGGAGGAAAGAGCCAAGACCTGAGAGTCAAGGGCCAGAATCCTGGGTTCTAGGCCCAGCTCTGCCCCGATTCACTGAGTCTCTTCCATACACCATGGGCCTCAGTGCTGCCTTCCACCAGGTGGAAAGGAAGAACTCACCTCTCATTCTCGGAGTCGCTGGAGATCTCCTCATTCATCTTGCCGCCACCTTTGGTCTTGCCCCTGTCCCCAGCAGAGTCGGCCTGGGAATTATATGATCCGTTCTTGGGTCAGGGGTCCCAACCACTCCGGCACTGACGGACCCCTTCCGGTCTCTCAAGAGCCCCGGGACTGGGAAAGGCGGTGGCCCCGGCTCAAGTGCAAGGCCTTCCAGGATTTGGCCAGCAGAGAGAGCCACAAGCTGACTCCAGGTGGAGTCCGGGGAGAAGGCTCGGGAGGGGACAGAAAAAGGGATGGGAGGGGACGAAGGTGGGATACAGGTGGAATGACAGTGGTCCCAGTAGCAGATCTGATCCCGGCCCGCAGAAGCGCCATGCTCACCTTTCGCCGCCGCTTGCCGGCCCCTGAACCGACCCGGGCCCCCGTGGCCGGCTTTCCGCGCTTTCGAGCTACCGCTGTGGCCGACATGCTGCCCACCGTGTGTACTGCAGACGCCGGGACAGCACTCACGTGGCGTCCGAACCCCGCTGCCTGGCAAGACTCTGTGCAGGGATAGGCTCCCACCGCCCGGCGGTCCCCGCCTCCCACGGCTCCATTGGAGCTTTCGCTAGGTTGTGTCACGCCCCCAAGCGCCCATTGGGTTAACGCTCGTGACCACGCCTCCCAGAGCTCCCACAGGCTCCCGTGCCAAGCTTCCTATTGGAAGCAAGCCTCTTCCCCGCCCTTCCGGTCCAAAGCTGTGGCTCGTCCGCGCCTCTACTTAGATGACGTCTAAAGAGGGATGGACCAGGGGGCCTTCTCTGCGTTTTCGCCCCTTGGACGCTGGGGGGAGCCAGAGATGAGGGGTTCCAAGTCCCGGAACGTGACTCCACCCCGCCAGGGGCGGTGACAAGGGTGTACCAGTCTGGCACTAGATAATTGCAGGGGGGCGATGACTGAGGCAGCCCCAGAGAAAGGAAGGGAGTGCCTGCATCTGGGCCCAGGGTCACTGGGCAACAGGTGGACACGTATTGCCTGCCTCAGGCCAGACAAGCAGCGCCAAGGACGCGTCAGTCCCCTGGGCCTTAGCAGGGTCCAGATCAAGTGTCCACCCATTCGTGGGACAGGCCTCCCGCATCGGCCTGACCCTGCCCTCTGACTCACCCGACTAGTAGCCAAATGGCTGGAATCCTTTACCACCACCACTCCCACTCTTCCCAGCCTCTGGCGTTTGTCAGGAAGTCCCTCCCTAGGTCACACCTAAGGCTGACAGAGGATTGCTAGAGGGCCTCCTAGAACTGGGACTGCTGTGGGAGGTTTTGATACTGGGCCCGGTGCCACCACCTCTCCCAAGTCCCTGCTTCTCTTAGGTGAGTGACCTATGGCCCTGCCCACAGCTCTTCACCGGGCAGGGCGGGGTGGGACTGCCCTTGCCTGCTGGCAGTTCAAGGCCACTGGTCTGGGGGTTTGGCTGGCACCCCAGAACTTTTGAGCCTATTGGAAAGGGTTTTTGTACCACGGGGTCCCAAGCAATGGAGAGCCAGATCTGGCCCCAGGGGTGCTGACCCCCAGCAGACACTGCCCACTCTCCTCCATAGCTGGGATGACTCAGCCCAGCAGCCATGCCAGGTCTGAGGTAGCTGAGATTGGGCAGAAGTATGCAGTGCCGCAGGAGTGCTCTGGAGATGGGAGGAGCCCAGAGGAGGGAGGGGAAGGTTCTCCTTTCACTTTCTCCACCACCTACCTACACACCGGAGAGCTAGAGAGAAGGAACCACTCTGCCTTGCCTGGAGTGGGCAGACAGGACAAGGTTCTGGCCCGGCCCCCGTGACTGGGGACAGAGGTGGATCTGGGATGCAGAGAACTGGTTTTGGTCTGGGGCTGAGAATGGGAATGAAGGCAGGGTAGACAGTGGGAGGTCACCTGGGGTAAGTTGGTACTGTACCAGACAGGTGGGTACAGAGACCATGGTAGCCTGAGGTCCCCCTCGGTGCCCCAGAACAGCCATGGCTCCCAAGCGCAAGCTCCCTGTCCAGCCTGAGGGCCCTGAGAAGAAAAAGGAGAAGCAGGACGCAGAGGAGGACAGCTTCCACTCCACTGCTGAGGCCCTCAGGGCCGCACCCAGGGAGAAGCGCATAATCCGAGTGGACACAGCATGTCCACTCAGCAGCAGCCCCGGGACCCAGGTAAGCTGTAGTCCTGAGAGAGGCCTGGTGCCTGCTCACTCCGAGGGACAAATACTCTCAGCCCACTCCCCTGGGGCTTGGCTCTGGCCACGTAGCTCAAGGTTCCCAAGTAAGCTGTGTTCTTTCAGGACCCCACAGGTCAGGCACAGCTGTATCCCATCAGATCCGGGCAGGTCGTGTCTGCGCTTTAGACCCCAGGGTGGTCCTCTGAGCTGCTCAGGCCTCCCCTACCACACTTAAGGCAGGGCTCTGACTTCCTCAGCCTCCCCAGGGCTCACCGCTGTCCCCTCAAACCAGCCCCACAGGGTAAGGCCATGTCCCCCTGAGAGCCCTCACAGGGCAGGGTTGTATCCCTGTCACACCCCCAGGGCAGAACCATGTCTCCCTCCGATTCCCCCACCCAGGGCACAGAGTGTCCTCCCAGAACTTCCCCCAATAGTTTAGCCATGTCCCCTCAGACTTCATCCCTTAGGGCAGAACCATGACCCCCTCAAGCCTTCTCAGGCAGGGCCCGCCTCCCTCCGGTACAGTCTGCCTCTTGTCCCCGTCAGACCTCTGTCAGTGTGCAGCCGTGTACCCTGTCCCACCCAGGGGCAGCCCAAGCCAATCTGACGTCCCCACACCCCTCCGGCCCCAGGTGCATGAAGACTACGACTGTACCCTGAACCAGACGAACATCGGGAATAACAACAACAAGTTCTACATCATCCAGCTGCTGGAGGAGGGTGGCCGCTTCAGCTGCTGGAACCGCTGGGGCCGTGTGGTGAGCGCCACCTGCCTACCCCGCGCCTGCCTCCTCTCCGCCTCTCCTTGCTCAGCACCTCTGTCCCCTGCTGCCCAGGGTCGCCACAGCTTACTCGGCACAGGGCCTGGCATGAGTGTTTATGGTGGGCACTGTGATGGGCATACCCTGAAGGCTGTTGGTTGCAGGGAGAGGTGGGCCAGTCAAAGCTCAGCTCCTTCAAGTCACTGGAGGATGCAAAGAAGGACTTTGAGAAGAAATTTCGGGACAAGACCAAGAACAGCTGGGCGGAGCGGGACCAATTTGTGGCCCATCCGGGCAAGTACACACTTATCGAAGTGCACGGACAGGACGAAGCCCAGGAAGCCGTGGTGCAGGTGAAGTGGCGAGGGAGGGGGGGTGATCCCTGGGCTGGGAGAGGACTGAGAGGCCCAGCCGGTTGGGCTCTGCCACTGCCCAGCTGTGCCACCTCAGGCACAGACCACCCCCCTCTGGCCTCAGTCTGGCCCATCTGTGTCTACTGCCTGGCTCTGCTCCAGGAGCAGGTGCCCTGCCTGGCTGCCCCTGCCCTCTACATGTGTCCTCTGCCCTAGGTGGACGGAGGCCCAGTGAAGACCACGGTTCAGCAGGTGCGGCCCTGCTCCCTGGACGCAGCCACACAGAAGCTCATTGCCAACATCTTCAGCAAGGATATGTTCAATGACGCCATGGCCCTCATGAACCTGGGTGAGAGGAGAGGGGCCAGGCAGGGTGGCCAGGGCCGAGGGGTGGCACGAGCTGAGTCTCCCCACTCTCTCCATCTCCCCAGATGTGAAGAAGATGCCCCTGGGAAAGTTGAGCAAGCAGCAGATTGCCCGGGGCTTTGAGGCCTTGGAGGCACTGGAGGTGGCCCTGAAAGCCCCCACCGATGGTGGCCGCAGCCTGGAGGAGCTGTCCTCCCACTTCTACACCGTCATTCCCCACAACTTTGGCCGCAACCGGCCCCCACCCATCAACTCCTCCGAGCTTCTGCAGGCCAAGAAGGACATGCTGCTGGTGAGGGCCGGCAGGTGGGCAGGAGGTGGGGGCCCAGCAGACAGACTGCGCAAGGGAGGTGGCGGCCAGAGGGCCCCGTGAGGGACCGCGATGGGCAGGCCAAAGGATGGGAGGAGAAGGCCTGACAGACAGACGGGGCAAGAGTGAACAGTGGGCGGACAAGTGGGGGGCCATGGTCCCAGGCGTGTGGGAAGGAGAGGGGAGCCCAGCAGTCAAGTGCACAGACAAGCTGCCAGTGCCTGCCGCCTTAGGTGCTGGCCGATATCGAGCTGGCCCAGACCCTGCAGGCAGCCCCCGAGGAGGAGAAGGTGGAGGAGGTGCCACACCCACTGGACCGAAATTACCAGCTCCTCAAGTGCCAGCTCCAGCTGCTGGATCCAGAGGCGCCCGAATACAAGGTAGACTGGGACCCCGGAGGAGCCAAGCTGGCAGTGAGCACCACCCCTCTACCCATGTACCCTCCAGATACCCAGAGGTGTCCCTCTCCCTTGGCCTTCTCTCCCCATGTCTCTCTGGATTGAGGAGCGCTCTGGGACAGGGTAACAAACGCGGGCTCATCCACACGTCTCTGGCCCTCGGCACCCAGCTTCTGCTCCCCCTGCAGGTGATACATACCTACTTACAACAGACTGGCAACTACAGGTGCCCTACTCTTCAACATGTTTGGAAAGTGAACCGAGAAGGAGAGGTGAGACAGAGTCCCCCACCTGTCACCTCCCTCCCCTGTCACCACCCTCACTCTTAGGGAGATGACCTTGGCTTATCTGCCCTTTAGTGAATTGTCTTAGCATTGACCAGCTTCCGCCAGCCCCAGGTCGTGTGTGTGTGTGTGTGTGTGTGTGTGTGTGTCAGTGTGAGTGACCCGAGGGACCCCGCCTTGTTGGGTCGTCTGAACAGCAAGGAGAAGCACCTGAGCTGGGATGGCCTCGCCCTCCCGTTTGCTACCTCCTCCCTGCTCAGGGAAGTAGGTTCCAGGCCCATTCCAAGCTGGGTAATCGGAAGTTACTGTGGCATGGCACCAACGTGGCTGTGGTGGCCGCCATCCTTACCAGTGGACTCCGCATCATGCCGCATTCCGGTGGTCGTGTTGGCAAAGGCATCTACTTCGCCTCGGAGAACAGCAAGTCCGCTAACTATGGTGAGGCGCCCTCGGGCCAAGCCCTGGGACAGTGTGGGGACTGAGGAGGATGGGGCACAGTGTTTACCCAGCTCGTGGGGGCTCCTGGAGAGGAACCCTGAAAGGCTACTGACCAAAGTGCTCTGTGCAGCCTCCTGGGGTTTGGGGGACCCAGAGCTACAGCTTCCTAGAGAAGGCCATGCCATGCAGATCGTGCCAACCAGACCTGGGAAGGAGGTGAAAGAGGAACCTTCTAGGTGAAGCGGCCCGGGGTTGGCACAGAGGCGGGGAGGCTGTGCTATCAGGGCCTTCGAGCATGTCCTGATAGTAAAGCTTAGAGCAAATGCCTGGTGTGGCGGGGGCTTGGGAGCGTAAAGGGGGCCTTGTCCAGAGAGCGATGGGGAGCCCATTTGGACGTGTACATAGCAGGATCTCAGTGGCAGCAGCCATGGGGAGAGTGACAGAGGCCACAGGCACCAGGGGGCGGTGCTCTCATCAGGCCAGGGCAGTGGGGGTGGGGAGAAGAGAATCCAAGACAGCAATGTGTACAATGTATGGCAGCACGTGGAAAGGGTCAAAGGTGTCTGATGACCCCCAAGATTGGAGTGTCTGGGATGCAGCAGGAAGATCTGGGAGCAAGAAGGGGTGATATGGGGGCACCAGAGATGGGCAGTCTGATGACTCTGTCTAGACTTATCCTCACTGAGATGACCCCCAGACTGGCTCCTCAGCTCAGCCTGATGCCATCGTCTGAGACCACCAATACCCACCCATCCAAGAGACCAAGGTCCAAGAGCAGATGAGACTGATGTTCTAGGATGTCTGAGGTTGCCCAAGGCCAAGGGGTCCAACAGGAGGGCACAGAGCCTAAGAAGGAGGGGAGGGTGGCCTCAGGAGAGCCAGTGCAAAGGTGTCCTAGCGTAGGAGGTAAAAGACGCTTGTGGCAAAATCAGCAAAGCAGGTCACGGAGAAAAGCCCCCGCCCCGGATTTGGTCACTGGGAGGCCATTGCAGACCTTGGTGAGGGCGGCAGGGGCTGCAGAGGCCTGGCCTCAGGGAGCCGAGGAGTGGGGGAGCAAGGCCAGGACAAGCGGGTGTTTCAAGGACGGGGAAAGAGTGGGCACATTCCTGAGCTGGGGCAGCAGAATCAAAGGAGATACAGTGGAGGGCTGAGTTTCCCAGCCTGAGCCTCTGTGTCCCCCAGTTACTGGCATGCACTGCGACGGCCACCGCATTGGCTACATGTTCCTGAGTGAGGTGGCACTGGGCAGAGAGCACCACATCACCATGGACGAGCCCAGCTTGAAGCAGCCACCCCCCGGCTTTGACAGTGTCATCGCCCGAGGCCGCACAGAGCCCGGTGAGTCCCAAGAAGCTGGGCAGGCCTGAGGATAGAGATGGGGCTGAGCTAGGGGACCAGGATGCTTTCAGCGGGGAGGTGAGCAGAGAAGGGGCTGTGGAGAGGCACAAAAAGAAACAGGCTTCTTCACTGCAATCATTCACCAAATCATTTCTGGTCATCCAGGAGGGCTTCAAAGAAGAGGTGTCATTGACTAAGCATTGCAAGATGAGTAGGTGTTTCCCAGTCAGAGAAATGGGGCAGGATAGTCCAGGCAGAAAGCTCAGTCTATGCCGTGGTTTGGAGGTTGGCAAGTTGGGAATGAGCACGTATTCCCTGTGGCAGAAGTGGGGAACATAGGGGTAGGACTTACTGGTAAGGCCAAGGACCAGTGACCCTTGGTGTGCACTGCAGATCCGACCCAGGACACTGAGCTGGAGATCGACGGCTGGCAAGTGGCGGTGCCCCAGGGCCGGCCTGTGCCCTGCCCAGAGTTTGACCGCTCCGCATTCTCCCAGAGCGAGTACCTCATTTACCAGGAGAGCCAGTGCCGCCTGCGGTACCTGCTGGAGATGCACCTCTGAGCTGCCTGTCTCCCTCTCCCCCCCGCCCCCGGGGCCCTTCCGGGGTGGGGGGGGTCCAACTGTTATCCCAAATCCTGCCCATCTCTGGTGCCCCTATATCACCCCTTCTTGCTCCCAGATCTCCCTGCTGGGTCCCAGTGATCCCCCACACTCCAATGCTTGCCCAACCTGGCACTGCTCTGCCTCACAATCTCACCCCCTAAGGTGATGGCATGAAGGAATGGCATTATTACTGGGACACAGATGCTGTGTAGTGAAAGGGGCACAGGCTGAGAGTGGGCGCGATCCCACATCCCCTCCCCCACCCCACCCCCACCCGTCCACCCTGGCCCAGACCATTCATCCAAGGGGTGTGGTCACCAAGGTAAGCTGAACTTGAGGCACAGGCAAGTTTATTAAACATTTCGTCCACTCAGCCCCAGTCTCTGCTTGTCCATGCTGCGGCTACACCATAACTGGGCCTTGTTTCTCATCATATCACATGGCAGCTCCAGCCCCACTCCAGGCTTGATGTGGGTCCCACACTCACCCCCACCCACCCTGGTCCATCTACGTCCATCACTGCAACAAACTGCCTCCTCGGATCGTTGAGCCTTCAAAAGTGACCCTCACTGTCAGCTCAGAACTGTTGGTCATTTGGGGACCCACCTGGTGATTGGGTCCTTTAGCCCAGACATGGCCAGGCATATCAAACATTCCTCACATCTTGCCATCAAACATCCATGGGTGTCTTACATCTGAGCATGATAAACAAGTTGAGCATATACCCAAGGGGCTCAGCTCTGCCATCATGAAAGGAGTGCCCGTTACCACCCCAGGTGACCCTATCCAAACACAAGGTACCGGACTAGAGAGGTGGGGACCCAGGCCAGGGTCATACACTGCATCTGGTTGTCATGTCTCTCAGTCTCCTTTAATCTGAATCCATTTCTCAGCCTTTTTCTTTTATGATGTTGACATTCTTTTTTTGTGGGGGGAGGGGAACAGGACTTTATTGGGGAACAGTGTGTACTTCTGGGACTTTCCAAGTCAAGTTGTTGTCCTTTCGATCTTAGCTGTGGCGGGTGCCGTTCAGCTTCAAGTTGTTGTCCTTTCAGTCTTAGTTGTGGAGGGCGCAGCTCAGCTCCAGGTCCAGTTGCCATTGTTAGTTGCAGGGGGCTCAGCCCACCATCCCTTGCGGGAGTCAAGGAGTTGAACTGGCAACCTTGTGGTTGAGAGCCCGCACTCCAATCAACTGAGCCATCTGACACGGGCCCATGTGGGAATCAAACCAGCAGCCTTCAGTGTTAGGAGCACAGAGCTCCAACCACCTGAGCCACTGGGCCTGCCCTGATGTTGACATTCTTGACACTCCCGAAGAGTACAGGCCAGTTATTTTATAAAATCTCTTTCAGTTTGGGTTTGTCTGATGTTTTGTCATGATTACATTCAGGTACTGCAGTTTGGGTGGAAACATAACATACCTGATGTGTCCTCAGGGCATTCTACCTGGAGGGACATGTTCCATTGTTGGTGATGTGAACTAATTTTCATGGCTTAATTAAGGTGGTGCCACCAGTTTTCTCCACTGGAAAGTTACCATTTCTCTGATTTTTAATTAATCAGTAATCTGTGGGCAAATATTTTGAAGTGTAAATGTTTCATTCTTTATCGTCTGTCACCCACTAGCTTGAACAGCCATTGATGATTTTTACTTAAATCAATAACCTGAATAGATTTTTGCTAATATGGTTGCAAATGGTAGTTATCTAATTCCATTATTTCTTTTCTACTTATTAATTAATATTCCCCTTTATCATCAGTATTGATTTGTGGATACTTATTGAGGCAATGGGTTATAATCCATTGCTATCATTATTTATTTTGAGCCTCAAATTGGCCCAGATTTGGCTAGAAGAAGGTCCTTCAAGCTGACGCCTGTGTCTCCATCACTTTTTGAGCACTTCCTGACTTCCTGGCATCACAAGATGTTCCAGGCTCATCTTACACAATCCTGGAATCAGCCATTTCTCCAAGGAGCCCTAGTTCCCTAGCGCAGGAAATGGTATTTAGAATCCAAGATTGGGCCGTAGTTATACTCTTGTATACCTACTTGTGGCAAGAGAGCCAGGAAGTACGTATGTGTAAATGAACAAACACATCTGCATCTATTTCTCCAGCTCCAATCCAACGCCACAGGGATCTTCCATTCTCGCCCAGTTCCATATTTATACTTCCCGCCTCTAACAGTAAGAACCTTGGTTTCCATCAACGTCAATCTATTTATTTGTTTGCTCAATCCCACACAAAAAGGAGTTTCCGAATTGCTACACCCATACCATTATAAAAAACAAACTTTCTAAGCAGGGATCAAGATTTATGGAATTTTATTCAAGATTCTCTTTGTCTGTCTTTAGATTGAGGTCAATGAATTTGAAAATTCAAATGTTACATGGACTAGTTACTTAATTCCCTTCAGTGTGGTCATGTTATTCATTTGAAATACAGGCGGGTTCATTTGTTTCTGCTTATATTCACTTTTAGGGGGTTTTCCTCATCTTCACTGATTTATTTTTCAATACATAGGACATTAACATAGTCCCCAAAAGTCCAATCTATACACAACTGCGTGCTCAGAGTGTTCATGTCCTTGCCCTTTCCGTCCAATCCCACCGACCTCTAGGCCCCTTCCAGAGGCACCCCCAACATTACACAGCACAGCCTCCAGCCTCCAGCTGGCAGCTGCTAGGACCCAGGGGGCTGGTGCCAGGTCCTGCCCCTCCCTTGCCAGCTCTGTGTGTCTGTAAAGGGCAACATCAGAGTGACAGCCAGTACCATCTCCAGCAGGGGCTGAGTTACTGGGACAGAGGAGAGAGCTGCAGTCCCAGCCTTGCACCCTTCCATGGGGCGAGCCAAGCCCCCAAGAGCATGGCCGCCTGGGCAGCGGAGCCAGGGCCTGGGCAGCCTATGAGGTGAGGGGCCAAAGGAGCAAGGACCGGGTGATGGGAACGGGGAAGGGGGGCATTCCATTTCGCTCTCTGCATCCCAGCACAGGGTGAAGCCTGAGCTCTCGGATGGCCAACACCACAGGGCTGAACGCCACCGAAGTCTCAGGCTCGATGGGGTTGATCCTGGCCGTTATTGTGGAGGCGACAGCGCTGCTGGGCAACGGTGTGCTGCTGGTCGTGGTGCTGCGCACGCCAGGACTGCGCGACGCGCTCTACCTGATGCACCTGTGCATCGTGGACCTGTTGGCGGCCGCCTCCATCATGCCGTTGGGCCTGCTGGCCGCGCCGCCGCCGGGGCTGGGCCGCGTGCGCCTGGGCCCCGCTCCCTGCCGCGCCGCGCGCTTCCTGTCGGCTGCGCTGCTGCCGGCCTGCACGCTCGGCGTGGCGGCGCTGGGCCTCGCGCGCTACCGCTTCATAGTGCACCCGCTGCGGCCCGGCGCGCGGCCTCCGCCCTGCCTCGTGCTCACGGCCCTTTGGGCCGCGGCGGTGCTGCTGGGCGCGCTCTCCCTGCTCGGACCGCCGCCCGCACCGCCCCCAGCCCCAGCCCGCTGCTCTGTCCTGGCCGGGGGCCTCGGGCCCTTCCGACCGCTCTGGGCGATGCTGGCCTTCGCGCTACCCGCCCTCCTGCTGCTCGGCGCCTATGGCAGCATCTTCCTGGTGGCGCGCCGCGCTGCCCTGGGGCCTCTGCCGCCCGCGCGCGGAGCCCGGCCGCGCTCCGACTCTTTGGATAGTCGCCTCTCCATCCTGCCGCCCCTCCGGCCTCGCCTGCCGGGGGGCAAAGCAGCCCTGGCCCCCGCACTGGCCGTGGGCCAATTCGCAGCCTGCTGGCTGCCGTACGGCTGTGCGTGTCTGGCGCCCGCTGCGCAGGCCGCAGCGGCCGAGGCGGCCGTCACCTGGGTAGCCTACACGGCCTTTGCGGCTCACCCCTTCCTGTATGGACTGCTGCAGCGCCCCGTGCGCCGGGGACTGGGCCGCCTCGCCCGCCAAGCGCTGCGTCGGCCTCCGCGAGCCTGCACTTTGCGGGCCTGGCACCCGCGGGCACTCCTGCAGCACCTCCAGGGACCTCCAGAGGGCCCTGCCCTAGGCCCCTCTGAAGCACCAGAACAAGATCCGGATTTGGCAGGAGGGGAGAGCCTCAGCATGCCAAAGCCCACCTGAAAGGAGAGTTGTCTCATATGCTGAACTGAGACTGGAGAAAAGAGACTGGTATCAGAAGGGATCTGTCCAGCCTCCTGCACAGGTTATGGCAGGTATCCTGCTTAGACTTCTGGCTCTGGAACAGGAAGAAAGGGGGCCTTCAGCCTGGTGAGGCCCAGAGGCTTCTGGGAGCTAGGAATCCTGGGTTCTGGGCCTAACTGTACATGGCCTTGTGCACATACCTACCCTTCCCTAGGCCTCAGTTTTCCCTTTGGACCCTGGACCATCTCTGAGGGCTTCTCCAGTGTCCAGTGGTTTGGACACCCATGGATGATGCCCAGGCCAAGGACAGAGCAGAGATGGGCAGGATCACAAAGAGGGCCCTACGGGCTCACAGCCAAAGGGATGGACGAAGCAGGGCGGGCGCTAGGTTATAGCCACAGCAGGAGGAACCAGTGGAGAGACATTCAAAGACTTCCCTGACAGCTGAACCAAGGAGAGGTTGGACAAAGCTACTGGATCTCCTCCATCAGCTTCTAAAGTGCCCAGAAAACAACCGGATCAATATGGTGCTAGAGGCAGGAGACTGGACACGTCCCCCCAAAAGGTCCTGAAGCTCCAGAACTGGCATGTGCAAGGGGCTGAGGCCCAACTGGGCCTGGTGGATTCACAGATGGGTGTCCCTGGGGCCTCGGCTGCACCCATTATCTGGAAGTTTCGCCAATACCCACAGTGTTTCACAGCTTCCTGGTCGCAGAATATTTATTCAAAAACAGGGATTGAAAAAACTGTACAGAGTGTCTGCTGCTGAGAACTCAGCCCTGCCCCCATGCCACTCCCCCAGCTGCTGGGCAGTGCCCCCTCTTTGGGTTGTCTCTGCCAAGCCCAGCCAGTCCATTCCAGTCAAAAGGGTATCAGTGGAAGCAGTAGGAATCTGCAGGGAGGTGGGAAGAGAAGCATGGCCCCCAGCCATCCCCAGCCCTGCTCCTTGATCCCCACAAGGGGGCAGTTGGCTGGGAAGCCCTAAGGGATAGGGAGTGACCCCCAAAATAGGGGCACTAAGGATACTCCCTGCATCCAAGCACAGAGCTAGAGGGGGTGGAGCCCCCTACCCTGGGGCAACTGCAGCTCCCAGAACCCTGGGCCAGAAACTGCCCCCACTCTGAGCACAGGAACTTCCACAGACCAGGGCCAGGCAGGGGTGCATCCATGCTTCTGGGCATTAGTGGCATTTGTGACCCCAGGCTGGAGTCTCCTTGAGCAGGTAGGGTGCAGAGGTAGCCCCTGCCGGCGGTCCTGCCTGCTCCCACGCCTGTGCCTCAGCCGGCCTCAGTAGGGGGAGAATTTCTGCCGCTCAGCTTTCTTGCTCCCATTGGCCGCTGCCATCTTGGCAGTGTAGGCTGCCAAGCCCGGCGGTGGCCCTGGGGAGGCAGGTGGTAGAGCCAAGAAGGGCACAGGCTTGAGGCCGATGAAGTTGGAGAGGGAGATAGCGTAGGGCGTGCCCAGCAGGCCTGGGGGTGCTGCAGGCAGGGCCGTGAGGGGTGGTGAGAATGGGGCAGGCAGGTCTGCAGGGGCCGAGCCGGGTGTCCCCCCAGAGGTAGACTTGGCCGTTTCTAGACTGGAGAGAGGAGATGAAGGAGAAGGTGGCAAGGAGACAGGGGGCAACGAGGGCAAATACAGGGGTGAGATTAGATGAAAGATAGGAGAGGGGAATTGAAAACAATGACACGCGGTGGATGTGTTTGGCGAGAAGGGAAAGGTGGAAGAGTGGGGATGCAAGAAAGGACAAGCAGATACAGTATGGGGTGAGGGGAGAAATGGGGAGGCCAAAGACCCAGGGAGAAGAACCAAGGATGGGGAGATGGGACATGGGGGGGGTGATGTCACGGGGAAGATGAGGCAGCAGGGAGGGAATGGGGCAGGTTAGAGGTGGCAGGGGTGGTCAGCTCTCCCCACCCTCCCTGTGCACATGAGCCCCGTGACCTGTGACCCCCACCCCCAACCCTACACTCACCAGGCAGTGATGAGGTACTGAGCAAGGGCGATGGAGACCGGCGAACCTGTGATGGTCACGTGCCGCTCTCCAGCGCCCTCCGCTTGGTTCCCAATCTTGATATGTGCCCCTGACATCTGCCGGATCTCACTGATCTTGCTGCCCTGGCGCCCGATGACGCAGCCAATCAGCTGGAGGGAGAGCGGAATTCAACCCTAGGAAAGCCCAGGCCTGGGGCCCCCACCCACCCTCAACCACCCCCTCCCCTGCTCACGTCATTGGGAACCAAGAACTCCTGCGAGCTGGTCTGTGCGCCAGGATCCAGGCCTGGGGGTGAGAAGAGGATTGAGGGTGGCTCTGGGCCTTACCTGCCTCCCCACATCCATTCCAGGAGGGCTGCACGGCCCCTTGGGATCTGCCCCTGCCTCCTTCTGCAGGGGCGGCTCACCTGGCACCATGGTGGGTGAGGCAAAGGGGACTGTGTGGCCCGAGAGCTGCTGGAGCTTGGTGACCTGTGCCAAAGAAGAGGGGTTAGAAGTCAGAGGAGGTTTGGTTCGGGAAGGGGTGCGTTGGGCTGTGGTCACTCACCTCAGCTGGGGTCACAGCTCCATACTGGCCCTGGACAGAAAAGCCCTGTGGGGACAAAGTGAATGCAAAGGAGTTACAAAGACAGGTCAGGGCAGTTTGGCCAGAGTCACTCCTGGCTGCCTCTCCCCGAACCCCCGATTCCTCCTCCCATCCCCTCCACCATCTCAGTCCCCCTTCTCCAGTAATGCTTCCATCCCTCCTGTTAGTCCCCTCACCTGGTTGGTGGACAGAAGGACAGTACCTAAGGAGAGGCTTGGGTGATACGGAATAGTGGCTCCTTTGGGTGGGGACTGGAAGGGACAAATGGGCAGCTCTATCAGGACCCTCTCAGGCCACCCTGACCTCCCAAGGGCCCTCCCCGTGACCCCAGGTAAATGCATCCCCCATCCTGCAGCTTGATTCATCCCTGCAGCCCCGCCCTGTCCTGACGTGGCGTCACGTGCACAGGATTCAGGGCCTGACACAGGCAGGCCCAGGCCCCGCCCCTGCCCCCTCCCCCTGCCCAGGGCAGCACCTCCAGGATAACAGCGCAGATCTGGCGCACGCACAGGATGATGGCATCAGGCACCCCAGACACGGTGACAGCACGCTCTGTGGAATTGGGGAGCAGGTCCCCTGCGACCTGCACCTGGGCACCTGTTGTCTGCAAGCAGAGAACAGGGGCCACGTCTGGCTGCTCTCATAGCCCAGAGAAGGGCTGCCCAGGTTCAGAGCTCCCCAAGGGATAGGATGCCAGAAGCCCAGGACCCTTCTCACAACTGGACGGTGGGGCTCCCTGGGGGTGGTGTCCCCTTTCCCTCACCTCTCGGATCTCCTTGATCTTGGTGCCAGCCTTCCCAATCAGCGAGCCACATTGGCTGGCGGGGATGACGAGGCGCAGGGTCACTGGAGGCCTTGAGACGTTCCCACCATTGGCAGGAGCCGAGCAGAGGTCCTGAGCAGGAAGGCTGTGGGTTGGCCCTTGCCCACCCCTGCTGCTTGCCTACCATGGAGGGAGGCCGTCCCCCAGCTCCCGTCCTATGTGACAGCTCTGCCTGTGCTTGGCCTCCCCATTACCACAGCCACTATATGGAGTCGGACCCCTGTTCTCCCGGGGAACCAGCCTTGGCCTCCCCCCCAGCCAGCCACAGACCTCGTCCAGCTTGAAGGCGATCATGGAGACTGCATGGAAGACAGCCGCCGTAGACCCGGTGATGGTGGTGATGCGCTCGGGGCAAGAGCCCTCAGAGATGGTGATGCGGGCGCTGCTCTGAGGGTACAGAACAAGTGCCGGGCAGCGGGGCTTCTCCGCTTTCTCGCCAGCAGCATGTCTGCCTGCCCCACTCACAGGCCCCAGCAAAGCCGTAAACCGCCACTCTCTAGGGGCACTCACTGGTCGTCCCAAACAGTGGGGTCCAGGGAGAAGGTGGGGCAGGAATCACCCCTCCCCTCCAAACCAGGTGCCCTGGGCTCCTCCCCACACCCCAGCCTCACCTGCTCCCGGATCCGCTTTACAGTCTCTCCTTTCTGCAGGAGACAAAAATAGAGAAAAGCTCTTAGCCTGAGTGGCTGGTGCCACGTTTCCTGGACAGAGGCCTCAGGTTGAAGGGGACACACAGAACAGAACTGGGCACCTACCTTCCCGATTATGCTGCCCACCTCCTGCAAATAAGACAAGAGTGGGGTCAGGGAGGTACCAATGCCCAGGCCCTGTCCCCCGCCCCCCGCAGGAGACAGGACACCTGAGATCATACTCTGGTAGCCAGGCCTCGCCCTCTGCCACTCCCACCCCGTAGCAGAGCCTGTCTTCCACTCACCTTGCCGTGCATTAGCATCCGCAGGGTGAGCGTGATGCTGAGCTCCGGCTCCTCCTCCAGCCCCGCATCTGAGCTGCTCATCCTGTCAGGCGGGGCCGGGGCCGCAGCGGCCTGAGAGTACGTCCACGCTGCGGCCTGGCTGGCTCTGGCAGGGGCAGCAGAAAACGGGTCACACAGGAGCCCAGCTCTCTTTCAGTTCCCCTGCCCTTCCACGGGGACCCCAGGGCTGGGTTAGCCAAACTCCCAGAGAAGGAGACGGCATGGACACCATGTTTCAAATGTCCCACTGACCAGTGCGCTTGTGTGCATCTCACTAGCTGTGTAACCCTGGACCTCTCACTTAACCCATCTGAGCCTCAGCTTCCCCATCTGGACAAAAGGGAAACCAAGTCCTACCCCCAAAGGGCTATGAGAATTAAAATGAGCTAAGGACACGAGAAGAATGAACTAGGCCTCTGGGAATCCAGAGGAAGGAAGCCTCCTCCGTGACCTCTTGGAAGAGGGGAGCCATGTGGACTGGGCCTTGGAGGGGAGTTGAGGTTGAAAGGTTACTACACAGTAGAACTGGTGTGCAGGGCCAGAGCCATGGGGAGCCATGGCAGGTCTTGAAAGGAGGGTGGAAGTGAA
The DNA here is from genome assembly GCF_036562045.2 of Rhinolophus sinicus. Taxonomy (NCBI): domain Eukaryota; kingdom Metazoa; phylum Chordata; class Mammalia; order Chiroptera; family Rhinolophidae; genus Rhinolophus; species Rhinolophus sinicus. The sequence continues at coordinate 5,027,403 of NC_133759.1, read as the reverse complement.
GATAGTGAGGCTCTAGGAGGGCCCCCTTGCCGGCCTCCCCTCTGCTTGGCAAAGGCTTGGGGGCACAAGCTGGGAGCCCCAGCCCCAGAGGCTGCTCCTGTCCACTAGAGCTCACTGAAACAGAGGCTGCCTGCAGACAGCGCTGAGCGGGGTTCACTCAGCACTGGGGGACACGGAGAAGTGTTTTGGGGACCAGCAGTCTGTACAGCGGTTTTTCAGGCCTTCTCCTATCTGCTGAGGAGGTAAGTAGCCAGGCTGACCACATTCCCAGCCGGGAGCACTTTATACTATGCCAGAAACAAATCACTTGGGCTCTGAATCTCAATTTCCTCACTCATAAAATGGAGGGAATGCTTCTCCTCGGGACTGAGTGATGGGTGAGAAAGGGATTTGGGGGGCTGGGGAATGTCAAGGCCCGTGACTGATGGAGGAAGGAGGAGCCAGAAATTAGCTGCTGGGATTAGCCCAGCAGCCAGCCCTCCCCATCAGACCCCTTTTCAGGCCCTGACTTAATCCTGAACCTTAATCCTGCCTGGAAATCCCTCTCCTCCAGCGGCTGACTCCCGCCAAAGCTCAGCCTTGGTGGGGAGTTCACTGGGGGACCACAACCAGGGGAGAAACACAGGTTGTGGGACCAACTGGTGCCAAGTCTGAGCCAAAACCAAGCCCTAACACTGTAAATCCCTCCTGCCTGGGGGGGGGGGGGGTGCGAGGGCAAAGGAGGAATGCTGGGCCTGGGGTAACCCGGACACCTCTGGGCACTTTCCTCCTCAGCCCCCCGCCCTGACAGGGAGCTCTGCCCAATACCTTCTTCAGAACTCTCCTGCTGGCCAGGGTGTGGGCATGGAATAGGAAAGGGGGCTCCTAGCTTGGCTCTGTCTCAGGAAGCCTGCGCAAGCCCCTGCATGGCACGAGGCGAGGCGTTTCTTCATCTGTACAATGGTGGTGACAACCCTGTCCCCCCAAGCCCAGTAACTGTTGCCTCCCCAGCATCTGCTCCTTCCTCCATTCCAATTTTGCCCATAGGCTCTCCAGAGGACAGAGGTCAGCGGTGGGCACAGGGACTGTGCTCTGTTGGCACCCTGGCCGGCCTTGTGCTGGCCGTCCTTGCTAACATCCCCCAGCTGCCTGCACTTTCCCTGCAAAGCGCTTGTGATGACGCCCTCGGTTTCTGCCTCCCTGGACAGCCGAGTGCAGGAGCCCCTTAGAGCAGGAGTCAAGAGAGCCACCTTCTCCTGTGTCCCCAGCACTCAGGCCAGAGTCAGACTAGAGAAGGTGCTCAGCACATCCTGGGTAGCACCAAACAGAAAGAGAACCTGATGCCTACAGAGGGTCTGTAACCTGCCCAAGGTCACAGCAGCTGAGGCACGTTGAGATTAGCAGGGTCCAGCCTACTAGTGAGGGGCTGTCACAGGCCCTGCCTGCCTCCCCTTTCTGGCTGTTCCATCTGAATCTGTCAGTCCTCTTCCTAGAAGGGGGCTCTTCAGTGGTAGGGAGCAGGCTTTGGTAGTTTCTGAGACCCTTGCCTGGCTAGCCGACGTGGGTTGTTTAGAAAGGACTGACGACTTGTCTAGAGCCATAGTCTTAAGCTCCAGAATTTTCTGGGTCTCAGGGACCCCTTTGGGGTGGTAAGCAGTGGGAGACCTGACAGTGTCCTCAGACCATTTCCACATCACCTCTTGTGGGTCTAAGTCTCCAGGAAAAACAGGAGGACAAAAGGACTGGAATGTGGCCAAACTGGGGCTCCTCCCCTGAAAGAGATAAGGTCTTCAGCAGAGCCCCACTGCCCCACATTCAGTGGGTGACCTTGGCCAGGCCTTCACCTGACCTGGACCTCAGTTTCCCCACCTGTGCTGTGTGTGTGTGTGTGTGTGTGTGTGTGTGTGTGTGTGTGCATGTGCGAGCACAGGAGGTAGAATACGGGGAGTTGCTGGTTTATCTGTCCTTCCTGTTCTGAGGGACCCACAAGGTCTTTCCTGTCTTTAGGAGAGAACAAGGTCTGTCAGATTATTCTCATAGGTGCCCTAAAACCAAGCAGCCCTATTAGGCATACTGACTCCCCTTCTGCCCTCACTGGGGCTTTAGGGAGCTATGTGCTGCTCCAGCCTGATGGGCCCCGGGTCCCTACTAGGCCACCCACAAGGCAGCTACGAGTCAAGCCACACTGACCTCCAGCTCACCTCTGGGGGTGCCCAGCCCCCTCTGGTCAGCAGGGCTCCCTGGCAGATCATACCCAGCTCAGACCAGGCCTCTGACCTCGGGCGTTCCCTCCTGTTCCCCAGACCCTTCCCCAGACCCAGTGCCCACTCCTTCTGTCCCTGGCTTCCTGCCACCCAGGCTGGAGGGGGTGGAGGGGGGATGACAGCTGTGTAAGCGATGGTGGCTGCCCCTTCCTGCCCCTCCCCCCCAGCTGCCTCTCTCTCTCTCTCTCTCTCTCTCTCTCTCATGACAGCTGCCCAATCAAAGGGCTGGGGGCTTAGCCAGCTCCCCCCACATGCTGGGATCAAGTGTCCACCCTGGCTTTGTTCTGGAGTAAGAACAATCCGGGGGAGGGGAGGGCTCCTGGGGCCAGGCAACTCAAGTGTACTGGCCCGCCCCTTGGGGGATTCCCTCAGCTCTGCTGGCCAGAGGGTCTGGACCAACCAGGGCCTGGAGACCCACCTGGGCTGGGGAAAGAGAGGGGTCCAGTCTCCAAGTTCACCCCCACCTCACATCCCCCAACACCGCCTTTAACCCCTCCAGCCCCCAACCTAGCAGCTCCCTTCTACTTCTATTCCAAAAGCAGCCATGCTGGCCACACCCAGTGATGCTGGGGAAAGGCTCCGGCATCAGCGAGGCAGGGCGTGGCAGGGGTGGGCATGGGGCGGGGGGCACTGAGGGACTCCGACTTCCCTGATTGTCCCCTTCTCTGGGCATGCTCACCCATCCTGACTAGCTAGGCCTCCACAAGAACTGCCCCAACATCCTTGGACCTGGACCCATTCGCCCAGTCTCTCAACCAGGGAAAGCCATTCACATCTACTTATTAGGAGAGTCAAGGGAGGAGGGGCCTACAGGGGAGCAGACCGGGGTCCACCAGTTCTAGCCTCTTGACCCAGGGCTGTCTTGTAGACTCAGTGCTAGGCAGGGAAGGGAAGCTGTAACAAGCTGGCTGGTGCCAGAAATGCGACAGTCTCCTTAGGTCACCATTAGGCATCCCCCCAAGGGTCCTCAGAGTCAAGGGAAAACAAGGCAGGCCCAGGCCCAGACTGGGTTCCAGGAGAAAGGGCAGTTTTGTGGTACAGCCCCACCCACTGGTACCCATCCCCTCACCTCACCCAAAATGAGAAAGATCTCTAGCTTCCATTCTGGAGACCGAGTCACTGCTGCTCAACAGCCATCCTTGGCTCCCCAGTTCCCAAGGAATAAAGCTTGCTCTCCATAGACAGGCACTCAAGGCCTTTCATGATCTGGCTTCTGCCAACTTCTGTGGTCTCATCTCCACCCCATCCACCCGCACACACACACCAGGCTGCAGAACACGCCTGGCACCTCCCGGCCTCTGGGCCTCTGCCCAGGCTGATCCCAGTCTGAAATGCCCATCCTCCCCACTCTGTCAAAATCCTTCTCAAATCCCCCTCCCCTGTGAAGCCCCTCCCAACCTTCCAAGTCAAATATGATCACTCAGGCCTCTGTGCCCCAAAGATATACCTGCAACTCAAAGGAGTCCCGATTGGGCATTTACGAGCCTATCTTCCCACAATATGGAGAGGAGGGCAGGAACCAGAACCAGCTTCAGTGTGCAGGGAGAAGATAGGGCTCACAGGGCCTGGAGGCATTAGGGACCAGAGATGGGGCTAAGGGTCCCAGAGCAACAGTGAAGATGGGGTAAGAAGACCCAGGGACCGAGGGGCCAGCCACATGGGAGCGCCAGGATCTGCCTGGACAGGATTCCCAGTTCCCATTCCTCAGCACTCAGCACCCCTGCTCCTGTTGTTTCTCTGGGTCTTGGGGCTCCCCGGGCATGTCACTGGGGTGAAGGATGTGTGCTGTGCTTTGAGACTTCTGGGGACCCAGTATGGGTTTCCCCATGGGAAACGGGGGCTGGAAGAAGAGCTGGGGTGTGGCATAAGTTTCACAAAGCCGACAGCCTGTCACAGCTGGAAGGCCTCACGAGAGAGGAGCCTGAGGACCAGAGAGGAAGGGGCTTGTTTGGAAGGCTATATGAGAGGCAACTGACAGAGCTGGGAGGGCCCAGGGGTTCCACCTGTGCGGCTCACAGCTCTTTCCTCAAGAGGTCTGCGCCACTGGGCAACGGTGATGGAGGCTGGAGGGGGAGCAGTGATAGGAACAAGGAGGGTGGACAGAGCCTGTCTGGGGACACAGGGCGGGGCAAAGCCAGCCTCCCTGTGGCCTGGCCTGCCAGGGTGTGTGGGCCGCCTGCTCCCAGCCCCCCACCCTGAGCATGCAAGAAGAACAATCCCCTTGTGTTTGGGCAGCCTGAGCCTGCATGCTGATGAAGGCTGGGGGTGGGGGGGTGGGGGCTGGGATGGGGGCGCCTTGGAGGTTGAGAGGGTTCCAGGGCCCGGAGGGGCTAGGGGACTTACAGATGGGAAAAGCAGAGGATCCTAGGCGCTGGCCCTGAGGCAATGAGGGTAACTCCAAGAAACAGTGAAGGCCAGAGTTGAGGTTTAAGCTCCCAGGGGTCCAAGAGCTCTTCGTGTGGGTGTGGGAAAGAGGGCCCCTGGGGACATATGCCCTGATAGTCCAGCATGAAGGTAATCATCCTGGGCTTGGTGGGGACCAAGAGCCCACATTTTGGGAGGAGGGACTGCAACTTACTCTGGGTGCATCCCTTGAAGACCACTCCCCACGGTGCTGGGACCAGGTGGGGCACTGGGTGCCACAGGTCTCAAGATGGCGGGCCTGGGATAGGGGAGTAAGGAGACGGGCGCCTCCCTCTCCTGACCAGGCGGGCACCAGGGCCAGGCTGAAGTGAGTAGCCAAAGACCCCCTCCCCAGCCTACTCCAGCTAAGGAGCCAGATCAGAGCTGAGGGGCTGAGAGCCACAGGGCACCAGGGACCACTTGAGCCTCCAACTGTCATCTCCGCACACCCCTGGCTTGGAAGTCTGTGTTTTGTCCCACCAAAAACAGTAGAAAATGGGAAGGGGTGTGTGCCCAACCAGGACCTGAAGGGGAATGGCAGATGAGAACAGAGATGGAGCAGAACCAGAACCCAGGCCAGGAGGTCGAAAGAAGAGCAGGTCCAAAGGACAGAAATAGCAGGTGGGATGAAGGCCTCCAATCTGGGGTCTCCGGTCCAGGAAGCTCCTCCCTGGTGCTGGGGGCTCCTCTGGCCGACCAGCGCCCCCCACCTGTGCAGGCCTGGGCCCGTGTGGGACAGGGAGCGTCGTCCTCGCTGTCTCCCAGGCCCCCAAACCCGGGACCCTGGCCTGTGGACTCGGGCGCCGGCTTTCCGCCCCCGGCCGAACCCCCAAACTTCGCGGCCCGCGGTGCCCCGCCTGGCCTGCGCCCTACCTCGCTGGGGCTGTCCTGCGGCGGCGGCGCGGCGGCTGGGCCGCTCAGTCCCACATTGTCCCCGGGAGAGGCGGCCGCTCACAACTGCGAGTGACATCAGCTGCGAACAATGAGGGGTTTGACAGGCGCGGAGCCCGGCCGGCCCGGAGCCCGGCTCCGCGCCCCCCCCACCCCCCGGCCCGCCCGGCCCGGCCCCTCCCCGCGCCCTCCCCGGATCCGATTACAGCGCGCCGGGCCCGCCCCAGTCGCCCCAGTGCCGCAGCCGCCCGCCCCGCCCCGCGCGCCGCGGTGCGCCCCGCGCAGCGGCCGCTTCCGGGAGGGCTGGGCGACCCTCCCCTTGCAGCTCCTCCAGCCTCTGGGGGTGGGGGGCGCAGGGTGGATCGGGCCCGAAGCGCAGGGCCCAGCAGCTGTCCTCCCAACGCCGCCGGAGCTGCACCGGCCGCGAGTCCATCCTTCCGGCGGGATCACTGCCCTGCGCTTCCACCGAGCCCCCTGCACCCTCATTCCGGCCTCGGCCCGGTCGCCAGCCCCCGCGCTGCCTGGCTCTGGTTCTGGCCCTTCCGAGCTCGAGCTTTCACCCTCTGCCAGGCTGAGTTCCCGGCTGTGCTGCTCTGTGCCATCCATCCCTGCACGGGGCTCTCGCCCACCAAGACGCGCACCCCTTAACCATCCTAGGGCTGCCGCGAGGCCCGGCCCTCATCCGCCCAGGCCAGGTTACCCAAGCAGCCGGAGGAGGAGCCTGAGAGCGGTGCGACCCGTGCACCCCGCCCGTGATTCCCCAAAAGCTACCCCCAGAATTCCTTTTGGGGCTAGGGTCGCAAGGGAGGCGACGCAGTTGAGTACTCTAGTAGGGACTGGGTAGGGAGAGGCTGGGCTGTTCCAGGCCCTCTCTTCCCCGACTGCACCCCGTGCCGCCGCCCCCTGGGGAGCAAATCTACCTCCCCGTCTCCTTCATAATCGGCTCAGCCTGGTCCCACTGACCTACTCCCCCCACAGCTGAGTCTCTTGGCACCTGGGGGTGTGGGGGTGGGGAGGGGAATCCAATCTCCCTTCCCCTCCATCTGGCCTGCAGGACAAAGGGCAGGGGGACCATCTGGTCCCGCCAGGGTGGGGGCGGGGCCCACAGTGGCCGTCCCAAGCGTGGGGGAGGGGCGGCGCTCTGGAGACAGCAAGAGCCTGTGGGGTCTAATTGCATCACTTTATTTCACCGACCTCCACTCTGCTCCCCACCCCCCAAACCTCAGAGCAGGAAACAAGCTTAGCTGAGAAAACCCAGGCCTAATAACTTGGGGAGGTGTGGAGCATTCAGAACGAGGAGGAAAAGCAGGGAAATCTGAGGGTCAAAGGGGTAATACTCTCTTTTTGGGGGGCAATTCTAATCTGGGGTCAGCTGCAACCTGTGGGTGAATGGAGTTCAGCATAGGCCATATCCTAAGCTTGGCAGAGGATCTCCTGCAAGGGCTGGCCCATGGGGTCCCCACCTTTCCAGACAGTGGGGTGCTGCATGGTTGGGAGGTCACGCATGCCTGTGCAAGTGCTTGTGTGGCAGCACAAGTAGCATGTGTATCTGTATATGCAATGCAAAGCTGCACCTGAGCATGCATGGCAGTCAGAGGTGCATGTACCTATGTTATTGGGTCATATTTGGGAACATATGTAAACATGCATGTGGGCATGTAGGTATCTGTGACCTGAGAGGCGGGGTAGGGGCTGTAGAGCAGCCAAAGGAGGAGGTGGGATGTAGGAGGGGGAGGCTGGGCAGAACAGAGGAAGGAGTACAGCCTAGCAGGACAGCCTTATAGCAGAAGCTCATCTAACGGGTTACCCTCCATCAGATCACGTCCCTTCATTCCTGAGTTGTTTTCTCTTGATTTCACCTCCTCAGTCTCACTGCAAGAAAAAGAGTAAAAGAAAAAGACAGATAGACCCCCAAAGACAAGAACCCAGATAGACAGACACACCTGTTGCATGAGCATGCTAAGCAGGAACCCATGGAGAGAGAGCGTCAGGCAGCCAAGCAGCCCACCCCCTCAGCAGGGCTGCGCCTTATGCTAGCCCCTGCAGGAAGTCCAGCAGCCCAGTATGCCACGCCTCAGGTTTGTCAAGGTAACAAGGGTGCCCCGCCCCCTCTATGACCAACACCCGGTGGTTGGGCAGCTGCTTCAGGTGCTCAAAGCTGGTCTGACCCATGGGGTCCTGGTCTCCATATACAATAAGAGCCGAGGTCTAGAAAAAGGAGAGGGAGACAGAGTCAATAGGACCAGCCACACCAGCCCCAGCCTCCTAGAGATCAGCTCCAGCCCTCCCCATCACTTCCGTCTTTCCCTGGGAATACTCCAAATGAGGGGGAGAGATAAGCTGGCCCAGTGGGGTAGAGGGAGCCAGTTCCGAGGGCCGGGGGCATGGATTTCTGTCTGTCCTAGCACACCGTTTAGCACAGGGTTTGGCACAGTAATATGCTAAGAAAACCAAAAAGGCAGTGTTGAGTGGTTCAGCTCCTCCCAGAAGCCACCCTTTGGCTACCTGGCCCCCACATGAGGAAAGGCCCTGGGAGGGCCCCCCCCCTTGCTCCTGGCAGGGGCTTCTCAGCCTCGCACACAGTGATACCTTCACACTAGCATAGTCGGCAGCATTGATCTTGTCAGTGCAGATGGGGGCCACTGGCACATAGCCCCGGAGCTGGGAGCCAGGCGCCGTGAGGAAGGGCAGGGAGTACATGCCACTCAGCGACGGGCTGATCACAACTGGGGGGCCCAGCTCCAAGGCATCCACCACAGCTGCTAAGAAGCTGCTGGGGACCAGCTCCCCGACAGGGGCAGGGGCTGCTGCTTCCTTGGAGCGCCCCAGACCTGCAGGGATTCAGGTGTGGGAGAGACAAGACAAGGGTGATGAGTGGGAACATGGGGGAGAAAGGGTCCTTTCCTCTAGGAAGCCCTCCTAGGTCATTCTCTGTGCCACGGTCCTGCAACAAGCAGTACGTCCGAGTTTATTCCTACAACAGCCTAGATTCTGTCATATCTGTGGCAAGCATAAGGCACTTCCCTCATATCTATGCCCATCTCCCCCAGCAGTGCAGCGCCCTGGAGAGAATCAGGCTCTGAAGTCAAACACAGCTGAGTCCAAGTCCCAATTCTCCATCTACCACCCACGTGACCTTGGAAAATCTCCGCAGCCCTCTAGCCTGCTCAGTTTCCCCATCTCTTAAAGGGAGATAACAAAAGTATCTGCCATTTAAGACTGTTGTGAAAATTAAGTGAGTTAACTACTTAACAGGCACCTCTGGCAGGGCTAGCAGGGTGAGTGCCTGGGGACAGTAGCTGAGGGGGCTGGCTCTGCACACGTACCTCCCCTCCAATTAGTAGGTCCCTATCTTCCCCTAGAAAGATTAGCTTAAGACATTATCCTTGAAGCTCAGGCCAACTCACTGCCAAAACCAATCCCATCAGGGCCTGGAGGCCCGCCCTTGGGCACTGAAATCATTATAGCTATGGCCAGTGAGGGCAGCAGGTCAGCCATGCCACGCCTTCCACACTTGACACCAGGGGCTGGGACCTGCCAGTTCCAGTCATGGTGGACAGCTTGGGGCTGCCCCTGCCTCCCTCCAGCTTAGGACTTTCTATCTGGGATCATGACTAGGGGCTTAGCCACCCACCAGACCCTGCCCTGCCCCCAAAGGTGCCAAGAAACTCAGTCTCACTCCTCAGGGCTTCTAATAGAGCCTATGGTATGGCTCTGTCAAAATATTTTCCTTCCAATTGGCAGAGCACCAATTATTTATTGTGTGTCAGTCACTGATCACATACCCATATGGATAATCTCATTGCGTTCTCACTAGAGCTAAACCTCAAAAGGAGTGTGGTTGTCTCCCATCACAGATGAGACAGAAGCTCAGAGACCTGAGTCACTGCTCCTGGCAACACAGCCAGAAACAACATCTGGGTTGAGACCAGAGAAGCTGAGGTCCTTGCAGTGTGCACTGCTCCCTGTGGAGCTCAGGGCCCCGCCTGGCTAGGTCCTTCCAGTTCCCCAGCCCCCAGCCATGGGTCCCCAGTGAATCCCCAACCACCTTTGTCCAGAAGCCTGCCCCAGAAGTACCTGGCAGGTCAATGGCCACAGCCCGGTAGCCAGCCTGGGCCAGCCTGTGCAGCGTGCCCAGATTCTGCCAGGTCTCAGAGGAGAAGCGGATGCCATGCAACAGAAGAACAGAGAAGCGGGCGGCCAGCCCACTGCCCGGCCGAACCTCCCGGAAGAAGAGGCTCTGGCCCTGCACCTGGATGGTGCCCTCCTGCTGCTCCACGCCTGCCATACTGCCGCTGTGCTGGTGCAGTGCCTGCGGTTCAGATCAGGCTGGTGACCCACAGAACAGCCTGCCCAGGTGGAGCAGAAAGGCTGCCAGGGAGAGCACGGGGGTCCCTGGGGAGCAGCAAGGAGGCCTCCAGGAGGCTCCCAGAACTGTAGGAACATGCTCTGGGGGTGAGGAAAAGGTAGGTGTTATTTCTGCCTCTGACGCTCACTTAATTGTATGGCCTTGGGCTTCAGTTTTCTCATCTGAAATATGGGATAATAAAGACCACGCCAAGAATTAGTGAGCTAAAATTAAGAAAAGAATTGTCCCTGGAAAGAACTCAATACATGGGCCTCCCATTACGATTATTGTTCTTACTGTTATCCTTTTCTACAAATGTGGGTAATACTTAGCTCATAGGTGGTTGGTAGGATTAAATGAAGCCACGTGTGTAAAACACTCCGAGCGGGTCTAGCACTTAGTACTAAGCAAGTAAGTGCTCAGTCAATAGTAAGTAGCTATCTTGCTTATCAACCTCGTCCTCTTCAAAGGCACTGGTACAGGGCGGGAGGCTGGCACCGCAGGTGGGGGTCATGGTTGGAGTAAAACACCCTGAAAAGAGGAAACTGGAGTGCTGAGCTGGAAAAGGCTTTGGAGTTCCCGCCCGCAAAGGACGCGGAGTGCTCAGCGCGCTGACGCCGCGGTCAGGGGCACCGTCACCGGCGCCGCCTCTCTGAGGACTTCGGTTCCGGCTCGCTGGGCTCGGTAGGGGCAAACCCAAGGAAAGGGACCCAAGGAAACGAGATCGCAAGTGGAGAAACTTGGGGTTGGTGGAGGTTCTCACTGGAGAGAGGAAGAGAGGGTCGGGGGTGCAGGGCAAGTACCTGGGGAGTTGCGTGGGCCCGAGCAGATAGGAGGCTGGCGAGTGCTGGCGGCGAATGGGGACTGGGGCGGGGAAACTGGGAAGGGGCTGGGGCGGGGAAGCAGGGAGGTGGCCCGGCCCTGTGCGGGGGCCGGGCCGTGCTCTGGGGCGCCCTCTTGTGGCCACAAACTGCCGCAGGGCCGGTCAGTGCTGTTCTCACAGCGGCCTCAGTTTCCTCAAGCCCCTTGGCACCACGTGCCCCAAGCACCAGACTGGGTGCAGCCCCGAGGCCCTCGGCGACCTGCCTACATGCATATGGCGTGGCTTGAGAAGTTGCTTTGGGGTCGCATCCCTGCTGCTCTCTCCTCCCATCTTTCCTCATCCCCAGCCTGGACTGCCAGGGCCCAGAGTTGTGTGCCAGGCATGCAGTTGAGGCCAGACAGGTTTGAATGCGAGGTTCTGCCAATGTCCAGCCAGGTAGCCTTGATCATTTTCCCAACGCCTCGGAGCCTCTTTCCTTGCCTGTAGAATGGCTGTGACATTGCCTACCTCGCAGGGTGCCAGTAAAAGAGTGAATTCTGCGCGCTCCCGGCAGCTTCTCCGTGCTGGGCCAGGTGGCACGCAGTGCCTGAGTCTGAGGGGCAAAGCAGACGTCGGTCGCACCTCACCAACCAGGAAAGGTGTCATAGAGACGTGAAGGAGCCCAGGGGCCACCACAACTCTGACCGAGTGAACGTGTGTGAGGTCAGGGAAGTCGTTGGGCCGAGACCTGGAGCTGCTGCCTAACAATAATATCTGGCACACAACGAGACCTCGCTGCTAGACACTGTGCCAAGGCTTGACCGATCCTTAAGTGCTTAAGACAACCCTTATCCTTCACCCCACTTTACAGATGAGAAAGACGGCGCGAAGGTGGAGATGCTCCAGTGGGAAGAAGCTGGGTGGCTCTCCCCTGGCTCTCAGGCCGAAAACTATGCTAAAAACCTGAACGGGGAGACCAGGCCTGCGGACTTTGGGGCATCGCCCCCAGCCCCCCACCCCTACTCCCATCAAGGCTACTAGGCTTGCGGACTGCGCAAGCGCGCCCCCGGTGGCCGCGCTCTCGGCCTCCTAGTGCCCGCCGGCGCCTGCAGAGCCGCGGAGGCAGCGCCATGGTCGCTGCACTGTTTGGCTGTTGGTTCCGCGTGGGCGGGGCCCGCTCCGCGGTGGCAGGCCCGGTCATCTCGGTCCGCCCGGTGAGTGTCCCCGGGGAATGAGGTCTGCAGGGTGCCCGGGGGCTGGCCATCCTTGCTCCGCCCCTTGCCCCGGCGTCCTGGGGCAGAGTCTTGCAGGAGGGGCAGGCGCTGGGCAGCGAGTGTGCGTGAGTTCGTGTGCTGTGTGTGCACGCGTGCGTTTTCCTGCGTGTGTTCTTGGGCATCTGGGTGTACGTGTGTGTCCGTGTGGTGTGTGTCAGTGTTCCTTGTGCCTATGTTGGATGGTGTATTGGTCTGTACGCCCGCTTTTTGTCTGTATATACTATCTACTGTGTGTATTTCTGTGTGCTTGTGATTTTGAGGGTACCACCTGTGTGTATTTCTAAGGGTCTGTGTGTGTCCGTCTGTCGGCCTGTGCATGTGTGTTTCTTGTGTGCGTGTGTAGTTTTAGGGCTGTGGGTATGACGGTGCTTGAAATTTGGGTCTGCATATGATTTTGAAAGTGTGTGTGTCTATACGTCTGTCTTCCTGATTTTGAGGGTATGTATTTCAAAGCATCGATTGCACACAGGCCAGTGCATGTTCAAAGAAGCTGCGTGTACGTGTAGGGAATAGCTAATGCAAAACAAAAGTGGGTGGGGGCAAGACTCTAAGTTTGTGTACATGCGTGTACACCTGTGTCATTGTCTATGTGTATGCCAAGGACCTAACGCGGGTACGTCTCCAGCCCCCGGCCCCCCGTATCTGTAGCTAGACCAGGTTGCTCACTACCGCGGGTTAAGGTTTAGTGCGCCAGCTGCTGCCTGGGTTGCCAAGGCAACGGCCGATGTCCTGCCCCTCCCTTCCGGGAGAGGCGTCCCTGCGCGCCAGGCCCACCACAAGGAGACGTCCAGCGCGGATGCTCCGCCTGATGGGAGTCTAGGCTAACGCCGCGTTGGAGGCGTGCATCCTAAGCTGTTCCGGGTCAGAAGGAAGAATGGAGAGCGCTCTTCCTCCGCTCAGCTCCTGGGTCTCCACCGGATCCGGTAGCCTGGGGGTGGGAGTTCGGGAAACATCCCCAAAGAGGTGGGTGGAGCTGGAGACGGGTCCCCAGTTCCTAGATCAGGCCAATGCCCAGCTGGCACTCAATAAAGATGTCTTTACTAGAATGTGGGAACAAGCAGGCATGCTCTTCCTAGCTTCCCAAAATGATGACAGGACTACACAGATTGGAGTCCACTGTATTGTTGAAATCTCACAGGAGGGTTGGGAGGGCAGCCTCAGGGTTATCCTTCTGCCCATTTTACTGACAAACTGAAGACTCACAGCCAGGACGTGGCAGAGCAGAATCTCAAAGCCGGGGCTGACTGCTCTGTCTGGGTCCGGGTCCAGAGGTCTGTCCTCTGGCCTGGCAAAGGCCCCAGACTGGAGGAGTCCATGAGCAGGTCACTTGGCATGAAGCTGGCGGGTGGCATTCATCTCTCCAGCCTCCATGCTGCCCTTTCCATTTCTAAGGGTACCATACTCCCTGGTCCCACACCCCCTCATGCCTCAGCTTTTCCTCCTTCACAGATTCCCCACAAGCCCTCCTCCCACTTACTATCAGCTGGGGTGGAGCATTAAATATTCCCATGAGTTGTAAAACACATTCTGATTTTAGCATTGTTATAGGCAATGTGATAAAAAGAACCATTTCCAAACATGCCCTCTACAGGATGTCTTTTTACACACAGTCTCGCCTTTGACAGCACTCACCACTCTGTCCACCAGCAAGGCTCCAGTTCTTCCGCCACTTCCCAGCACCATGCTTTCTTCCTTGGCAAACCGAGTGTGGCCCAGTGGTTAGGAACCCAGCCCTGGGTTGAAATCCCAGTTCCCCTCCTTGCTTATTGCACTTCGGGCCAGAGAATTTAGCTCTCTGAGCCTCAGTTCCCTCATCTGTGAGAGACCTATAATCATATCTGCTCCCCAATGTTGCTGTGTGAATTCATGAGCCCTTCTATGTGAAGGACCACGCTCAGGGCCTGGCTGTCAAAGCACCCGATGAACGGAAGTAGTATTAGCTGGCACGATGATGATACTGTCACTGAGCATGCTGTGTGCCAGGGGACATCTCAGATGCTCCTTCTCACGCTGCGGGGTAACTGAGCCCTGCCCTGGCATGTGGAGTAGTTGCGTGTGAACCCTCAGACCCTTGCCCAGAGCAGGGGAAAGGACAAGAGCTGAGTTTTTCCCCTGCTGGGGGCTTCTGGGTGGGCTTTGGGGATAGGGTCCAGGGGGCCTCGTGGAGGCTCAGCCCCAGCCTCTTCTTCCTCTCCTCTCCTCCTCCAGACTGTGGTACAGACCTCCATGAGCCGGTCCCAGGTAGCCCTGCTGGGCCTGGGCCTGCTGCTCATGCTGCTACTGTATGTGGGGCTGCCAGGCCTCCCTGAGCAGACCTCCTGGCTCTGGGGAGACCCCAATGTCACAATCCTGGCTGGTCTGACCCCTGGCAACTCCCCCATCTTTTACCGCGAGGTGCTCCCCCTACACCGGGCACGCAGGTGGGTGCTGACCCGAGGGTGTGGTGGGAGGACTAGGCCCAGGGGGAGTCCCTATGTGGGACCCCAGCTCAACTAAGGGTGCTCAGGGCCTGGGAGGGTAGGGGTTAAGCCTAGGAAGAAAGTGGGCTGCTGCCAGACCCTGAGGACCCACACTGCCATGTGCCCACAGGGTGGAGGTGGTGCTGCTCCATGGAAGGGCCTTTAACTCCCACACATGGGAGCAGCTGGGCACACTGCAGCTGCTGGCACAGAGGGGCTACCGGGCCGTGGCCCTTGACCTCCCAGGTGAGAACCCCCACCCCTGGGTCTGGGGAGGAAGCCTGCAGCAGGTACAAGGGGGCAGTTTCCCAGAAGCGGGAATTGGAGGGGTAGGAAAACCCTAAGATGTGACTGGGGGGCATCTGGATCCCAGTGTCTGAACAAACAGTGGCAGGTCGCAACACAAGATGGCAACACAGAAAGGTCTGTGTCTTTATTTTCTACCTTGTAAACAACAGTGTGGATTGTTGCACGTCACAGAACAAATGGAAACGTGACTCACTTCTCTGTGACTGCTTGGGGAGATTCACTATATTTTATGACAAACTCGGGAGCTTTTTTTCAGCTGTACAAATGATTTATGCTGCCACTCTTGTCATTAAAAATTCAAGTAAGAGTGACGCTCTCAGAGCCCCATGACACATTTCTCTCCCTCTCACCATTCTAAGCAGTTTGGGGGTCCCAGACCCTTTTGGGGCATTTCCATACATAGAGATGCATAGAGACAATATGCACGATTGTGTGGTAGGGCTTGTAAACATCACTGGTGTCCTGCCTGCTTAGCAAATCTGTCTGCAACTTGGTTTTCTCCGCATATACCATGTCTCGTGGATCATACCAGTCGCTATGACCCTCACTATATGACATCAGAGGGATGGACAGGTTCTATCTGGCAAGTCCTCCACTGGTGAATATGGAGGTTGATGTAGTTTGCAGTGGTAGTTGAAATGCTCAAGTATTGAAGCCAAAGCATCTTTGGACATGCTTCTTTGAGTGTGTGGGCAATAATTCCCGTAGGGTAGCTACCAAGGACAATTGATAGGTCAAGGACAGACATCTTTTAAATTTTGACAAATATTACCTTACCCTTCATCCCCCCCAAAAAAACCCTGCTATGTGGCCTTATCCTCCCGTCAGTCACATATGAAAGTACCCATTTCCCCACATTCTCTCCAACACTGCATATTACCAGTCTTTTTCACTTGTGCTGATATGATGAATGAAAGTTGTTTTTCTAGCAGGCCTATCATATTACAAAAAACAGCTTCTGGGATGTTTGGGGCAGCATGTGCCATGTGCCACCACTCCCCATCGCTTTCCCCCACTGTGGTGGGCAGAAGTCCCTTCCCAGCCTCCCTCAGCTGGTGCCTCCTGCTGCTCCCAGGTTTTGGGAACTCAGCACCTTCGAAAGAGGCAAGCACAGAGGCAGGGCGGGCGGAGCTGCTGGAGCGTGTGCTGCGGGACCTGCAGGTGCAGAATGCCGTGTTGGTGAGCCCCTCGCTGAGCGGCCACTATGCCCTGCCCTTCCTGATGCGAGGCCACCACCAGCTGCACGGATTTGTGCCCATCGCACCTGCCTCCACCCAGAACTACACCCGGGAACAATTCTGGGCTGTGAAGGTACTGGGAGAAGGGTCTCCAAAGGCCCTGGCTTCCTATCATGGCTCAAGTCACCGGGGCGGGGGGGGGGTAAGGACTCAGGTCTCACTTGGAGGACATATGGACCCATCCTTGATCTGGATGGAAGAGATGGGTTTGGGGAAGAATTCCTAAGGAGGTGGCTTGAGGGCCAGTCCCCATCAGGCCCCAAGATCACAGCCCCTTGCCTTGCCCTGCAGACCCCAACTCTCATCCTGTATGGGGAACTGGACCGCGTCCTGGCTCGGGAGTCACTGAAGCAGCTCCGCCACCTGCCCAACCACTCCGTGGTGAAGCTGCAGGACGCAGGCCATGCCTGCTACCTCCACAAGCCGAAAGACTTCCACCTTGTCCTCCTTGCCTTCCTTGACCACCTGCCTTGAGCTTACCCACTGCCCAGGCCCCAGGCCTGTCCTGAGCTTGGAGGGTCTGGACCAGTCCCCCACCACGGAGGCAGCCCCTGGGATGAGAGGCCAGAGGCCACAGGGCCAGGCCCAGTCAGGACCTCTCGTTTCATCTCACAGGCGCAATAAATAAAAGTATTTTTGTCGTGCCCGGGAAGTGACAGGTCCTGTTTCCTGGTGTTGCTGCAGGTGGGGCGGGAGTGGGAGGGAGTGCTTCAGCAGCCTGGGAAGGCTAAGAACATGGGCTACTTTATGAAGTGGGCTGACTGCCCTCGCCACTCTGTGACTTAGTTTCCTCATCTGTAACATGGGCATGATGGTAACACCTAGCTCAGGAGGTGGCTTGAGGATTGGATGAGTCTGGGTAAGTGAAGCTCTTGGCCACACAGTGCTCCTGTGTGTGTGTGTGGGGGGGGTGTTACTACTGCTGCATGACCACTGCGATTGGTGGGAAATCCAGGGCCTGGCAGCGGAGCTGAGAGAGTCAGGAATACAGGCCAAAGGGAGCAGGATGTATAGAGGTGGGGGTGGGGAATGTGGTTTAACAATTAACGTGGTACTGCTGGTGAACCACAATTCTGCTTGCCCCTGGGTATGTGTGGGTCAGCAGCCCAGATTTAAACCCCAGGAGGGTTGGGGTGTATCCCTCCCCTCCCCTCCCTGCCCACCTCTGGGCCCTGAGGTTAAAGTCTTCAACCCTGCATTCCCAAGCTGACTCAGTTCCTGGAGCAGAGGGCAAAACTGGCTGAGAGTGCAAAGGGCAACCCAGCACACAAGTGAGCAGCTATAACTGTGTGCAGTGTGTGGGTGGCCAGGGGGATACCTGTGTCTTTATCCACCGTCTCCGGTGGCTGCAGAAGACCTAGGGAGTCTGGCACAGGGTCTGTCAAGAGTGTGCTACCTGTACGCTTCTGTGTAGTTTCCCCACCTCTTACACTGTCAATACAGCATCATGGTTACATCCTCACTGACATCCTGTCACACTGATGCTGTCACACCCAACCACCACACACACTGCCATACCCACTAACACACAATGTTAGATTTGCCCACACAGCAGCTCGTTCACACGATCACACCGCAGTCACACATGCATCTGTCTGTCCGTCCATTTATCCTTCATTCTTGGCACGGTGTCCGGGTGTCTGCTCTGTGCTCTGGCAGGGGCAGAATCCTGCGGGTACATGAACCAGCCTCCTGGAGCTTACAGAGTGGGAGGCAGATATTAACCAATAACCTCTCCACCCAGGGGACCGAGGAAGTCAGGGAAGCCCTCCCTAGGAGCTGAGACATGAAAAGGGGAGAAGTAGGCCCCTCGCGGGAGGGGTAGGGGGAGCAGGCAAAGGCAAGCTCCCGCAGGACTTTGCGCGCTGTAATCTGAGAGCGAGGGCCCGCCCTCCTCTCTTTCGGCCCAATCCGGAGGCTACAGGAGGTGGAGACCTCTGGGGGCGGGGCCATCCGGAACTCGCTGCCCTGGGCCCTGGGGGGCGTGTCCTGTTGGGCGGGACGGGGCCTGTGGGGGCGGGGCCAGCCAGGAGCTCGCCTTCCGCCGCTGGGAGGAGCTGGCGGCTGAAGCAGCGGCCCCCGGGATCTGGAATCCGGACCTCGGATTACCAGGCGGAGGCTGGAACCACGGTGGGCGGAGACGCCCACACTCGCAGTCTTCGGTCCCGCCCCCGATCCCGGTCCAGCCACGTGGTGGGCGGGGACTGGTTGTGAGCCTTCGACCTCGCAGGACCCTGAGTTCCGGCCACAGTCCCAGCTGGGCGCTGACAGGGGATCGCCGGCCCAAGACCTGCAGAGAGCGAGGTGTGGGGCCCTGGAGAAGGGTAGGGGGGTCTGGGGCTCCCTGGCAAGAAATCTGAACAACTGGGGAGAAATTTTTTTGAGGAGGGCGGGGGAGTCAATGTCTGGTTTCAAACCTAGTTCAGCTACTCTCTAGCTCTCCCCGAAACTCTGAGCCTCAGCTTTCTCCTCTGTGTAGTGGGCATTCAGAGGAACAAACTTCGTGGGGCCCTTTGGGGTTAAATAAGGAAATGTGTTGAAAGTGGCCAGCACAGCCCCTGAAAACAGAATGGGGGCTCCGAACGAAACAAGGTGTCCTTCTGGGCAGGGGCTGTGTACAAATGGAGTCCCCTGGGCTCCAGCGGCTGGGAGGAGTAGGTAGCCACTCTCTCTGCCCCCAGCTAACCAAGCGCAGCGCCATGGCCAGCCAGGGTCGCGAGGGTGAGCACCCATCCGTGACACTATTCCGTCAGTACCTGCGCATCCGGACCGTCCATCCCAAGCCCGACTACGGTGAGAAGGCGGCGGTCCCAGGGCCTGTGGGGTGGGCACAATGCTTTAAACCAGCCTCCACCTCCTGTCACCCATCTGAGCCCCACTCTAATGCCCCAAATGGCGCCTCAACTCCTCTAAACATCCCCTAGGTCAACACACTGCTCTGCAGTCTCTCCAGACTGTGCAGGAACCTCTTCTGTAGAGGCTGTGCTCCAAAAGTTATTCCTGGTGGCTAGTAAAGGAACAACTTCACCATACTGCCCAGGGCTTGGGTGGGGAAGACTGGGGCAGCCACGTGGAAGAAGAGGCCTCCAGAAGCCTAGGGGGGCTGAACAAAGGCCCTAGCCCTTAAAGAATAAAACTTGGTGGCTGGGAATTGTGTACACGGGTCCAAATTCCTGCTGTGATTTTCCAGCTGGGAGATGTTGGGTGACTCTCATGTCCCTGCACCATAGTTTCCCCACCTTTAAGGAAGATAACAATAACACCAGCTTCTAACCCTGAACTTCCCACTTGGCCTTCCACAAAGGGTCACTGGCCAAAAATATCTTCTCCCTTGGGGACAGAAATGCAGGTGTCTCTGAGGAATGTGGAATTGTGTTGAGGAGGCAGCAGCCCATTTCTGGGTCTGTTCCCCTCTCTGGATGTACCCCCAAGCTCTTCCTGGCCAGGGGGAGGCCTGGGTAGGCAGAAGCAGCCTCAAGACTCTGTGTCCCCAGGGGCTGCCGTGGCCTTCCTAGAGGAGAGAGCCCGCCAGCTGGGCCTGGGCTGTCAGAAAGTGGAGGTGAGCCTGGGGCCCTGCGTGGGGAGGGGCGGGGAGGGGGCCTGGGACACCTGCTCACACTGCACTGACCACCCCGCCTCCTGGCCCTCTCTAGGTGGCACCTGGCCTTGTGGTGACTGTGCTGACCTGGCCAGGCACCAACCCCAAACTCTCCTCCCTTGTGCTCAACTCCCACACGGATGTGGTACCTGTCTTCAAGGTGTGTGTGTGTGTGTGTGGGGTGATGCAAGGGACAAAGATGAGGCAGAACCTGACCAACCCCGGGGAGCCTCCCAAGGCAGGTCCTGGCGCTGACTCTCTACCTCATTCAGCATCACTCCACTCAAGCAGCCTTTGTTCAGCAACATTTTCAAGCCCAGGGTGGAGGGGGGAGGCAGAGATGAGGGATGGCAATCTGCTGTCCTCCTCAGCCCCCTTCTGATCCCTCACCACTCCCTCTGTGACCCCCACCCTACAGTGGGCTCCTGGGGCAGGGCCACTGTTGAGCACAGTGGATTAATGACTGAGGGTTCCTCTTCCCACCCTTGCCCCCAGGAACACTGGAGTCATGACCCCTTTGAGGCCTTCAAGGATGCTGAGGGCTACATCTATGCCAGGGGCGCCCAGGACATGAAGTGTGTCAGCATCCAGTGAGTGTCCTGCATTCCCAGTCCCCCACAGTTCTGGCCCATTGGAACCACCCAATGGGCCTGGGCTGTGATTGGAGAACCTCAAGGCCGAGGGACCTCAAGATGTCCCCCTTACATTGTGCAGGCATTACTGCTGTGACCATTGCATGGACAGGGAGGTTGAGGGACAGGGACTTTCCTGAGTCCCCTGCCAGACTGTCACAGAGCAGGGCCCAGGGCCTATGGCTCCAGTCTGCCCACCTGAGCATCTGGTGGCTCCCTCAGCACCTGGCTTACACCCTCTCACTGCCCTTCAGGTACCTGGAGGCTGTGAGGAGGCTAAAGGCTGAAGGCCGCCATTTCCCCAGAACCATCCACATGACCTTTGTACCAGGTAGGAGTGGCTCGGGGAGGGGCCCTTTAGGGAGGGGGCGGCTGTGTTGGGGAATGGCTCCCTCATCTCACATCCCTGATGCTTCTACAGATGAGGAGATTGGGGGTCACCAAGGCATGGAGCTGTTTGTACAGAGGCCTGAGTTCCAGGCCCTGAGGGCTGGCTTCGCCCTGGATGAGGGTGAGCAGGGGGGCAGGTCACTGAGTGGCCAGCAGGGCAGGCTGCTAGTGGGGGCGGGACCACTCCACCCTCTGAACCCCCTTTCCTCCCTCCTTAGGCCTGGCCAACCCCACTGACGCCTTCACTGTCTTTTACAGTGAGCGGAGCCCCTGGTGTGAGTATGGGCTTGGAGGGAGGGGGGCACTATTCAGGTGGCGGCCAGAAGAGGCAGGGGCCCAAGTAGGCCTGGAACCCTGGGTCTCTGCCTCCCAGCCCCTTCCTTCCTGGGCTTCTCCTTCCTGAGCTTCTGAGGGCAGGCCCTCATTTGGGGCAGATATCAGCCCTATACTGTACCTTCTCCCTGCCAGGAGAGCTTGAAATGAGGGGCAAACACGTGCCCGCCCCAGGGCTGAGTGATTTCCCAGCACTTCCCATGCTGACGGCACCCCTTCCCCTTGCATCTCCCAGGGGTTCGGGTCACAAGCACTGGACAGCCTGGCCACGGCTCACAATTCATCAAGGACACAGCCGCAGAGAAGCTGGTGGGTGGCACACTGGACTGGTGGGTGGCAGTTGGGAATTCCCAAGGCTCTATCCTGGGGCCATTCTCACACCTAACCTTACACTCTCCTAGCACAAGGTTGTGAGCTCGATCCTGGCTTTCCGGGAGAAGGAGAGGCAGAGGTGAGGCAGCCTGGGAGAGGGGTGGGTGCAGGAGGGTGTCAGAGGAGGGAAGCCGAGCCTCTTTTATCTGTGGTTCCCTCTTGCTGCCCCTGCCCATGGCCCCCACTGCAGGCTGCAGTCAAACCCCCACTTGAAACAGGGGGCTGTGACCTCCGTGAACCTGACTAAGCTAGAGGGCGGCGTGGCCTATAACGTGGTACCTGCCAGCATGAGCGCCAGCTTTGACTTCCGTGTGGCACCGGATGTGGACCTGAAGGTGCCATCTCCACCTGGGTTTGGAGGAGGGAGCCTGGGTCTCAATCCTGTCCTAGAGGCTCAGGGAGAGCCTGACAGATCATCTCATGTCCCCTCTCATAGGCTTTTGAGGAACAGCTGTGGAGCTGGTGCCAGGCAGCTGGCGAGGGGGTTACCTTCGAGTTTGTTCAGGTACCAACTGGGACCTGTGATGGGGGAGCTGTGGGAGCTGGGGAGACTGGGCTGGCAGAGTGTCACTGGAGGAGTGTGTGCCTGGTGTGCCTGCACACATCTGTGCATTGCTTTAGCTCTGAGACACGTTCTTGTGGAGGGCACTGTTGGCTGCTGGGAAATAGTGCAGGCAGGAAACTTCTACACGGTTCCTGCCCTCTTAGTCCTTACAGTATGAAGCGGGGAATAGACAGGAACCAAATATTTATGTCATATTACTTCTATGTAAGTATGCACACATATGGTCCAGAAGGGGTGGGACCTCATACTCGGAGACCTGTAATTGGACCAGCCTGAGGTCTGGAAGAGCCATCTTGGGGAAGGGCACTTGGCTAGGATCTGAAGGATGGACAGGAAGTAAGTAACTGGAGGCCAGGGGAAAGTCCCAGACCTGTGGCCTTTGAGGAACTGGCAGAAGGCCTGTGGCTGGACTGGCCAGCTGGCTATCTGGGTAGGTGGGTGGGGGTGGGGATGTGCCCTGTGCCAGGGCAAGATGCCTAGATCCTGTCCTGATCCTGCCATCCTTCCCCTCCCCGCAGAAGTGGACGAAGCCCCGAGTGACATCTATTGATGACTCAGACCCCTGGTGGGCAGCATTTAGCGGCGTCTGCAAGGACATGTGAGCACCACGTCCTGCCCTCCTCTCCCCCTTCCGGCTCTCTTTACCTTCTTTCCGCCTTCCTTTGCCCTCTCCTCTCTCTGTCCCCCATTTACCAGGTTCTTCCCTCTGTAGGAACCTCACTCTGGAGCCTGAGATCTTCCCCGCTGCCACTGACAGCCGCTATCTCCGCGCGGTGAGCTGCGTGCAGTAGGGTGGGCAGTGGGATGGTCCTGGCCGCTGGCTGCTCCCCTGACAGCTCCTCCTTGTGCCTGCAGGTGGGGGTCCCGGCTCTGGGCTTCTCCCCCATGAACCGCACACCAGTGCTGCTGCACGACCATGACGAGCGGCTGCATGAGGCTGTGTTCCTCCGTGGGGTCGACATATACACACAGCTGCTGC
Organism: Rhinolophus sinicus; assembly: GCF_036562045.2. Taxonomy (NCBI): domain Eukaryota; kingdom Metazoa; phylum Chordata; class Mammalia; order Chiroptera; family Rhinolophidae; genus Rhinolophus; species Rhinolophus sinicus. Next base: position 5,004,567 of record NC_133759.1, on the reverse strand, counting down.
CTGCCCTGGCCAGCGTGCCCGCCCTGCCCAGTGACAGCTGAGCCACGCGCTCCCAGCCTCTACCCCGGAACTTCCACCATGACCAGTGCCAAGGACCCCTCCTCCCCCCGCCTAACAATAAAGTCTGTGTGGACAGGGGACTTCATGGCACATGGATTCCCATTTCTTTGGGGACATGCTGTTACCATCCCATTTCACAGATGAGGACAGAGCCTGGCTCTGGGCACTTTGCCACCACTCCATGCTGCTGTGTCCTTCCCCACAGCACACCCGTCCTGTACCAACCACCTAGCCACATCTGTGTCCAGCAACGAGGGGCCATAGTTACTGTTCTCAGTGGCCACCACATCTATATGTGACTTGTGATGTCAGGTACACCATTCGCATTGAAGGGGACACCGAGACAAAGATCCCAGGGAGTTACTCCTGGCTTTCTGGGAGCACCCTCAGGATCCAGAGACAGGACCAGACCTGGTGGCCAGCAGGGCCCCTGCCAGATGTGGGGCAGGCAGAGGGACAGCTGGCAAGGTATGACTGCTAGCATTTGTCAAACCCTCCAGTAGACAGGAAGGGGGTGTGGCCTCTGCTCTGGTCACAGAGGGGAAGGAGCCCCGGCCAACCTGGGCGGTTCATCTTAGGGTCCTCAGCACCCTGGGCAGGGATCATGGGTGAGTGTGTACAGAGGGGCCCACAAGTTGGGCTTCAGTCTGTCAGTCTTGCTAGGGCCCCGGGCAGTGCTGAGTCGGCTGTGACCCAGAGACCTGATCTAGCCCTGTTCTGACCTTCCTGAGCACAGAGCACAGTTGACAAGGACTGGCTTTTGAAGCTCGTTGTGGCCAGAAGGGAAGCCCAGAGCCTGGTTCTGGGGCCTGCAGGCTTAGTCCAAACAGGAATAATGGCCCCTGCTCATGGAGTTCTGACAAGGAGCCAGGACCTCCGCCAGCTTCATTCACCTTGCTTGAGCCCGCACGGCAGCCCTTTGATGTAGTTTTCACTGCGCCCCACTTTAGAAGTTCTGCTAGAATTGCTCGCCCAAGACCACACAGCTTAGAGGTAATGGAGTCAAGATTTAAGACTCAAGAACTGGGGAACTGCTTCCTACCCACGAGGGAACGGCTTCCTAACACGAGGGAGGCTCCATGTGGAAGCTGGAGGCTGAGGGCAGCAAGCTGGCTGTGACCTTAAGGCAGCCTAGTTGAAGCCCCTGACCTGGGGTCTCCTGAGATTGGGGTCTGGCTTCCCCTTTCAGACTGGAACAAGGTGACTTGGGAAAGGAGCGTCTTCCCACCCCATCCTGGGGACTAGAGGACAGGGCTCACTTTAGAAGCCATCTGACCAGGTGATCTCAGGCTGGGCCAAGCCGTCTTCAGGACACGAAACCTCCTCCTGGTCCCTCTCAAGACCACACCTTCTATCTGACACCAGCTGGTGGGGGCAGTGGGCCACCCACAGAGCATGCCAGGGTGACAGTCAAGCGCTCACTGCCTAACCCTGGTTGGGCAAACTTCCTGGGGCCCTGCACGGACTGCCTGGGTTCCATGCTACCTCCGTCCCTTCCTAGCTCCGTGATCTTGAACAAGCTACCCTACCTGTGAACCAAAGATAACAGTAATACCGACTCAGAGATAGGGGGACCATATGACATGGGTTGCACTGTCTGCCCCAGCACAATTAATAGCAACCATTTTTAAGCCTCCCAAGTACCCACGGTTGGAGCAGAGTACGTGACCACCATACTCAAAGGCTGGTTTGAGGATTAAGTGTGACCAAAAGCAGTGTGCTTTCTATAGGAGCCAGTCACCTCTGTACTATTATTCCCTTCACTGGCTGTTCAGAGGACTGACTGCAGCTGAAACAGTTGACCCGGGGGGACACGGCCGAGTGTGGCTCAGTCATAAGGCAGTGCCACCACTGCCCTGCCTCCCAGTGTGACGACACACAGACCCAGGAAAAAGCCCCAAGACAGAAAAGCTACCTCTCTAAGTAGAGAGCGGAGAAAGACTGAAGACCGGCCAGCCACTCCAGTCTGCCAATTAATAGAGCTGATTAAGGGAACTTACATATGAGGTGCACCTTGGGTGGCAGCAAAATGACATGGATATCCTCCATGCAGCATGGCAGGCGTTAAAGAATTATATAGAACAGTGCAGGATGGATAGGGGTTCTGGGGCGTGACCTGTTCCAGATAAGGGGCAGGACACTGGGGCAGAGGGGAGGCGTTGCTCAGACAGTCTGAGGGCATTTACGGGCAGCAACCTCTGTTAGGGCCCAGGTCTAGTTTACAAGTCTGGCAGTTGGCAGTGGTCATGTCATGGAACCGTCTCCCCACACCCCACCCCCTATGACCAGCTCTTACAGTCTCACGTGCCTGCCTCTCCCTCAAGGGGCCTGAGTGGTCAGCCAGAGGCTTCAGTAGCAGGAAGGCGGCTCATCTGGTCACCAATGGGCCACATTGGAGAGACAGCCCACAGCAACAATACAGACACATGCAAGAAAAAAGGCAGTTTAAGCAACCCATGCCTGTAACAATTTTTTCCACCATGCCCCCCAGGACCCAAACCAGTGTGCTAATGGGTCACATAGACTTGGATCCCGTGGGCTTTTACTCGAGATTTCATGAGTTAACAAAGAGCTATAAGCAGATTCATCTGATGTAAGAGACACATCTGTTTGGATGATGGCACAGGTACCTCCCTGTAGCTGATGCCACAGGGACAGCAGAAGTCCAAGGTCAGGAAGGTAAAAACACCGTTGGGACTTAAATTGGGAGGTCTTCTCCCAATTTAATGACACTTGTCACCTGATTTTTGGATGTGAATGTAGCTGTGGCTTTGGGAATGTGGCCAGGCCGTGGAAAGCATACGAGTTGGCCAAGAGAGGTGATGCTTTCTGTCGTGAGGTGAATAGGAGGCAGAATATGCCAGACCATGACCCCCTTTCAATGGTGCAGGGACCAGTTCACATATAGCACGTCCATGGGTCCTGACTACATTAGGGTGATGGTCCCACTGGAGACTGAGCCTTATCCAGGGGCACGAAGTTAACTGCTGCAACCAGGCAGAAGGTCCCATTGCAGATCCCACTAAGTAGTTCCAGTTCCAGGGACAGTAGGGTTTGGCACGCTCTTTATCATGACCCGTTGGGCCATGGCAAGTGTCGGAATTATTGCTGTGCCCTTTTCCACAACTTTACTGTATTGGGTGCCTCAGTCCGAGTTCCTCATCTGGCACGTGGGGCTATAGGCCCCACAGGTCAGCTATTTAAATGTATTGACACCGGAAAGCACCTCTGTCCACCCGACCAAGGCAGGTCTTCCAGTTAGCCATCCCATCTGTGGCTTAGATACCCTTCTTCCGTCCCACCAGCCAAGATGCTTGTGGGTTATAGGGGAGATGGACCCTCCATTCAGTACTGGGTTCTTTTGCCCATTCATGTATATCGTGTTCTTGAAATGTGACCTCTGGTCACTCTCTTCAATGGGGGTACAGAAACACAGTACCTTTTCCAGAAGCTTTATGGTAATGGACTGATTAGCCCGCCGACATGGAAATGCTTGAGTTAAACCAGAGGCAATGTCGACAGACTAGCATATTAGGAGCCCTTGCTCAAGGGGAGAGGGTCTGTGTAGTCAATTTGCCAGCCCCCTACTGGTTGGGGGTTTGGGTAAACAGATCACCTGGTGCATGCCCAGTTCTCCAAGAATTTGCTGTACATCTAGGTAGACTTCCAGGGGCCCACTTGCCCAGGAATACCTTCATCTGGCCAGACCTCCCTGCAGGATACAATGGTGTCATCTGTGACCCAGCAGCAGTCAAGTCATGAACAGTCCCTCCTGCACACCCAGGACTCCTAGCACTTGGGGGACCAGCACAAGCTGAGCAGTGGATGCTGGCCAGGTACACTAGAAAGGGCCTGGAACACCTCAGGCCAGAGTGCGGCAGAATTCTTCAGCAGCGTCCCTTCCCTTTCCTATGCTGTTTCAAAGCCTAACAAGGATGTTTGGGATTTGTCCTTTTCCTCGCCAGCCTGCTCAGTCCAGTAAGCTGTGCCCCAGCTTCACTAAGGTCCCCAACCATTTCTCATTAGGTCCCCTTCTTGTACTCCAGGGAACTACTTCCCAATGCCCAAACACACCCTTCCATCCAGAGAAGGCCGGACTCCTCCCACACAAAATGGAGGTACAAACCCCACTGGAACCCCAGCTGCAGCCCTGGGATCACAGACACAAGCTGACTGCCAGATCCTGCCTCAGCTTTATTAGCACAGGAGGACACCAGCCCCACGCAGACAGCAGCTCAGGGTCCCCCAGTCTCTCCGTCCTCCATCGGCAGACAGAGGCCTCTACGCTGCAGCCTTCGTGGCAGCCTGGGCACCTTTGGGACCCGGGGCCTGAGCTGGAGGCGGAGCTGCAGCTGCAGGACCAGCTGGGGCCTTGGTTTGAGCCTTGCCCTTGGCCTTTGGCCGGCAGAGCCTGAGACCCTTGGCGATGCGGGCTCGAGCATGTTTCCCAAGCTTGGGGTGGGCGATGTAGGCAAGTCGACTGAGCTTGCGGCTGCCGCCCTTTGGGATCTTGGGCTTGACCTCCTTGGGCTTTCCGAGGGCCTTGATGGCCTCAGCTCGCGCACTCAAGGCCTTGGCGTTGTTGGCCTGCATCTTCTTCAGGCCCTTCTTGTTGTGCTTCTTGGCAAAGCGCATGTTCCTCAGGAACTTGGGGTCCACCTGGAAGGCAGGCACAAGAAGCTGTAAGTATGGCCTGTGGGACCCCCAAGTCACCACTAGTGGGGTACGGAGGACACTGGGAGGCTCCAGCCAAGGCCTATTGAGGGTTTACACAGCATCAAGTCAACCTTAAATGCTGAAACAAAGTGTCTGCAGAGAAACACGTACCACCCTAGCAAGACTGCACCTGCTAGTGCCACACAGCACATTCTCAGGGCTACATGCCCCGAGCCCAGGAACTGAAATGTGAGTGCAGAAGCTGTGCCCTCTGCCAGGGTTGCAGGGCTATGGCTGAATCCTGAAACCTCCTCAGGGCCACCCCACCCCCTTAAAGGAAGGTGTCAGTTCAATACCCAGCCTGGTACAACAGCAAACAAGGAGGAAGACACCAAGGGTACAGGGAGCAGCAGAATGAAGACAGGGCTCAGTTCTACTCAGACCCTACAGCCTCAGCCTGTTCAGTTAATCCTTAGCACTCCCTGGCACCGGAGGGGAAGCTGTTCCCAAGCCCAGCACTGGGTCAGATCAAGCTCCTCTGTCTGGTCAATGTGGCATGGAAGACGCATAGTACCCTAGACACATAGTACCTTGGTACACACAGACAAGGCCATTCCTTCCCAGGAAGTGCTCTGGCTGGGCAATGGACGTAGTCAGACAAACTGCCCTAAGAAGGCAGGTTATACCGGACCAGGGGTTCCATCCTGGGCTGGAAATGGCCAAGTAAAGCTTACTAGGGTCTGGCAGAGCATGAAGTCCACGCAAGACTACGGGCAGTTAATAATGATGCACAGGCAGATGGTGACGCTGGAAAAGGCTACACCACAGGCCCCAGCGGAGCAGCTGGAGCCAGACAGACACACCTGTATGTAATTCCGCGCACACACTCACCCCCTTAAGAGATTCGTATCTTTGTGATCGGGGTTTCTTGATGCCGTTTCTGTGCCATTTTCGGGCTGTGGGGAAGAAAAGGAATTAGACAAAAAAAGAAGTTTCTCCTATTAAAGACCTAGACCACCCAACACCACAGCTGGAAAGCCTAAGAGAACCACTACATCCAGAGCAGGTCTTCTTGAGGTTTGAGAAACTCCTTATCACGGAGTGCAAAGCACTGTGGGTATCTCGGAGGACCCCAACTTCTAAATCTATAACCCCAAAGGTAATACCGGCTGAAAACAAGTATTAGAAAACAAGCACTAGGGCCACACTAGAAATGTGCCTCGTTGCCCTGCTCCAATATCCCTAATCTTTGCCAGAGTTTTGGGCGTGCGATGGAGGATGGGCCGGAGGAACTTACACTGGTTGTGCGTGGTGTGGTTCTTGGACTTGGCCATGTCTGCACCTGGAGGAACAGAGTGGAGATCAGGGCTGGGGACTCGCCGGGCTGGGCCTACGTCTGCCGCCCTGATCTGAAGAACGTGAGACCAGAAGCCAGAATGAGGCTGCAGCACAGATGCCAGGAATCTGCGGCCTCCACCCGCCTCGACTCACTGCGCGCGACCGGACGCCAGTCCTCGAAAACTCAGGCAGTGGGGCCCCGAAACCAAACGCCCCCGCCGCAAGATTGCGTTCGCATCCCAAATCCGAGTTCTCCCCCTTCATCCACTCCTCGAGAACCCACGAGCACCGCCCCCGTCCCACGGCCTCCGCTCCCTACAGCCAGGTAGCCAGTCTCCCTGTCCTCCCCGGGGCTTGCGTCCACCGCCGTCCGCGCGTGGTGGATGGATTCGGATGCCGCGCGGCCAGCACTCACCCAAGCCCGCAACTCCCAAAACCCTGGGACCGGAAGAGAAGAAGGAAGACCGAGGTGCAGCACGGGAAATAGGGTCGTCGAGGCCGGAAGGTACTACTGGAAAAGCTTCCGCTGGCGCCAGGAAGAAAGGTTCCTAAGGCTGGGAGGGCACGAAGCAAACGGGAAGGCGGTGCTACGAGCCTGGCTCCGCCCCTTCCGATCTTACCTCCACTCACACTCCTTCTCCACCTGTTCCTTTTGGTCCAGGTTCTTGGGCCCAGGTCTCATGAAAGGCCTGAAGGCGAAGGGAATCCTTGACGGATGTGTTATACAGGGAGTGACAGATTTGTGTTTTTAAAAAGTACCCCTGGCTACTGCGTGGAGAGTGGACCATCAGGGGCAGAAGAGAGGAGGAAGGGCTGTGAAAAGGCTGGTGCAGAGCTCCGTGTGAAAGTGATGGCACCTGGACCCGGGTGGGGGCAGTAGGGAAGGAGAGGAGTGGATAAGGAAAGAGAGTAGACTGGACTTGAGATGCAGATGAGAGAGAGGAAGGAGGCCAGGATGGCCCCTAAGTTTTTGGCTGGAACATGTGGGTGAATGGTGGTGCTGTTTACGAAAATGGGGAAGATTGGGGGAGGGACGGGGGGTTTTGTTGCTTTGTTTTCAGATCCAGATATTTCTTTTTAGATGCATTATGTGTGATATGCCTGTTGGACATCCAAAACGAGTAAGCGTTGCCTCCTGACGACTTTATTGCCCTCTCCACTTCTTACCCCTACACAGCAGTGGGACCTGAGAGCACTTTTTAAGATACAAATCAGATCTTGTCATTTAAAGTCTGCAAGGACTTTCCCTTCAGTTGGAGAGCAATTCTTTTTTTTTTTTTTTTTTAAGATTTTTTTTTTATTGGGGAAGGGGAACAGGACTTTATTGGGGGAACAGTGTGTACTTCCAGGCCTTTTTCCAAGTCAAATTGTATCCTTTCAATCTTAGCTGTGGAGGGCGCAGCTCAGCTCCAGGTTCCGGTTGCCGTTGTTAGTTCAGAGGGTGCAGCCCACCATCCCTTGAGGGAGTTGAGGAGACAAACCGGCAACCTTGTGGTTGAGAGCCCACTGGCCCAAGTGGGAATTGAACCGGCAGCCTTCACCGTTAGGAGCATGGAGCTCCAACCGCCTGAGCCACCTGGCCAGCCCCCAGGATCAATTCTTTACCTCCCTTAACCCTGGCAACCCTCTCCTTATCACTTCTGTCCAAACCCATGGACTTCTTTCTTTCCTGCCAAGCACAAATGCTTATTCCTGCTTCAAGGCCTTTGAACTTGCACTTCCCTCCACTTGGACCACCTCCTCCCTGCTCCTTGGATGGTGTGCTTTCTTGGAGAGGCCTCCCTATCTAAAATACAGATGCTCAACCCCATCTCCCCAGTTACTCTGTGTCCTCTCAATCTGTTTGCTTGCTTCATAGAACTTTCCCAGACTCTAGTGATGGTCTTTATTTACTTGTGTATTTGTCCATTGGCACAAGCACCGTGAGTTTGGGACTGCCTTGGTCACTTTCATTTCCCATTGCCTGGCACAGCACTTGATGTAGAACAGGAGCTTCATAAACATCTGTTGATAGACATTCCTTGGCCAGGCAGGTACACAGAGTGACAGAAGCACATTGCAGAGTTTGGGAGTGAGGGGAAAGGAGGGTATGGAGGCAGAACGTGCAGCCACTCCTTACTGGAACATTCCTGAGAAGGGGGACAGAAATCTGGCACGTATGAGTTAGGAGAATGAGGGGCAGGCTCAGATGCTGAAGGAGTGACCTTGTGCCAACAGAGAAACAGGTGAGGCCAGAGAGGAAGGTGTCTCTGCAGGAGCAAAGTGCTTGAGGGCTGTTGAGAACAGGTGGAGGAGCTGGTGGGCAGAGATGGGGATGCAGGCGGTGGGGGTAGCAGGATGCCTGCCAGCCCAGGGAGTAGGAGGTGTGGGGCCAGAGGCTGGGACAGGGAGGAGAAGGTTTGATGGCTGCACCCTTGAGAAAAAGAAGCAGAGTAAAGGCCAACAGAGGAGGCTGTGAGGACTTTAAGTGTGGCATTAGCTCTCATGGCTGCTAAAAAGTGAGCAGTGACACCAGCTCAGGACTCGGTTTTTCCAAGCTGTTATGACAGTGGCAGAGCAAAGCACAGAGCCATAGTCTGACAGGGAGGCAGATTCAGAGACAGCTGTATGTATGCAATAGCTTGCCTCCTTTCTCTTCCTTCCTCCATTCTTCCCTTTCCTTCCCTTCCCTTCCCTTCCACCCTTTCTCTCTTCATAAATGGAACTTCATTATACAAGCTCTTCATAACCTGATTTTATTCACTCAATCATAATTTGTGCACATCTTTTCCTGTTCAAGAAAATCCTTTGTAATTTTATTTTACACATTTAAAAACATTATTCTGAGGTCAATAAACACCACCAGATGTCAAAGGAGTCCCAGGTAAATGTCTGAGGAATTAAATATACACATTTCACAAGTCCAGGCAGAAGGCAGAATCAGGAGGCAAGAGGCAAGTCAGTCTGGAAGGATTTCATAGAGAGTCAGCTCCTCTACTGAGCCTGATGTCTGCTCTCCAGGCATCTGAGGAGGGGGACAGTGCTTAGGGAAAGAATGTGTTAATGGCAAGTGAACTGCTAACTATGGGGTCAGGATCCAAGGGAGGGCCAGGATGGAAGGAAGTGACAGTCCTCTGGGGTGCTGGGTCTCCTCAGTCGAGCTCTAGAGAGACAGGGACCACCGGTGTACCCAGATAAGAGGGACCATGAGTGGGTTACCAGAACCAGGATGTTTTGTCTGTGAGAGAGAAGACTGGGGGTGGGGGCAGAAAAGAGGAGGCCCTAAGCATTGGATCTTTGGATCTGCTTAGAAATTCGCAAGTGAGAGGCCACCTGGTTCTGTGTGGCCCCAGATGGCAGAGCTGTGACTGAGGGAGGCAAATACCAGCACCATGGACGAGGGTCATTTCTGCAATCAGAATTCCCTCCAAACCATGGGCTGCCCCCAGAGATAGTGAGCTCCCTGAGACTAGGGGGGGTGCAGTTGAATTAATGGGGATGGAGGTAGAAATATGGAGTGGAGAGTCGGAAAATAAACCCTTAAGTTCACTTCCCTCCAAGAGTGTGGGATTCCGAACTCCTGGGAGGAGGAAAGACAGTGGGCAGCGTTTGATGCCAGGTTGGGGCTCAGAAGCTGTCGGGAAGAGACGGCAGTCCCGGCAGAGGTTCAGAGGTGCAGCCTTTGGGATGCATCACAGCCCAGGTCTCTGATTTTTCCCTCTGGGGGCTGGGGGGGAGGAGGAGGGCTGGCCCAGGAGTGATGCAGCGTCCCCAGGTCCCCAAATGGGAATGTGAGCCTGTGGCCCGCACGGGGGCAGCATGGGACCGTGGATGGAGCGGGCTGTTGCAGGTGGGAGCCCCCTCCTGCGGGAAGCCTCTGATCCTCCCAGACCTCTGACTTCCCGATTCCCGTGTCCATCCCCGCACTGCCCCACCTAAGGATCAAGCCCCTATTCTCAGCAGTTTCTCCGGGGTAGGTTGGGTCTCCCCTGGCTCCAAGCTCCTGGTAGTGGTAGTGGTGGGGGGAGTGTCTTCCCCCAGAGAGGGGTCAGGGCAGAGACAGTGGAGCCTGTGGGTACCCCTGGGTAGAGCCCTGCTGGTCCACCTCAAGTTCCTGGAGGTCATGTCAGTTGGGGGTTAAAGAGCAGGTTTTGATATCAGAGACTTGGGTTCCAATTCTGATTGCCACTCACCGGTAGAGTGACTCACCTCTCTGAGCCTCAGTCTCCTCATTTGTAACAGTGGGGAGACAGCACCCAGTGCTGAGCAGGCAGGAAGCCCCTGGAGCCTGGCTGTGACCTCGAGAGACAGCACAGCAACCTCTGGAGGTGATGGGGGTCCTATCACCCTGATTCCCTGATGTGGAGATGGAGGCCTTGGTGCTAGAGGTCCCATAGCCAAATGGAGAGCTACAGTGGTCCCAACGCCCACCAGGAGCCAGAGGAGCATGGGCTGGTGTGTGCCTGGTGAGGCGGAGGGAGGGCGCCCTGTGATGCTAACCTCCAGGTGACAGGGAGAAACCCCTGGCTTCTCTGGCCAACAGATGTCCAGAGTGGGGGCATCCTCTGTGATGGCCTCTGCCTCTGAAAGGAGGGATGGAGTAGGTGGGTATATGAGGGGGTCTGACAGGGCAGGACTGCACCCCTGAGTGGCTCCCCCACTCCCACCCCTGCTCTGAGGTGAAAAACACAAAATGGAGCTAAGGAGACTCCTTTCTCACAAAGAGCATCTGAAAAGAAGAATGAAGGGCTGGAAAGGGAGGAAGCCCTGGGCACAGCATCCCAAGATGCAGAACAGAGAGAGGTCTGTCCAGGCCAGGAGCCTCTGGGGAGGGGAAGAGGGACCTGGAGGCCTTCCTGGGAGAGGAGGCATGCATTAGACTGTGTAAGAGCAGGCAGAGCTGGGGAGGGGATGGGAGCATACAGGGGGCAGGACAGGCAGAGGCTGGTGTTTTTCCCCATGGCTCTCTGGCACTGGACCACCGCTGATTGGGGCCTCCCAAAGCCCCAGAGGCCTGGCCCACAGTGGGTGCCCTTCCCAGCACACAACCCTAAGTCCAGGGGTCCCGAGCAGGAAGGGGCATCCTGCTAGGCCCAGGAGGCTACAGCCTGCAGCTCTGCATCAGTTATCGCTGGTCCGCTCCACACCCTCAGAGTGGCTTCTCTTGTTAATCCCGTGTTGCACATGGGGACACTGAGGCTCAGAAAGTTGGAGTGACTTGCCTGGGGTCACCCAGCTTCTTATCTTCTACCAAAGCCACTCCTGGAAGCTCTTCCGGGCTTGAACTCTGCCTGAGACTCACACTGATGACAGGAAGAGGACGGCAATGCATCACCTGAGGCGTGACCCTCTAGTGGAGTGTGCTCTGGCAAGCATGGCAGAGAGTGGGGGGCCTACCTCACCCCCAATACAACATTGATCAGTCTGCCTTTCTATGTCTGCGCCCTTCATTCGTTAGTTGGCAGTTACATTCTCTGGCACTGATGGTCCACCCACTGGGAAAGGCTGGAGAACAAGACCCAGATCCGCCGTGACACTTAGCAGCTGGGTCATGAGCCAACACTCAACCGTCCTGAGGTTCAGCGTCCTCACCCCTGAGGGGGGAGGAGGGCACTACTTACTTGGCAGCTCACGGGGAGGCTGCAAGCACTTACTGGGGCCTGGCACACAGTCTCTGTCACCACTCGGCAGCCCTCCTGGGACAAGGCTTCAAACAGCTAGAAGGCCAGGCAGGCAATATGGGGTCCTTCCCCACCCCAAAATCTCCTCTGGAAACACGAGGCTGCCCACCCCCAAGGCACCTTGCCCAGAAGGGAATGGGAGAGTGGTGTGGCCCGGGATGCCCTCCTCACGGTGGGCAATGGTGGCTGGACAGGACCAGGAGAAGGTGGCCCCAGAGCAGCTGCTGAGTGGCAGTGAGGGCAAGTGGGGACCCGCCACTGCTAACGACCCGCCCTGCCCCAGCGCAGGGAGCCAGCGGGTGAGAGGCCTGGGTCCTGGCTCGGCTGCCTCAGCACTGGCTGCTGCCTGGCACGGGGCCCTGGCAGTGCTGGTTTTAATCGATCATTTTCCGCAAGCAGCTCCTGGTGGCGTGGGGGCGGCTTCCCCTTGACTTGCATCTCCTGGAGGATGCGGCTTGGCTAAAAATAACTGGAATTACTGTGCTCCCGCTCTGACTGGGCCAGGGGCTGCGGGGGCTGCGGGGGCGGGACCTGGAGGGAACTTTGCAGCAGTGAAGCGGTGTTCCCTGACAGGAGCCGAGAAAAGCCAGCGTTGGTGGGTGTGGGGAGAAGGGCTGCAGGACATGGAAAGGAACGTGGCCTTTTCTCACCCACTTCTCTCCAGGCCTGCTCCCCAAGGACAGTGCTTCCGGAGCAGAGCTGGGGTGAAGGCTGGCCCAGATCCCAGACTCGCATCATGGAGGGCGGCAGTGGCAGCAGTGGGCTCCTTCCAGCACAGCACAGAGTGTGTTTGCAGGAGACCCCCACATACACTCAGGGCAGGACTGTTGAATGCAAGCCGTATGGCAGGGGATCAGATCTGGACGCCTTCTGCCCCTCTCCTTCCCGGCTGTGGGACACTGAGCCCCGACTCCTTATCTGAAAACTGGGTGTGTCTGCAGAATTAAGCACTTTACTCCCGGGCATGTTGGGGCCTCCAACCCCACCTCCTCCATCTGCCTGGGGAGGCATCAGCTCCCTGTCAGCCCCTTGGTGCAGGGCTGAGAGGGTTTATCCTGTGACCTGCCCTCAGAACAAGGTCCAGGAGGCCCTAAGTCAGGTAGGACCTGGGGTCCTCGGCACAAAGTGGGGCTCGTCAGGGAGAGTAGGGGATCTGAGTGGTCTTGGGAGGGTGGAAGGTAACCGCTGGGCCCAGGCAGGAGGCTGTGGACATGTTGCACAGTGGGCTGTTGGCCCTGGTTTCAGGATGGTGATGTCGCTGTTGCTGCCCTCACTGCCATCCCTCCCTTTATACCTCAGGGGGGACAGAGCCAGAGAAAGAGAGAGAGAGAGAGAGAGAGAGAGAGAGAGAGAGAAGGAGGGAGGGAGGGGAGAGAGCGCACAAGAGGCTCAAGGGCAGGTCCAGAGTCATATGGTGGAGAGAGGACACCATGGCCTTCCCTCGCACACACAGACCCTGCAGAGGCAGTGGGAGATGTACTGCTGGGGGACCAGTCAGCCCTTCATGCTTGTGCCTCAGTTTCCTCATCTGTACAAGGGCCGGGTCGGATGCCCTTGCAGACCCCTGACAGCATTTGGGGCTGGCTGGGGAGTGGGAGCTGCAGCCGAGGAGAAACCAGGAGTGGGGACAAGGGCGGCTCCCCATGCCCTCACCGAGTGCTCTGTGATGTTCGGTGAGGGTCCTCAGGTTACCCCCACTCTACATACAAGGAAGCCGAGGCTCAGAAAGGAGATGTGACTCACCCAAGGTGATACAGCTTGTATGTGATGGACTGGACCTTTGAACCCAGAACTGCTGACTACAGAGTCTGTTCTCCATTTCGTCTTCTGAACAGAGGGCCTGGGGGACCAGTGCTTATGGGGGTGACTCAAGGTGAGGGGCAAGGGTATGGTCCAGACATGAGCAGTATGGAGTTGCTGCAGCTGGGCCCCTACCTAGACCTCATTCTAGGCAACAGTGTGCCTTAGAGGTGCCTGTGGGTGCAGGCGGTGGGGGAGAGAGGCAGTGTGAACTCACCCCGATGGGAACAAGCAAATGGGAACAATAATGATAACCCCACTCCCAGGGATGGTTTTAGCAGCACAGTTCCTAAGGAGGAACTGACATCAGCACGAATACCCAGTGACAGGATTGAGAAATTCACTGCAGCCCCCACAGCAGCAGGGGTGGACCCTAAACCATAACATGGAGCCAAGGAAAGAACTGCAGTTGGCCCTTGAGCAACACGGGTTTGAACCACACGGGTCCACTTACACACAGATTTCTTTCAGTATATGTACAATCGGCCCTCCTATCTGTATATGTACAATCGGGCCTCCTACCCGTGGGTTTCGCATCCGTGGAGCCACTCAATTGCGGGTCAAAAACAGGATATTTGATCCGCAGTTGGGAATGTGGACGCGAAAGGCAGACTGCATGCACTGTTCTACACCATTTCATAAAGGGACTTGAGCATCCGTGGAATTTGGTGTTCACAAGGGGTGGGGAGGGGGAGTCCTGGGACCAATTCCTCTGAGGATATTATCCTGGGTTATCTGCGTGGGCTTAATGTAATCACAAGCGTCCTTAAGGGGGAAGAGGGAACCAGAAGGAAGAATGTGATGGCAGCATGAGGACGCATCCTGACGTTGCTGGCTCTGAAGATGAAGGAATGGGACCACGAGACAAGGAAAGCGGGCAGCCTCGAGAAGCTGGAAATGTGAGGAAGTGTGTCCTCTACAGTCTCCAGAAGGAACACAGCCCTGTCAGCACCTTGATTTGAGCCTAGTGAGACCCACTTCAGATTTCTGACCTGTGGAGCTGTAAGTATTAGGTTGGTGCAAAAGTAATTGCGGTTTTTCCAATTATTTTTAACTTCTTAAAGCACAATTACTTTTGTACCAACCTAATACTTGTGTTGGTTTAAGCCACTGAATTTGTGGTAATTTGTTACAGCAGCAATAGGAAACGAATACACCATCTAACCATCCAACCCATCATGCAACAGTCCATCCAGCCATCTTCCATCCATTTATCTAGCTGCCCCTCCATCCAACCATCCATTCATGTAACAAATATTCATTTAGTGTCGCTTTTGTTTCAGCTGCCAAACTGTGAAAGAGAACAGTTGTTGCCGTCCTGGAGCTCCCATCACTGGGTTTCAGTCCAGGGCCCTTAGTGCTACCACGGTGGGACATGAGTGATTGGGAAGGATTGTGGGGGGCGGAGGGGGGAGGGGGGACTCGTGGCTTGATGACTCTTGGCAGCAGGAACAAGACGGGAGCACTACAATACAATTATGAGTCTCTGCAGCTGGCCCTTCACCTGCAGGCTGCCCGCTAGGGGTCACTGTCCTTTGTTGGCTCTGACCTCAGCCCTAGGGGAACCTGGTGCTCTTGGCCCTGTCCAAAGAGTAGGGAGGGTAAAGGGCCAAGACCAGCCAGAATGGTGACTTCAATTCCCGCTCCCCAGCTCGAGCCCCATGCCTGCCATACCCTCTGCATGGCCCTGGTCCTCTGAGGTACACTCTTGCCCCCACCTGAGACCCCAGCCCATCGGTTAGAAATAGCCATGACTCCCACATTCTTGGTAGTACTGCGAAGCACCTGCTCGAGGGTCAGGCTGAGCCTAGTTCAAGGCCTGGTACCTCCACTTAATTAAGGATGTGTGATCTTGGGCTGGCCCAGTGGCTCAGGTGGTTGGAGCTCCGTGCTCCAAACTCCAAAGGCTGCCGGTTCGATTCCCACATGCGCCAGTGGGCTCTCAACCACAGGGTTGCTGGTTCGGCAACTGGACCTGGAGCTGAACTGCACCCTCCACCACTAAGACTGAAAGGACAACAACTTGACTTGAAAAAAGTCCTGGAAGTACACACTGTACCCCAATAAAGTCCTGTTCCCCTTCCCCAATAATAATAAAAATCTTAAAAAAAAAAAAAAAGGATGTGTCATCTCAGGCAATGAACTCTCTCTGAGTCTTGACACCCTCATCAATATAATGGCAGCCCCTCCTCCCAGGGCTGCAGTCAAGATGGGGAGAACGAACACTGCAGACCACCCTGCACAGGCCCTGGCATACAGGAAGGCCACCACCGCCACCACCTGGGAGATGCTACATTGTTATGCTTTGCAGACTGTAAAGGAAGGTGCACATGGTCTTCACGACTCTTGGAGCTGGATGGTGGGGTTATGGGCACTTAGCCCCTCCCCCAGGAGAGGACCAGTTTCCAGTCCTGTCTTTCGTGTGCAGGCCTTGCTGTGACCCTGTGGCCCCTAATCAGAGGGGAGCCTGCAGTCCGCTGGATGGAGAGCTGCCTGGACCCTGTGAGCCATGGGCACAGTCCCCATAGGTCCAGCTCCTGTCACAGTCTCCCAGGTCTGGAGGCCCCATACACCACACAGCCAATGAACGTGTTTAGCAGGAAACACCTGGTTAGCCATGGCAATTAGGGTTATGGAGCAAAAGGCAGTTACGCAGTGATTGTCAGCAAGCCCAGACCAGTGGAAAGGACAGGAGGGGTCCAGCGGCTCTGCCCCGCAGACTATGCTTCTGACCTCCAGGCACACTGAGTCTCAGAGTCTAGCACTCACAGCAAAGGCAGCTCATAAAGCCTTCCTGCCACTTCTTCATTCCTCCCATTACAGCCTCATGGGGTAGATGGGAAACTGAGGCTCGCGTGAGGGCTGTCTAGGGAACAGGCGTGGAAAGGGCACCCCTGGGCCCCAACCCAGGTTTTCCACCAGGTATCCCCGGCAGAGCAAGTGCACCCCCATTTCCCTGGCTCGGATGATGGCTTCCCACAAGCCTCTGAATTGGGTGTGAGAAAAGGAGCACTGCTCAGGGAGTCAGGGTTCGAGGCTAAGGTGAAGGTAGCAAGTCCCAGCAAAGTCCACAAAGTCTAGTTCCACCTAGAATCCCCAGGCCTGGAATCCCCGGCCAGCGCCCTGTCTGTGACCAGACCTGTGACCTGTGAGCTCCTGAGGGCCATCCCCATGCTGTCTCTCGAGGGGAGGGCACCCAGCATGTCACCTGCTGGTGAGCACATTGCTGCAGTGGCTCCTTTGCTGGCTGGGCCGGGATCTCCATGGCTCTGAGGCCCGTTCCTGCCAGCTAGCTGGGGGACTTCAGCTCAGCCTCTTGACCTCTCAGGACTGGGAGTGTCCCTCTGAGTAGTGGGCATCTTTCCCAAGGCCCCAGGGAGACGAGAGAAGGGACTTTCAATCCCAGCACAGAAACCAGGAAAGGAAATAGGTCAGGGAGGGGCGCCCAGGTACTTTCTACAAGCCAGCTTAGTGCGACTAAGGACATTCGTGGGAGGAGGCCCACACCCCCAGATCAGACTTTCTCCTTCAGGCCTTGTCTGCGGAGGCGGCGGCTGCCAGCACTTTCAGGCAGAGGGACAGTGCATCTACTCACCCGCTGAGCCTCACTCTAGACCCCATGGTGTCCATCCCAGCTCTCCTGCTTGACCCTCCTGGGGCACAGCTGGTCTACCTGTCTCCCCCAATTGGCTGGCATATGGTAGGTGCTTGCTGAGGGAGTGCCCTGAATCTCTGTCTCTGCTTTCAGAAGAGGTGAATCCACCCCAGACCCTCAATCATGCTGTTCCCTCTGCCTGGTACAGTGTACCGCCACCTGCCTTGGCCTAAAGGTCACCACCTCTGGGAGGCCTTCCAGGACTACCCCAGCCAGGCCAGGCCCCTCTCTTCACATCTCCCCCAACACCACAGGCTATACCCAGGGCATATTTTGTCTAGGTCCATTGCCCCTTCTGAGTGAGGGGATTCCCCAGGGCCAAGCCTGAGACCCCCAGCATTCTCTGGACTGGGCCAGGGCGCATGGGAGAGCTCTTAGCTTCCTCTTCTCGGCCATTTCTACTTACTCGTAAATATGGTCCAGTATTTTTTTCCCTGGAGGAGCCAGGCAGAGGGGGAGGTCAGCCACTTCATCACCCCCCACTCCTCTTGGACCCCCTTTCTGGGTCTTTGCCCCTCCCCCAGCAGCCCACCCATCTTCCCTGAGGGCTTCTAGGGGCTCCTGGCATCGGCTCTTCTCTGCCGGTGCTGCCTTCTGGTAGGGAGGACAGTGAATGGAAAGGGTCTAAGCCTGGGAATGGGGGCTTCAGGGGAGGATCCCTGAGAGACACACGCACCCCAGCTCTACGTCCCCAGCCTGTGATGCGTGCAGGGTGGGGGATGGGAGATGGCAGTGGCTGGTCCTCCATCCAGATCCAGGTCACTCCCAGCCTGCTCGGCAGCCGTGGGTAATTAGGGGCCAGCAGGACGTGGCAGGCGGGTGGCAGGCGGCCTAATTGTCGGAGTTTTCAGGTAATTAACGGAAGGCTGTCTGGCCTGTCCCCATAGGGCCTAGCATCCGCCACCCCTTCCCCAGGGCATCCCCAGCCGCCTAAGGAGGCCAATTACTGAGTGGTGCCCAGGTCCTCATTAGCCACCGGGAAAGGTCGTGTGGGAATAGCACGGGCGTGGGGCTCAGCCAGCCGTGGTGGAGGCTGGGCGGTCCCCCCTCTAGCGGGCTGAGCATGTGCTGGCTGTAGGTCTCTGCTGCTGCCCACTGAGGGGTGGCCTGCCCCACATCTGGGACCTCCCTTCATGCCTCTCCTCTCAGGGCAGCAGCTTTAGGTCAGATCCTTCCCCTGCCACTTCCCAGCTGTGCGGCCTTGGGCATGTCCCTCTCCCTGTCTGACCCTCTGTTTCCTGAATCGGAGACGATGAAGGCAAAACACCTGGTGTACAGTAGGTGCCCAGCTCACGGCTGCTCACCTTCTCCCAATGGTGCCAACTCCTTCTCTTCACTCGTGAAGAAAGGGAGGCCCAAAGGGGCTGCGGCTCAAGGTCACCAATGTGTCCAGAGGCCCCTCTGTACAGACCTTAGAGGCTGAGGGAGCCAGGATGGTCCCCTGGGATTTACCCCAAGGGACCTCAGCAGCTGGGCTGGGTCCTGGGAGGGGTCAACAGAGGTGATCAGGTGGGGGAGGGGTGTCCAGGAGCAGCTGGACCTTCCAGACACTTGAGCCTAGTGGAGGTGGGGAAGCAGGGAATGCCAGGAAATGGGGGGCTTTGGGGCTCGTTGTGGAGCTGGAGGGCCCCCCCTTCCTGGATGCTCTGGGATACCCAGGAGAAAGCCAATGGGCAAGTGCCGGCTCCCCAGTCTGCTGTCTGAGCAGGTATCCGTCCTTTCTTGGTAAGTCCACACTACTCTTGGCCCAGGAAGTTGGGGGAGCACTGTGTCTTCAGACATTGAGATTTTTGGCTTCTGGGGCTTCTCTGTTTCGAGAATTCTGTGACCGAATTCCATGTTGACAAATCTCACGCTGTTCTGCCCCCTGTAATTGTCAGCTAATGCTACTTTTGGTCTTATTGCCAGCCTAGAATCTAGGTTAAGGGTTTCCAAACTGTGTCCCCCGGAGCCCTCCTGTGGGAGCAAAGGGGGAGGCCCCTGACCCTCCAGCTGGAGCAGCTGGACTTTGATCTCCGATAAAATACTAGTAGCTGCTTCTTCGTGAGTCTCATCCGGTGCCAGGCATGCACAGGGACTCTGCCTCCACAATTGCATTCTGTCCTCATAGAACCCCAAGAGGTAGGTACCATCATATTCCAGTTTTCTGGTGAGGGTGCTGAGATGACTGGAGACTGAGGCTGAGCAGCGTAACCCAGGTCTCAAAGCATGTGGGAAGCAGAGCCGGGACTCAGACCCAGTGTCCACTCTGAGCCACCAGGAATGTGGGTTCCGAAGCTAGAAAGAAAACAAGGTGCAGGAGTTGGGGGGAGTGTCACATTAATCATAATTTTTCTCCTCCAGGTTGGGGCGTGTGGGGGTGCCTGCATGTCTGCCCCAGGGGAGTGTGGTCCCAGCCCCAGGTTACCCAGGGTCCCTGTACCCCACCATGTGGCATCTGTGTGCATGACGGTCCATCTGCCTGTTTCCTTTCCCTGTGCCATGGACTCTGCTTCCCCCGCAGCCCAAACCAACAAGATCCAGCCCAGAAATAGCATATGTTTTCAGCCTCTGCTCGTCCAAGTCGTAAACCGCCTGGTGTGATGTGCTCTTTGTGTCAGGTTGCTTCAAAACTCAGAGTGGGGGTGGCTGAGTGAGTGTGAGGGGCACGTGGTGCCTCCTCCAGGATGACAAACTGGGAGCTGGGAGCCGGGGTGAGCCCAGGACGGAGGCTCAGGCAGGGAAGCGGGGCCTGGGACTGGCTTGGGGGCTCAGCCTGGGGTGGGAGTCAGCCGTTGGTGGCCCAGATTCAACCTGAGCCTAAAGCTTGAGCCTTAAACTGGAGCTGAGGTCAGAGATGAGAAGGTTGGGTTTCAGTCTTGTCCGTTGTTCAGAGTCAGGGGTCCGAGGGCAGTGCCCATTGCTCAGAACCTGATAAGGATGGAGACCCAAGCTCAGTCTAGGGTCAAGGTCAGGATTCAGGATGAGGTAGGGTCAGAGTGCAGAGGGCAGAGGTCAGCCTTCCTATTTCCTAGAAATGAGCTGGGGCAGGACCAGGGTCAGAGGGGTACCTATGATGAGCAAGGCGGGGCTTCCAGGGACCGCACAGACTATGACGGGCTGGGAGCAGACCTGGTGTCCAAGGCCACGGGAGGAGGTGGGGCCTGGCCTCCGGCCCCAGCCCCTGCTCTTGGGATGGGAGCTTCAGCTGCTCTTCTCTGAGACATGGATGATCACGGCACCCATCTCCATGTTGATCATGCTCCACCAGGATTCCCTGCTTCTGCTCTCATGACTGTGAACTTCGGGGTGCGGGTACATGACCCAACAGTGAGGACAGATGGCGAGGCAGGGGTGTGAGACGCCTGGTGTGGACTCATGTCCCTTCGCTACCTCCATGGCATGGTGGGGTGTGGGGGTCAGGGGCAGAACTG
Source organism: Rhinolophus sinicus (assembly GCF_036562045.2). Taxonomy (NCBI): domain Eukaryota; kingdom Metazoa; phylum Chordata; class Mammalia; order Chiroptera; family Rhinolophidae; genus Rhinolophus; species Rhinolophus sinicus. The sequence goes on along the minus strand of NC_133759.1, from coordinate 4,983,985 downwards.
CGCCAAGACTCTAGGTCCCCAATCACAGTCCAGGGCCCCGCCACTTCCCCAGCTGCCCCTGCGAGGTGGTCGTGCGCCAGGTCAGGCCCCAGCTGCCCACCTGAGCAGTAGGCAGCACTGTCCCAGGCACCTTTCCAGGCCTCTGTTCTGCCAGCTGGGTTTTCCCGCCTCTTCTCCTTTCTGGGCCCAGCGTGGACAGACATTTGGGGACAAGCCCACAGAGCAGCCAGTGGGGGAGCTGGGGGTGGAGCAGGCCAGCAGGAATGAGAAGCCAGGGCAGGGAGAAGGGCACCAAGGAAGAAGCCTTCTCACAGGCCTCTCTGTTCTCATCTCCCACGGGGCCTGGTCAGAGACTAGCCTCAGGCCATTCACCCACTACTGGGGCTCTGACCCCAGAGGTCTCCCCTCCCCAAGGGGACACAGGCAGCTTCCACCAAGTGGGGAAGCAGGCGTGTGTGAGGCGGGTTGGGGCTGGAGGGTTGTGAGAACTCCTAGAGGACAGGAATGGTGGAGAGCCAGCAGAGGACGTGTGGATAAGAGTCCTGCCCGCCCAGGACGTGAAGCCTCCAGGGTTTGGCTGTGAAAGTCCCGGTCACCTCCTCCAGCTGAGCTATTAATACCCAGCCACGACCCACGCACCCTTGCTGGGAGGACGCCAAGTTCCTCAGGGGCTAAAAAACGATCTGAGGTGGGGGTGGGCCAGGCATTCTCCTCTTCTTGTCCAAGGAGCTGTGGCCAAAGGCCAGGCTGGCCTGAAAAGGGGCAGGAGCCAGGGTGGGGGTAGAGGGTCACTGAGCCCTGGGGGGGAGTGGCCTGGGAAGCCCAGGTCAGAGCAATGGACCAGTTCAATCCCCATTGCTGAGACCCAAGGAGGAGGGCTCGCTGGTGGTCCCACCCAGGAGGGGTCCACCACTAGGCCGCAGGCTCCTTCCCTCAGACCTCAGCTTGCTCTGCCCTAGGCTACGACAAGGCTGGGGTCTGGAGGCTGAGGGCTGCCTGTCTCCTCCTGTCAGGAGGGGGGAAGGGGGCTCCAGGAGGAAGTTCGCAGCCTCTGGTGGGAGCTGGGCGCCTAAAGCATAGCCACCCATGTTTCAGCATTCTCTGGGGTGGGAATTCCTGGCAGCTCAGTTTATAGATGAAGAAACTAGGGCTCGCCATCTACCAGAGCCTGCATCCTGTTATGTCATTACAAAAGGAGGTTTCTTGGTTTGTTTTGGGGACCCGTGAAACAGATGTTTCACTCAAAGCGTTCCAGGCCCACGGAGGCGCCTGGACCAAGAGTGAGGAGCCCGCCCAGGCACCTTTCTCCAGCACCGGTGAAAACCCCTCCAGGAATCAGCAGCTGATTCTTCCCCTATTCCTGGGGCTCAAGGGCACGTCCTGGGGGCCTGTGCTGGTCTTCTGGGCTCAAAGGTACCCACGCCACCTGCTCCCTGCTGTATCCCCTCCTTTCCCATGACAGATGCTCCAGGACTCAGACATAGACCCCAGAAGAGTGCAGACTAAGCTGAGCGTCAGCCCCAGGGGCCCCCCGCGCCGGAAATCCCGACAGCTGCCTGGCTTACAGGTCCTGGGCACTGGGCCCTGACCCAGGGCAGGCGGCGGCCGTGTCAGGTGTCCAGAGGAATTGGGGGAGGTGATGGCTGGAACCGGGGGCTGTCTGCCCATGGTTAGCGAGGCTGTCAACACCTCCCGGCCTGCCAAGGCAGAGCAGGGCCAGGGGGCTGGGGCTGGGCCCTGCCTGGCCTGGAGGGGCTGAGGGGGCAGGTAGCTCCTGTCCTGAGGGTCTGGGAAAGGACACGCAGTCTTGTCCTAGGCTGAGAGACCTGCCCAAGAAACCTGAGAAGGGGACAGAGCCCTGGCCTTGGGGGCTGGTAAAGTGGGTATATACCCTAATGGCCAGTGGGGAACAGGGTGTGGGGGATTGTCCCAGCCTGACAGCAGAGAAGGCTGCCCAACATCCTGGACTTGAGAGAGAGCTCTGGACCTGCCTCCCCCTCGTCCCCACTCAGCCAAGAGGCAGATAGCTCTGCAGCACCAGGCAAGAGCCCTCTGGCCTCAGGCTGACAACACAGACAGCCCCAGGGCTTCACTTCCTCACTCAGGAAAAGAAATGGTCTAGCCCTGGCTGGATTTTCCTCAGCCCTGGGGAGGGGCTTTGCCTCTGCACTGATTGACATGGGGGGGCCAGGCCAGCCTCAAAGAGCTGGTTCTAGGGGAGCCTCTCCCAGGATGGGCCCCACCTGCTCACTCGCCCCATGCACTCTCAGCTCTCCTAATGCCCACGCGCTCATCCACTCTGGGGACACCTCCCCAGGCAGTCTTCCTGGATTGGTAGAGATGAAGAGGAACCATGTTCATGTTCCCAACTCCCATGGAAGGCCTGGAGTGCCCACATCGCCCTAGCTCCTTAGAGGCCCTGCCAACAGAGCCTGACCTTGTAAAGGCTTTGGGCCTCCAATCTCTCTCCTCCCACTTTCTTCTCCCAGCTGTATCCTAGATCCCAGTCCTCTGGTTCTGACCGAACCAGGCCCTCTGCCACACCAGGCCTGGGGGCTTCTCCCATCTCAGCTGTCCCTGCTACTCAGTCTGCGGCTCTGGCTGCCCCCTCTTTGCTCAGTCCCCTACCCTGTGTCTCTGTCTCTTCTCCCTGGGTTTATCTTTGTCCTTTTCTCTCTGGCTCAGACCTGCGTTTCTGTTTTAGTCTCCATCTCTGCCCCTCTCTATCTCTGTCTGGTGCAGTGTCAGGAATCTCAGCTTCTCTGGGACCCTTCCTGGCAATGTCTGCTTCCCACCTGGCCTGGATGCCTGCTCAGACATCTGCTCCAATGTCCGCTCACTGGGCCCCACGGAGCACTCAGACAACACTTGCAGTCTCAGCTCTGGCCCAGTTCCAGGGGAACTGCTGTGATTCCCAGAAGGCAGGGGAGGGAGACGCAGACCAGAGGGCCATGTGCTTGCCTGCGCCTTGGAAGGTCTAATGGCCCTGGGCCCTCCCTCTGCTCAGGCCTCTGGCCACGGTCCCTCCCCCTGGTCCCAACCCCCAACACCACGGGCTTCATATTTCACCCCACCACTGAGGGCTGGTGGCTGTGTGACCCTGAGCTTCTGGCAAGGTCTGAATTTCAGTTTCCTCTTCTACAGAGTGGGGCCAATAGGGACTGCTTTGGCAGATGTCAGAGGATGAAGTGTCAACGCACTGGCTGGGCACGTGGCACTGTGCCCAGCACAGTAGTGCTCAACAGAGTCCCCTTACTGTTACTGTGACTACTATTCCCCCGGGTTCCCAGAGTCACGATGGGTGCAGTGGTGGATGGGCTGAGCCTCTGTTACTTGAAGGGTGCCGTGTCCACCCTGCATCCTGTACCCGTTCCTTCCTGTTGGACAGAAGATATCCCTCCACACCTGGGACCTTCCTGTCCTCAGCGTCAGTCTGAACTGCACACCGTGAAGCTTACCAAATTAATTACTGCTGGCTTGGGGATATATTTTTTAAGAAGACATTTTTCCAGGGGGAAAAACACCAGGAGCTATAATTAGTTGGAAGAGGAAAGAATCATGGAGCGTGTGAATCACCAGCCCCAGTGACAGACGCTTGGAGCTGAGCAGAAGTTTGGGGAAAAGCCACTGGGGTGTGGGTGAGTTGGGGATGGGGTGTGGCCCCCAGGCAGGCTGGGGTCCTCAAACACAAGTATGTTCAGGGATGGGGACTGTACCTGTCACCCTGAGGTCTTTACACCCTCCCTGAGACTCTGTCACCTCTCACCTTGTCAAGGTCCCAGCGTCTCAGCTTCCCTGACCTCCTGCCCGTTCTCCTCATCGAAGGTCCAGGCCAGTCCTTGCTGACACGTCCCTCAGCAGACAAGCCTTGAGTTCAGATGCAGAGGGAGACATGGGAGGGGCTATGAGTCACCAGGGATTTGGAGAGCATCTAGTCCAAGTTCCTGTTCATTCATTCATTCACTTGTTCATCAAATACTGAAGTACTTCTGTGTGCCTGGCCCACAGACAAGCAAACTGAGGCACAGAGAAGTCCCGTGCCTGGCCCAAGGCCACATAGCTGTGAGTGGAGCAACCTCTCTGCCTGTCCTGTCACACCAACTATGCTGAGGCAGACCCTGGGTAGGGTACTGGGCCACCAAGGTGACCATGACCAGGTCCCACGCTCATTGAACCCATATCCCGATGGGGGTGGCAACCAGGCCCCTGTAGGGTGGAATGTTCAGTGCCACAAAACGGGAGGCACAGGGGTGTGGGAACCAGAGGTGGTCACAGAGGGCTTCACAGGGAGGAGGTGAAAGGTGATCAAAGGCTGGAAAGAGCATGATGGCCTGTCATACCGGGTGGGACAGTAAGTAACTGGGTGGGCTCAGGGAGCAGCAGGAGTTGGAGGTGGGTGGGTGCTGGGGGCAGGGGGCAGGTCTGTATCTAATTCATTTCACAGTGCCCGTTTCCCTAGTGTTTCTCCTGAGCAGCTGAAAGGGCATCCTGTTGGTTGGGGCACCCTGGGGAACTGTCTACCATGTGGCCCTGGTTCTTGGGGACCCCCTACTGGTTCTTTTTGATGTCTGGGGCCTACTGACCCAAGGTAACCCGTCTGGGCAGTCCGTGGCCCAGGAGGCTGGACCGCAGGTTTCTCCCTCTCTCGCTACCCAGTTCTCTAGGGATCTCAGCCTAGGCCTTAGGGGGTTACACTGGGGCAGTGTGGCCTGTGCCTGAGAGCAAAGACCTCAGGTCCCTAGAAAGAGGATACTTCCTCCCCTGAGAGTGTGTGGCATCATTCAGCACACAGAGAGCTCCTTCCTAACCCCAGACCAAATTAGCCTTCCAAATTACAGACTGCATGTCCTCCAAATTGGGGATTGGGTGGGAGAGCAGAGGCCCAGCTCTCCTTCCAGCTTCCTGCTCATGGAGGGCTCTCGGTTGGTCTATCCTCAAATAATAGGACCATGTTGGAAAAGAATTTTGGGCACAAACACTCTCCCGCCCTGGGGTACAGGGATCTCCAGGTCCCAGATCAGCATCCAGGCTCAAGGATGTGCCTTCCTGGGGTTTTACAATGAGCTTGGAACCAGGATGTCTAGTCAAGGCCCAACCCAGAGTTCTGAGGGCATTTGCGGGGTCATTCATTCATTCATTCATTCAACAAACACTTTCTGGCTTATTCTCTGTGCCAGGCATTGTGCTGGGCCCTGGGATGCTGAGCAGCAATGGAGGTGACAGACACATGACCAGGCAGGTACAGGACAGAGTGAGCAGGCTTGTGGCAGGGAGTACACAGTGGCTGTGGGAAGCCTTGATGAGGTCAGGGAGAGCTTCCTGGAGGAAGAGGTATATAAACTGAATCCCAGAGAATGAATGTATCCTTAGCCAGGGGAGAGAGGGAAAGACATTTCCAGGAGGAAAGACCATCAGGTGCAAAGGCCAGGAGCAGAGAGCGAGGGGGTGGGCATCAAGAAGTGGGTGGAGGCACTGGTTCCTTCAGATCCGGAAGGCCTTGTCAGCCATGTTGAGGGGACTGGATTTCATCTGGAGTACAAGGGAGGAGGAGGTCTGTGAGCAGGGGAGTGAAGGAGGATGGAGGTGTGTACAGAAGCAGAGCTGGGCGCATAGCCTCACACCAGGACTCCTGGTTAGTGAAAAAGGGTGTGGGGGGCAGAGAAAGGGGTCCCCCTTCCAGATGGGCTCGGGCCTTTGGAGAAATAATCCAGTTTACTCAAAGGAAAACATGGGAGCATGACTGTCTCTCTGTGTCCTGAAATTAAGGTGCCTCCCTAGGTGTTTTCTAATTGGTTTGGGACTTTTCGTGTTTTTGCTTCAGAAGAAAATTATTATAGATGTTAAGACTAAGTGCAATTAACGTGTGGTGCTGAGTGCAGAGAATGACAGGAAAACACCTCCCTGAGCTCGCCCACTCTGTGTCACAGAAGAAGCAAGCGAGGTGAGGGTGGGGGGCAGGACAGCACAGCCCCAGGAGCAAGAAGGGGTGGCTTTTAGGGCTCAGTGGAGCAGGATATGTTTGTGGGTGATTCTTACCGTGGAGTGGAGGAGAGGACCTGGGAGTTCCTCCAGCTCCTGTTCTTGCTTGCACACCGCCTAGGACGGAGAGCTCACTGCTTCCCGACTGTCTGTGGTGAATTTGCTCAGCTGCACCTGTTGGGCAGTTCTTCCTGAGGAGGAGGACGTGCTGCTCCCCTCCAGCTCCCATCCAGGGTTCTCTGTACCATAATCTCTACCCTGCCCTTGACCTCTTAGCTTCACCTCCTTTGCCTGAGGTGAGGCTGAGGCCAGGGTGGATTCTGTGGGCAGGGCCCTGGGCTTCTGCCAGCTGCATGGCACTGAATCTGATCTGTCCCAGGTGGATGGTACTTGCAATTCTGTGCCTAAGGGCTGGGAGGGCTCCCAGGCCAGACATTCCCCAGCCAGCGGCCGGCCAGCGTGGGAGCAGAGCGAGAGGAGAACCACATGTCTGCTTCCAGGATGCCTGGCCTGTTGTCCAGCACGTCCGGCGTGGCCCAACCTGGCTGAGGACAGGAGCCAGTGGGCAAAGCCTGACAGACAGGTCCACTGGCATCGATGGACAGATAGGTGGGGCACCAGATCGGTGTGCTGCCTCACTCAGCAGGTTTCTGTTCAGCCCCTGCCATGTGTCTGTCCTGGTGACAGTCACTGGGCCCTCAGAAATGAATTAGATACAGACCTGACCCCTGCCCTCAGGAGCCTGCCGTCTGGACAGGCCTGGGGGTGACAAGAGAGAACAAAAATCCCTGCATCTCAGCAAAATCATCTCCAGACTTGGGAAGCATAATCCCACATAATCCACCTTCCACCCAGCAGCTAGAGAAGAACCTCTGGAAGTCACCTCCGGCCTCCTGCTCCTGCTGCCTGAGCTGCATGGCTCCCCATTGCTGCCCCACACCCCCAGCCTCCTTCTGGACCTCGACTCTCTTCCTCCACTGAACTGCATTAAACACTCTCAGGCTTTGATAGCCTCTCTGGCCTCCTAGCCTTTGCCCAGGTCGTTCTCTCTGCCTGGAAAATGACCTCTCCCTTTTCACCTGGTAACTCCTCACTCTTCAGGGTCAGCTTTCCCAGCCTCTGGACCATGACGGCCCCCTGCTACCTCATACTGCTCCTCGGAGCACTCATGGCACCTGTCATTAGATCTTTAATTGTGTGTTTAATTGATTGACCTCTGCCCCCACTATGGAGAATGGAGAGTGGGCAGTTCTCTTGGTTGCTTCTGGGTCCCATTGTCTCACCCCCAGATGAGCCCAGAGCAGGTGCGCAATCAATAGATAGTGATGAGTAAACTTAAAAACCACAGTGTTTCTGTTAGTAGAAATTTAAATTCAGGCATGTGCAGCTAGTAAGATTGGAAATGCGTGTTCATACCCACATGCCTAGGGTTTTTCAAAGATGGTTACACGGACTCCTAAAATGTAACCAACCTGAGCCCGCCCCAGTGTCACTGGCGGTGGCTGGTTTGGGGCAGCCCTGAAGTTAACTGCGGTGACACTGGCCATGTGTTGGGAGCTACTTAGGCACCAAATAAATGCAGAACATTTTTTCAATGACATATATTTGGATCAAAAACCTAGGGTATCAAAGATTCATGTGGAGCCAAGGTTCAGTCATTGATAGTTATTTCTTCAGCACCAGCCCCATTGGCCGAGGACTGAGGAACCGGCTGTGGACAGACAGACTGCCTTTGCCAGTATCGGCATCAGGCTGAAACCAGGAGGAAAAAGCAGGATCAATGGACCTGAGCCTCAACCTCTGACTAAAGGGAAGGGGAGACATTTCCTGCTGGGGGATGTGCGACCTCTGAGCACAGCTGCTCTCTGCAAAGAGGCACAGACTGACCCTGTCCTGCAAGGTCCCAAAAGGCTCACGAAGCCTGGGGCCCTCGAGACTCCTTCTGCTAGGGCCCTGGGCCAGTGCCTCTTGCTCTCTGGGGCCAGCCTTCAAGCTACTGTTAGAGCTGGGATGGGCCAAAGGACCCCACAGAGACAGGCAGGTCACCTCCTCTGCTTTCGCCTACACCTTCCACAGGACGCCATTCTGCAGCCTGTCCGTGAAATCCAGTCCCCAACCAGCTTCTGCCAAGGGTCACATAAGGGCCATGTGCCCATCACAGCTCAAAGCAGCCACTCCCTGCTGCCAGGTCAGGGTTCCGTTTGTCTGGGTGGGGGTGCGCATGGGGTGTGGGCTCTGGGAGAGAACGAGGGATCTGTGAGAACAAAACCTTGTCTTCCCCTTAGGTTCCCCAGACAGGGCCTTGTCTCCTGCTTCAGGCAGAGTCCCCAAGGGCCCTTACCAAGAGGACGCCTGGCAGTGAGGCAGCCAGCCTGCCTGGGGCTGGAGCCCCATCCCCACCTGGCAAGGCTCTCTGGTCAGTGGCCTGGAGTCTTCAGTGGCCACTGTGCTGACATGAGGAGGCCCCAGTCCTCACCCAGCGGGGCCCTGCCAGTAGGGAGGGCCCTGAAGGACACTGACAGCTCTTCCTCTGTCAGGACACTGGGGCCATTTATCAGGGAGATAAGCAGTAGCCAGAGGGCAGAGTTGGCGGAAGGAACTGTCTGGAGGAGATAACCTGGGGTCACTCAGAGGACCTGGGAGGGCTTATGTCCCCACCCTTGAGCCACTGGGCCCCCCCACTGAGGCTGCTCAGACACCCTGCCCCTATCCCTGCTGACCTTGGACAATCCACTGTCTTACCTCACAGGAAAGCCTGGTGCCCTTCGAACAAGGAGCTTGTGCTTTGGTCGGGTGTGGAGCATGCTTTCTCTCATAAGCAGTGCCCACAGCCGGGCTCTGTGACTCTGCCTCACCATTACAGATGGGGAAACTGAAGCCCAGCAGAGTGGGCTTTGGGCTGCTCTTGACGGAGGGAGCCAGCACAGGATCCTGACCCGGCCGTGGCCCTCCCACACAAGGTGGGAGGGCAGTCCACACTGTGCTACATTGCTGGCCACTCACTACATGCCGGGTATCTGCCTGGATGGCCTCTGTCCTGTCCTGTCTCCCCTGTGGACCAGGCATTGCCCTGTCTTCCTTTTCCAGATGGAGGCAATGCCCAGAGAGGTGAGGTCACCAACCCAAGTCCAAACCACTGGGAAGTGGCTCAACTACGGTTTATACTCAGGGCTCTCAGAGCTGTGTCCAGAGCTGACCACTGAACAGCACTCTGCCCGGAATAAACCCACTAGGTGCCCAGCAGAGGCCATAACAAACCCACTGGGCAGAGAACAGCTCTGGGATCCCTCTGCCCAGTCAAAAGCTGACACCCCAAAACTGTCAGAATGTTCTAGGCTCCTCTGCTCACCTCAGCTCTCTGTTTGGCACTCAGCAAAGCTCGATAAACATTTCTGAACAAATTAATAAGTCGATAATGAGCAAACACATGAGTATAAATAATGGCGGCTCCCTTCTATGAACCCTTTCCTGGGGGCCGTGAACACTGATCTTATGTCCCCCTGCCTGGGACACTCCTGCCCACAGCCTGCTCATCCTCACACTGGTCCCATCAGAGACCGTTCCACTTTGGGGAGCCAAGCAAAGAGCCCAGGCCTTGGACTGCAGAGGTGGTCTGGGGAGGAGGAAGGAGTGAGGTGACCCCTTTCCTGGAGTGGGAGCTGGACTCACCATGGCCCCCCAGTGGTGACATTTGCAGCCCTCGCTGTCGGGGTCTCTATGGGGTGGTGTGTTCAGGGTGTTGGAGGGACCAGGGCTGGTTTCAGGGATGAACTCTGACTCTCCTTTCTCTGCCCCAATGTCCAAGGCAGTGGATTTGACCCAGAACCAGCCAGAGGGTTGGAGGGGGCACGCTGGGGAGCCTTGGGATTCATCTGGCAGCAATGGGGGGCCTGGGGGGTTTTAGGGAAACCTGGGGCCTTTCTGTCCATGACCACCTTCTGGGGTTTCTGGGCCCTCTTTATCCTGGGCTATACTGGGCAGGGAGAGGGGTCAGGAATGTGCAGGAAAGGGTCCCAGGCCTGGGAAGGGACATGCAGTCATGCAGAAAGGAGCCCACAGGGCCTGTGCTGGGGAGGACAGACAGACACAGCAGGCCAGCCCAGCACCCCAGCCCCCTAGAAGTCCCCACACCCAGAGGGGCCCTTCCTTGAATCTGGCTGAGGGCACCTGTCCAAAGCTGGGCTCATTGGAACCTCAGGTATTGAAGGGTTTTTAACCTTTGACATTGATTATGTCACCTCATGTCAACCCAAGGGGGCACAGGCCTCTAATCCTCAGGAGATAAGTGCCTGGGCAGCTTTCCCCAGAAAAATTCCCACCCTTAGGAAGAGGCCCTGGCATTTGTGTGCGTGTGTGTGGGGGGGTGCATTGCTGGCAGCGGGACCCCACACTGAGTGGTCCAGCCCCTCGGGGGACATATGATAACAATATCGACAATAAAATAAGTGCGAGGAGTAGTTACCACTGAGCTCTTGTGCCCAATTATGTTAGGTTTGCACAGTTATTGCACAATTATTCATCCCTGTCTTACAGATGAGGAGCCAAGGCCTGGAGGGGTTAAACCCCTGGCCCAGAGGCACAGCGCACCAATAACACTAACGGCACCCAGGTACGCACTCATAAGGGGGTGCGACGCTCGCCAGCGCATGTCCCATTGCTCGTGGGCACGCTCCTTGCAACAGCGTCTATGACAGCAGAACCCTTCATGGGGGTCAGTGGGTAACCTGAAATGCCCATCGATCAGATCCACTCAGGACCCCAGCGAGGTGGACGTGGGAGCCAGCGCAGGAAGTGGTCCCAGCCTAGCATGGGCGGAAGGCAGCTGCCGCAGGTACAGATCGATACCATTTATGTGGGGCATGTGTTGTTACAGACGTAAACCCAGGTAGCACTGGGGGCAGATGGACACCCCAGCACATACATGTTCGGGGGCACCCAGAGAGCCCAGAACCACACTTCTAGGTCTCTCTGCATTTCTGCCCACACAGACCTCCTCACAGAGCACCCGCCAGAGCTTGCTCTCCTCTCTCTCTCTCTCTCTGGCTGAGGATGAAGGGGCTCAGGTGGGCTGGGGCAGGTCCAGGTGAGCAGTCCTGGCTGGGGCCCTAGCACTCCCCAGGCAGGAGGGCAGGGTCATGGCTTTGCCCGCCCCAGCAGTCCCACTCCTCCCTCTCTTCCTCTCTGCTGTTCTCTTGCTTACTCCCACCTCCTTCTCACCTCTGAAAGGTTCTGAGTCCTTGGTGGCACCAGCCACACAGGTGACATGTCATGCTGCCTCAGTCATACACGGTGTCCTCCCTCCTGCCCTGGAGTCCCACGCTGCCTCCAGGCATCCATCTGGGGTCAGGCTGACAGACTTGCTGTGGTCTTGGGCCAGTCAGGGCACCATGCCAGGCTCCATTTCCCTGTCTGTCAAATGGGGCAAGATATCGGCAGATTGAAGGTACAGGTCCTGGGGAGACAGGACCAGGAAGCTGGGAGACAACTGCTAACAACTGCGAGAGGCTCCGCAGCCAGGCCCTTCCTGCCCATCGTCGTCTCCAGCACGCACAGCCTTTGCTTAAACACTATTGCTCTCCTTGGCTGACAGACGTGCACACTGACTTGCCCAAAGCCACAGCTGGAGAATGCTGGTGCCAGGATTTGAACCTGTTGCCTCTCTCAGGCAACCTGTGGCCTGAGTGGAGAAAGGGGCGGCCAGACACTGGCCCAGGATCATGGCTGCCTGAACCCTGCACTGGCCAGAGGAAGCCCCCGGGTCTGACCCACGTGTCCCCGCAGCCCACCCTGCTCAGAGCTGTCCTGCACATCTTAGCCTGACGGGGTGTGGGAAAGCATCAACCTCCCACAGAGCCCTCTGAGAACTGGTTACAAGTCTGGCCACCTCACCGTCCCAGTGGAAAACCCCAAAGCCTGAGCTCCAATCCCCAGGGATGGCCCCATCCTCACCTTTCCTAGACTACGATGGTTTCCTGCCTCCCTTCCCTAATTGAAGCTGGTCACCTCCTTCCAGACCCTCCTCCTAGAAGCTCTCCCTGACTCTGCACCTTTCAGCAGGTCTAGACTGTTCCCATGCCCAGCACCCCACCCCCAGGCATACAGGGGCCTCTCAGGTACCTGGTGCCAGGCCTGGTGGGGCTCCAGACTGAGGACATCCAAACGATGTCACATGGTGAGAAGAGAGAAGGGCTGGAGACAGGAAACCGAGGTGGGCCTGCTCTGAGTCTTGACTCAGGACATCTGCCCAGCAGGGTTTGGGGAAGAGAACGTGAGGCTGGCCTTTGGTTTGGGATCTCCAGGCTGGAGTGGGTGCTTGTTCTGTAGGTGGAAGCTGCCAGGTTCATCACAAGGCCGCCCAGGAGGAGGTCCCCAGTGTTGGCTTGCTGGGGACTGGGGCAACACGTCCATTCATGTTCCATGACTTCCAGATTGGGGCTTGGCCAGATCCAAAGTGCATGCTGGAGAGAAGTGGTTGGTTCTCCTGGGCTGAGACTCGGAGGTGAGGTGATGCTACGATGGCGCCCCAGGGGCAGGGGCAGCCTGGGTCTGGAGAAGGCCCCATCCCTGTGTTCCTGGCGCCTGCCTGCCTCCTCCTCAGCTATAACTGGCCTGTCTCGTACGTGGCCAGGATGAGCTGCACTAATGAGCCGTGCGGACCAGGGCCTCCTGGGAGCCCCCACAGCAGACGCTAGGGGCTTAGGAGAGACGTCTGCTAAGAACAGACCTGGGACTTCAGCTCCTGCTTACAGCTCCTCCCTTTCTAGCAGTTTGGGAGGTTGTCCAGGACCAGCCCCACTCTGTGCTCTCAACAAGCTGGCCCAGCTCCTGCTCCTGCTTGGTCGGCCTCCTTCCTGGTCCTGTAGCCTAGACAGGCCCCTGGCCCCGACCCCACCTCTTTCCTGCCCCTCAGGACAGCATTCCCTGCCATTCCCCCCTGCCATCACTCCTTCCAGAGAACAGGGTACATCTCAGCCTTGCTGAGCTGAGTTTCTTTGTCTGAAACATGGGGAGAATGACATCTATCTCATGAGACTTTTTGGTTGCAGAGAGCAAAGCCACAATAAATGGAGGTGTTATTATCATGCTGACCCTGCACTGCTCATCTAAGCCTCTGAGGCCCTGCTCTGATAGTCCCCATTTTCCTGATAGGAATCTGAGGCTTTGCAGACTTAGCGACATGCCCAAGGTCACACAGCTGCAGATGTCCTGCCCCTACAGGCACAACTCGACTACGAAGGCCTGCTCAGTGCACACAGAGCATCCGGGGCCTCAGCGGAGGGCGGCCAGTTTGCACAGGGTTTTCTGTGCTGCATCTTAGGATTTCTGAGCTGACAGAACACCAAGCACATTGGTGTGGCTCTAGGCCCCAGTGGGTGAACCCCTTGCCCCAGCCCCATTTTCCCACGTGGTGCAGGAGCGGGTGGCTACAGCTGAATACACCCCCCTTCTCTCTATGCGGGGTCCCTGAGGTTGGAGCCAATGCAGTGGCAGCACGCGCTGAGCGAGGGGCGTGCCCGGCCTGGCCTGGAGCCCGGAGGCGCTGGGCAAACGGTCTGCAGCTCCTCTTTGGAATTCCAGGTATATCCTGAGGCTGCAGCAGAGGCCGCGTGGCTGGCAGAGGCCGGAGCAGAGCCCCTCAGCACCTGCGACAGCACTGTCAGTCGGAAGGCACTGTGTGTGGAGGGGACCCCCCACCCCAGTGTACACCCTGCTCTAAGCCCTCCCACTGCCTACAGGATCACTGTTCCCTGGCTCGTGCCTCAGCCTCCTTGTCAGCTCCCGCTCTGTGGCCCAAAGGATAGGGAGAAGAATCCCTTCCCATGAGGATGCAATAAGGTGACGTGTGCCTAGGACAGCCTGGTACACAGGAGGGTGACTATGCGTAGCTTCCTCTTCCCTGACTCAGTTGGCCTGTGGGCTCCTGGGAAGCAGGTATGTCTTCAGCTTCCTGAGATAGCCCATGGTGCTGAAGGATTCATTACCTGGTCGCTGTGTTGTACTCCTGGCCCAGCAGCTTGTGTTTCTGTCCCTTGGACTCACATGGAGCACACAGTTAGAGACTGTGAGTTAGAGACTGACTGCTCTGCTTTCCTCCAAGTGGTGATTTTTCAGGGCACCTTCCCAGGAACAGGGCTGCTGGGTTAAAGTTATGCATATTTTTAGGCCTTTTGATTCAAGTTACCAAATGGCCTCTAGAAAGCATCTCTGGGCGCCATGCCCTTGGTGGGTTGTTGGGCAGTTATGAGGGGGAGAAGTCACCCCATCCCCACTCTGGAAGCTCAGTTATACCTGTGGCCTGGGACAAAGCCATCTGGGCTCCCCTGTGATAAAAGGACTCACCTGCATGGACGTCAAGGCCCACAGCCTCACCCACCCTTTCCCTCTGTGGGGACACAGCAGTGTGCAGGCCAGCCCTGTCCTCCTGGAGTCTCATGGGGGCCCTGCAGATAGACAAGCCATCGAAGCACTGGTGGGCAGGGTCGGGGGCACAGCCAGTGCACCGAACTCAGCCTGGGGCCGGGGCCGCTTCCCGGAAGAGACAATGCCAGCACAAGTAGGAGAGAGTTGGCTGGGGACAGAAGGGAGAGTCAATGCAGCCAGGCCTTGGGGCAGCTTTGTCCCTAAGCCCTTCTGAGGCTGGGCCTGACCCCAGGACCAACCACCCTGTGGGGACAGAGCCAGGAGTGCAGTTTCCAGGCTCGGCCTCACGTCGAAGGGTGCTGGCTCAGGTAGTGAATGGCCATCAACTGTGATTGGATGGCCATCAGCTGTGGCTGGTTGGCCATCAGCTGTAACCAGTGAGCCATTGGCTGCTGATACAGCTGCTGTGGCTATGCTAGCAGGAAAATGGGGGCTAGCAAGAGGATGGTGGCTGAACTAGCAAGCGGCAGAGTGTGGATGGCGGATTCTGTGTCTCCTGCTTCCTATGTCTCCAACCCAGCCACCAGCAAGACTATAGTGGTAGGACTCCCCCATCTATGGCTCCGTGGGTGTTCCTTTTTGGCCTCACCATGTCCTGCGTTCTTATGTGGGGAGCGGGACCAGAGACCCCGCAGGCCGCCCCACATGACACACCCCATTCCATCCCTCCTGCCCAGACAAGGGCTGGGGTTTGGGTGGCCCCTCTCCCCCACAAGTTACAAGTTATGGAACTTCACTGGGCCTCAATTTCTACACTCAGACAGTAAAATGCGAGCCCCGCAGAGGAGTTTGGAGAGCTGGTGTGAAGCCTTCAACTTTAAGCAAGGGTCACTGCTGGTCCCAGATACCCAGGAGGCAGAATTCTCCTGGGAGGACAAGTGCGGCTGAAGCCCCAGGACTCCCCCAATCCAGAGTTCAGGCTCGGATCACAGCACTCAGAGTCTTGCACCACTCCTGCACCACCTGAGACCACCTTCCTTCAGAGCTTGACCCCTGTCCCTCTCCCTGCACTCTGTCCCCTGAGACCCAGCCCCAGGGTGTGGTGGTCCAGAACCTGCTCCTCCACCCACCTGCAGGGTCACCGGAATGCATCTCCCATCTTCAAGACAGCACTCCCACCACCTCAGCCCTCCGGCCGGGGCCCACTCCACAGTGGGGCTCCTTGGACAGCTCCTGAAGGTGCATCCGGGGCCTTCTCCCCGTGGAGCGAGGCCCTGGGAACCCACCCCCAGCCCAGGGCTAGCAGTGTGCTGAGAGGTGTCCCAGAGCGCCTGCACCCCACTGCAGCAGCCACCCCAATGACTGCGCCCCAGGGCCTGGTCCTCAGACACTCACTCCCACACCTGGGGAAACAGGTATCTTTATTACCACATTTAAGTGAGGCTCTGAGAAGTGAAGCGACATACAGCTGAGACCTTCTAACACACAGCTGAGACCTTCTAAATGGGGGACTACAAACCAGTCTGACTGCAAAGCTAGACTCAGCCGTGCCACAGAACTCACCTATTGGGACATAGCTGCATATGTGACCCACCTGTTTCCACAGCTTTTGTTCATCACAGATCTTTGACGCTGACCACAGCCCCTGAGGAGGCCATGGGCTTACTGGGGAGAGGTGGCAGCAGAGGCCCAGAGATGGCAGGGCTGTCCCTGGGTCACACAGCTTGTTGCTGCTCACCGAGCCCAGGGCAGTAGCGGGGTGCACATCTACAGAGAGAGGCACTCAGGAGTCTTGGGGCTGAGGGAAGGGTTCCTCAGAGCATCGTTATGCCCCCTCAGAGTGAGCCTTCGAGGACAGAGGCTGAGGACAGGGTGGAGTTCACCCTTGGGACCCTTGAGGCAGATGGGGTAACCATTTGGGGGTCTCTTGGCTCATAGAGCCCAGTGTGTTTGGCCCAGCAGGTATTAGATAAAGACTCAGTGTCTGAGTCGGAGCAGCACCCAGGAGTCCAGCCAGGCTACACTTGGGAAGGCTGAGGTCCAGGGAGAGTGGGGACCCAGCTGCAGGCTCACAGCCCTTCAGGGTCAGAGCTGGAGCCAGAATCCAGAGCCTCAGCCTCCTGGGCCCTGCCGAGCAACACTCAGCCAGCCGTGCCGCTCCCTGAGGCCTCAGTCGCCTCCTCTGCTTAGCACAGCTCCAGCTTAGGAAGGTGCTGACTGTTGCTGCTGGAGTCCAAGGTTTGGGCAAAGCCTGGAGACTTGGGGGCTGTTTTTTGTGTTTTTTTTTGGAGCTGAGGCCCCACCTACATCCGGAAGTTGCCTGAAGCTCCACCCCCTGGCTCTCCCCCATGGCAGCTGGAGATCATCCAGGTATCCTACAGGGGGAAGCCCTCAGTGACCCCAGGCTAGCCTCCCACTTCTCTCTCCAGGCATCTGAGGCCGCCTCAACCTCTCTGTTCCCTGGAGGCCACAATTCAGGGGCTGCCTTGGAGTTGAATGAGGTTGAAACTGTGCTCAGAGCCCACGTCTTGGCCGACTGCTGCTGGAGTCATAGCAGGGTCTCAGCCCTTAACTCCTTCCCAGGGTCCTGCGCTTAAGTGGCTGGGGGAGGCCTTAGGCACCAGGGGTCTGAGGTTGGGGGTCAGCAAGACTGGCAGCCGGAACGGAAGGGGTCTTTGGCCATGTGTGGGTGGGAGAGGGTCTACCTGCTCTCCCAGACTGCCTAACATAGGCCCTGGCTGAGCACAGCACCCTCCAACCCATCACGTGCTCCTGGGGACCCAGATGAGGGGGTTGCAGGGCAGGCAGGCTCTGGGGAGGGCTGGGCCGGGCATTTCCTACAAACAGTGCCAGGCTCCAGTCCCCTGAAGGGTGATTCTTTGGTCTTAGAGGAAATGAGACAGGGCAAATGGGCAATGTGTGTGCAGTGCCACCGGGCCTGGCGGGGCAGGGTTGGGGGGACAGGAGCTGCGGGAAGCAGGGAGTGGGGTTGGCCCTGTAGGTCCCCCACAACCATACACAACAACCAGCCTATGGCCAGCACCAGGTGGCTCATCCTGAGACCACGCCCCAGCGGTGCCCAGCCCGTGTCTGGCTCCCTCCCACCAGTGGCTGAGTGTCTGCTGGGGGGGCACCCCCCACCCCCACTGTGTGGCTTAGACTGACCACCTCACCCCTATGAGCCTCAGGGTTCTCATCTGTGAAGTGGGAAAACTGGAACCTATATGCCCCTGGCTTTCCCCCACCCCAACATCAAGAGCCCACCCTCCCAGTCTGGCCCACTCTTGGTGTCCGGGGGAAAGAGCCCACCAGGGTAGATCTCAGCCCTCCTTGAGAAGGAGGGGCAAGCCAGGCCCAGAGGGCAGGGCCCTCTCCTGAGCTGGCTGTGTCGACGGTTTCTCCATGCAGACGTGTCCAGTGGTGATCCCCTAGCCTTGGCCTTGGTCGAGCTCTCTTGGCCCAGCTGATTGAGCCTCCCTGCCCTCCACTGGGTGGTGATTTATCAACACTGCTGCAGGCCAAGGCTCTGGGCACCTGCCATGAGGCCCCCGCTCTGCCCCACAGCCCCCCCTATTTCTGAGGGCGCCTTCGGCCCTGATGTCCAGATTCTCAGGCTTTTCCCTGACCCGGCTCTGACCAAGGGGCCAGGAGGTGCAGTTTCTGTCTTGGCCCCCAGACTGGGCATTTTTCCCCCAAGGCGTGGCCTCTCGCTCTTGGGAAGCCCCAGCAAACCCTGGCTGAATGGAGAAGGGAGGAATCATGGGTCTCCCCTAACAAAAGGAGGCAGGAGGTGGGGCTGCGTCTGGGTAGTGTCCTGGCCCTCTTGGCCTCTGTACAGCCAGGTCCTCATGGAGGGCTGAGGCTAGCCCGAGGACAAGCAAAGGTGGCCTGAGCTAGCTCACACCACAGGAAGTCATGGGGCAGAGGCTAGGCAGGGGCCCGGCAGGGACTGGACTAAGAGGCCTCCTCTGCTTTTTCCACCCCTTGGGCCAGGGGCCCCTCCACACCTCTGCCGTCATGGGGACCAGCCCTGGCTGGAGGCAGGAGCACAGGTGGGAAGTCTCACTCTTCAGGGTTGCAGATGAGGATGGCGTCTGGGAGACCATCTCACCTGGCCTCCTTCCCGCAGGTAGGGAGACCAAGGCTGGGGAGGAGAAGGACCAGGGGCAGAACCTGGCATCCTCATCGTGGCCCTCTCTGACCCAGCTCTGACTGAACTAGACGGAAAAGTTAGGAAGGTGAGGAGGGTGTCTGGGATGGACGTGGCCAGGCCAGATGGGGAGAAGGTGCCGGGCTCTAGCCAGGCTGGGCAGTCAGCCTCTGTGCCTGGGTCTGGGCTGGCTGGGGGCAGCAGGGCTCAGGCAGGCGGGCTGTTGATCCAGCCCAACAATGATGAAATGGCCCCTTTGTCCTGCGGCGCCAAAGTTGCTGTGACTGGAGGAGGCGTGACGTGAAAGGGTCATTGTTCCCACTTGGGCAGCCACTCAGGGAGCTGGAGGACCAGCCCAGAGCAGGCTTTGTGCCAAGGCTGCAGCCCTGCCTGCTGCCTGTGGCGGTCGGTGTCCTGGGCTCTTGGCCTCCTACCCATGGCCAGTTTCCTGCCCCCAGCCCCCAGGGCCAGCCTGAGCGCAGGTGTCCACACACCATGGTGGCCCGCTCCCTCCCCTGAGCTCTCCTGTCTGGCATCACGATATTGCAGAGCATGAATGGGGTGCCCTAGTGTTTGGGGCTGGGTTCTGCTCTTTACATACATCTGAACCCTGCAAGCAGGATGCCCACAAGTGCCACAGAGAGCTGGGGGACCAGTAAAGAAGGTGCTTTGTCCTGGGGCAAGGAAACATGACAGTGACATTCACATCCCGAGGCTGGGCCCTCGGAAACCTCTCCCCTACCTTGCAGATGAGGGGAGAGAGGCCCAGAGAAGGGAATTGCATGACCCCAGGCCACACAGCAGTAGCTGGTCTACTAATACCTAGGCTAGACCTCTCTCGTCACAAGTGCCACACCGGATGGACCTCCATTCTCTCTGGACACCTGAAGCCCCCTCCTTGCCAGCTCCCACCCCTCCATTCCACTCTCCCTTGAGATCTTTCCACCACCCACACCTGATGAGGTCCCTTCTTGGCTTCCAACCTGCCTGGCCTGCGGCGTCCAGAGTCAGGCCCTCGCTGTGCAGACCCTGGCGTCTCGTTCAGCTCCTGTGTGGGATCGCTGACCAGTGTGGCTTAGACCACAGGAAAGACTTTTATCTGCCCAGGGCTGGCCTCCACTCCTATGCTTCCACATGACCTGCCCCCTCCAGTGCCCCCCTCTCCCTCCTTCTCCGGGCCCTCTGGCCTCTGCGGCTCAGGTGAAGAGCCAGAAGGCTGGGCAGAGGTCATCAGGAGGTTCAGGCTGAAGCTGGAACCCCCTTCTCCCCACCCCAGGTGGCCTGGCTGGCTCCAGTGCCTAGAACGACTCTCCTCCCGACTCTCCATGACCCCAGCAGCTGGCATCAGGGTCAGCCTGACCCAAGCCAATTGAAACCTCCTCAAGCCCAGAGGAGGCTCTGGCTCCAGCTCGAGACTTTTTTCCCCGGAGGGATGGAGCTAATTAACCGAGAGGGTTTAATTAATCAATTAGCGTGGCCTCCAGACCCTGCCACTTAGCTGTGGCAGTAGCAGATATTTATAAACAGGAGCTGCCAGACCCTTTTCCAGACCCAAAGCGGGAGGCAGGTGATCATGGTGGGCACAGAGGCAGCAAGAACGGGTTCAGAGGCAAGAGATGCAGCCAGTGGGGCAGAGATGCCAGTCCCTGCTGCTGGGCACCACCAAAGGCCCGGCAGGCGCAGAATCAGCAGTACCCGGACACCTGAGGATGCAGTGAGGTGTGTGTTGTGGGACTGACACACCTCCGTGTGCTCAGGTCACGCAGGCCCGACGTGCAGAGCTGGGCAAGTTCCCAGAGGTGTCCCAGACAGTGGTTGACGATGCCCAGCTGGACCCAGCACCCTGGCCAGCAGGGCCTCCAGGGTGTGGGGCTGCACGAGGGCCATGGGAGCCAGAGGAGGCCCCAGAGCCCCAGCGGGGGGAAGGTTGGCAAGGCTCTCTGGAGGATGAAGCATTTGAGCTAAGCACGAGGAAAGAGTAGACAGAGGTAGCCGCTCGAAGCGGGTGGTGGGTGATGCAGAAAATTCCAGGGGGAGGAAATCACATGTGCAAAGTCCTAGAGGCAGGAACCACAGGGGGCTGTTTACCGAAAGATGCCCCCTTCCCTGGGAAGCCTCCCAGACCACCTTACCTGCGACAATGGGCTGTCTCTGACTCTGCCCCTCCAGCCTGCACACGCCAGGACTGCCCTGACTCGACACTCGCTCCCCAGCCTCCCAGCCAGTCCTCCTTCTCTGCCTCTCTGCTGGGCCCAGGGGTCTCCTGCATGCCCCCCAATCCCTTCTAAAGGGGGTTCCACTCCTTCCCTGGAGATGTTGCTTTTCTGGGGTTGGCATCTGTAGGAGACCAGGTGGTATCAGGATTGGGAGGGGTCAGAGGCTCAAAGGCCCAAAGCTGCCCTCGACCTCTCAGGCTTGGGGGTAGTTAGTTGAGAGCGTGGAGTCCTGAGGCAGCCAGACCTGTGCCCAGACCCCAGTGCCAACCCTTCCTGGCTTTGCTGCTCTGTCTGGCTCCCTGTCTGCCCGTCGGGGACAATCCAGCACCTCCCTCCGAGGGCTGCTGGGAAGACTAAATGAGTGTATCACGTCAAAACAGCCGGACACATTGGCCCAGAGCTAGGGCCGTGCACGTGTGTTGTTATTATAACTCTTACTGAAATTAGAGTTATCAGAGGATTGGATACGTCAGCGAAACTCCCAGGCAGGGCAACCACGAGGGGCGTCTCTCCTTCAGCTACTGTGTTTCCCCGAAAATAAAACCGGGTCTTAGATTAATTTTTGCTCCAAAAGACGCTTTAGGGCTTATGTTCAGGGGATGTCCTCTTGAAACATCATGCTAGGGCTTATTTTTCCGGTTAGGTCTTATTTTCGGGGAAATATGGTACAATAATAGCCAAACATAAAAGATTAACGATCCTGCTTTCCTTTCGGAAACCAATTGGACAAATGCATCCCAGGTGTTTGCCCTGGAAATGCCACCTCTGGGCACAAGGCCCAGGGAAAGAGCCTGAAACGCACTGCAGTCAGAGTCCCAGCCCAGGAGACAGAAAGGCTGGTGCAGAACCCAGACAACCTGAGTGCCTAGCGACCACGGAGGGGCAGCCATGTGCAGCCTCCCTCTTTCCCAGGGGCAGGGGAGAGGGCTGCAGGGGCCTAGGTCCTGGCAGCGGCAGCAGAACGAGGGGAGCTGAGCGGGAGCACCACCCCCAGCCCCCATTCTTGGCTCTGTGGGGGAGGGAAGGCAGCAGCCCCCATCAGCCTCGGTTTCAGGCTGAGGCTGGGCAGGACGTGGTGGTTCTGGGGGAGAGTGAGGAGGGTCTTGGGCAAACAGTGAAGGGAGGCTGAGCAAAGAAATAAGGGACAGGGAGCAGACTGCGACCTGGGCCCTTGCTGGCAGCCCCAGGAAGATGCCCCAGAGTCCATGATCAAATCATCCCCAGACAGAGGCTGGGGGCAGAGAGGGATGGACAGTGGGGCTGTGACGGGGGCCACGGCCCCTCGGGGGGGCCCTCTGGCTTGGCAGCACTCTAAATTTCTCTGGGCCTCAGGACCAAAGAACCCTGCAGGGGCGTTCCCTGGGCAGGGAGGAAGGGCAAATGGGTACGAGGAGGAAGTATCCTCAAGGGCCTGCAGCAAAGGGGTCTGCTGGGGCCGAGAGGGGCCCGGCCTGACCCACCTCTCCCCAGCCAGGTCCCTGCCCAAGTCCGCACCCCAGCCCTGGCCCCCCAGCTCTGGACTCCAGCCTTCTCCGCAGGCTGGCAGTGGCTCCTAGCCTACTCTTGATGCCAGCCTGTCTAACCCTTGGAACAGAACCAAGTCCCTTGGGGTCATTATTCTCATTTCTTGCCTGTGCAAACAGGGAACCTGAGGACTGGAGAGTAGGGGAGGCTGGTTCGATGCCACACAGCAAATCAGCAATGGTTGGCCTGGGGTGGGGGTGCCCTCTGCAGGGGGCGGTGACAGTTAAAGCAGCAGCAGCAGGACTTGCACTCCCAAGGCCTCCTCTGAGAGGAAGGCCCTTCACCTGCGTTTTCCTCTTAGATCCATAATTCTTGTCCCCACTGTTCACATGAGAGTGGCCGCCAGGGCTGTGCTGTCTCAGAAAAGAGGCTCCAGGATGAGGGAGACTGCACAGTGAGGGGTGGGGGCGGGTGAGTAGGACTCATGCTCCAGGGGCCCGGGTTCCACCAGGGATCCCACATGTGCTGGCTAAGCCCCATCCTTCGGCATGGCATGGTGGCTGGCATTCGGGCCATGGAATCAGACAAGCTGGGACCCTTTGCTCACACCATGGGCCCCACCTCCCAGGAGGCTTGAGTCCTGCTGGTCCTTCTCTCACCTTCTCCTCACATGCCACGGAGGCCCAGCCCCCATCACCCACAGTGAATGACTGTCCCAGCCTCCTCACTGTCCCGTCCTGCACACTTGCCTCTCAGGCTATTCTCCACTTAGCAGCGAGGGGATCTTTCTAGTGACAACCAGACTCTGTCAGCCCTGGGCTGAAAGCTCTTGAGGGTCTCCCCTGCCCCCTGAACCACTACCCGGCTCTCCCTGGTCTACCCACCCCTAGAAAAGGGGCTTCAACTTCTCTTCTGCCTGCAGAGGGATGGAAGAGGCCAGGGCCAGAGGAGGAGGTGCGTGTGTGGAGGGGCCGATGGCGAGTGTGCAGACACACAGAGGCTAGAGTAGATGACGGTCCCTGGAGGTGTGTGGGGCAGCTCTGGGAGCTGGCTGCCTGAGCAAGGCAGGTTCTAGCAGGGGCTGCAGTCCTGTGCTGCCTGCTGTGGCTCATGTGACCCAGCCAGGGACAATGCGACTCATCTTACTTCTGGAGCGTTGCTAATGATGGTCTTTAATGGCCGTGCCTGGGAAGGGATGACCTCACTCAGGCCGCACCCAGATGAAAGGAGGATGGAGTCAGAGGCAGGCGACTCTCAATCACTCTGAGACCTGCTTGGGCTTGTTCTGTCTGAGAAATGAGGGGGCTGTGTGTGTGTGTGTGTGTGTGTGTGTGTGTGTGTGTGTACATGCGCACGCCCATGCATGTGTATCTGGTCCTTCACAGGGCCAGAGGGAGAAGGCTCCTAGCCTGATGGGGGAGGCAGGACCTGGGTGGAAAGACTCAGGGCAGCAGGGGGTGAGGCTGAACTTCTTCCCGGTCTCACTCTATACCCCCCATCAGAGCCTCGCTTTCCCTGTCTGTACAGGGTTAGGGGCAGGGGAGCAGGATGATTCTGGACCTTCCCTGGGCTCTCATGTCTGCTGGGTACCAGGAGTCAGAGGGGGCCGATCCCAGGAGGCCTCTGGGAGGAGGTGACAGGGCTGTGCCCAGGTGAGGCCCAGAACGAGCAGGGGAAATGTGGCGAAGACCAGACCAGAGAACCCCCCCACCCATGTAACCCAGGCTCCTGGGGCACCCAGAGATTAACATATTCACATCCTCCCTCTCCCTCCAGATATCTGGCTCCCCCGTCAGGCTCTCTGGCTTCTGTTAAGGGCTAGGTATGGGGGCTGCTGTTCCCGGCCACACCCACGCTGATGCAGAGCGCAGGCCCAGTGCAGACAGCGCCGGGGGCAGGCCTGAGTGTGCCAAGCAGCAGTGGCAGCAGGTGCCACCATGGGCTTGCTGCCCTATTCATAAGAGATGACTCTGTTTGCACTGTGGCGAAGGCCCTGTGGGGTGGCCGCTCCCTCGAAGCCGCCTCCCCCTCCGCCAGGCTCAGAGCAGACCACCCTAGGGAAATATGCATGTCTCTCTGGTCTCCTGTCCGACCCCCTGCAGGGTGAGGACTCTGCAGTGCTACAGGTTCTTGCTCAGGTCCAGCCTTAGTCACTCTGCGGTTGCACCTGATTCATTTATGAGAAGACAAGTCAAGGGCCCCACTATCCTGCCACCCTGCCTGATGTCACTGCACTTCCCTGGGGCATGTTCCCACTCCTGGGAAGGCCCATCCCGCAGGAAATGGCTGCGCAATGAATGTGCCAGTGAGTGAGTGAGCGAGTGATGAGTGAGTGAATGGGTCAGACCCTCCTCCCAGGAGAATACCAAGAAGTGGCTAAGAAATGGGTAAGAGTGTCTCTGGGAAATGGGCTGAGGTGGAGGCAGAAACAAGGACCCAAAGGGAGGCAAAGGGTTAGGAGGGTTAGGAGGGCCAGGAGGAAAGCCTGAGGGCACAGAGACAAAGCGGATTGTGACCCCAGAGAGCCGGTGTCCAGGAGCTCAGGGGACACAGGCTCCAAGGCCCTCAGCCACAGATGGCCTGAGATGGACAGGCCCCTGGGGCCAGCAAAGCAGAAACAAGGTGGGGTAACAGGAGCTTGGACTGACCACGAGACAGACCAGAGGAACCATGAAGTGAGCACCTGGGACCCAGGGTGGAAATAAGAATCCACAGTAAGCATAACCTAGTCCAAGGTCACAGAACAAGGACCCAAAGTCACAGAGAGAGCCACCAGCCATGGCCTGGCCTTTGTTCTCACCAGAAGGGAACCTCAACTAGCCACAGTGCTGAGGTGCAAATTTCTCCAAATGAGGACACTGAGGCTAAAAGAGGCCACTTGGCCTGGGAAGGGCCCTGTGGGGGTGGCCTCTTTCCTGAGGGCTGCCTCCCTCCATCCTGTGCTTGGGCACGCTGGCACTGCCAGGCACTTCCTCAGCCTGTCGAGGGCCCAGCCCCCAGCCCAGCACCCACGGGCTTCCCCGGCCCTGGATGAAGGCAGTGACAGGGAACAAAGGCCCCATCTCTGCCTGCTCGGGCTCCCACCCCCTTGCCCGCCCCTGGCACAGAAGGACCGGGGTCCCGAGGAAGCCCAAGAGTGAAAGTAGCTAGCATCCATCCACCCCTTTGCCGACGCTGCGAGAACCCACACCCTCCCACAGGCCTGCTTGCTACCCAGCAGTGTTCCCCCATTCTAAAGATGGGAAGGCTGAGGGACAGGGGTGAGGAGCTGGCAGCCACACAGCTGGGATCTGAACCCAGAACCCTTTGTTTACAGAACCTGCCCGCTATCCCTCGCCATATGCGTGAAGGTGTGACTTGTTGGTTAGAGGTCACTCCGGGCAGAGATGGGGCAGGGACAGAGAAGGCAGAGCCTGGGCATCTCAGCTGGGAGAATCCTTGGAAAGGCGCTGAGTTGCCCTGACCCTTCCAGCTCGCCCACTTACCTACCCGCCTGCTCAGGGCCAGTCCAGTGCTGGTCACAGTGGAAGGGATAAAGCCAGGTGAAAGGAAGAAAGGGAGAAACCAAGTCAGCACCAAGGCCTCTAGTCCCCAATGGGGCTGTCAATCCAGCCAGAGGCAAAGGAAACCTCAGCCCTTCCCATCCGTAACAGGGGGCTGTGTTGCCCCCTGGGGGCCACTCCCCCAGGCCATGGCCACCTCCCTTCTCTAGGCCCCTTTTCTGCTCCCTCCTCTTGCCCACAGCCTGTCCTTGAGCCCCAGGAGGGAACTGCGTGGATGTTGATTCCTCCCTGCAGGCCTAGGCCAGGAAATGATCACAGAAAGCTCTGGGTATCTGGGTGTGATCTGTCCCACTTTACAGTGGTGGAAACTGAGGCTCAGGAACCTGTCAGAGGCCACCCAGCTCCAAAGGGACAAAACAGGGCTGACCCATCCCTGACCAAGTTTCATGTCCCACTGGTGTCCCAGGGTCTGTGGGGGCCGGGGGAGAGGGTGATAAATGGACACCCCACCATCCCACCCACAGGAGCAGCTCTGTCCCCTGCAGCCCCAGGGCCCCTGGACGATGTCCAAGCAGACAGCTCAGCGATTCAGGCTGAGCAAGGGCTCAGCTGTGGGACCTTGGGCCATGAAACCTCTCCAAGCTTCCTTCTCCTGTCAACCAGTCAGCAAAGGCCAACAGGTAAAGCTGATGCCCCTGTCTGCCAGTGCCCCAGGGCTGAGGAAATGCCCACACACAGCTTCTCCCAGAGGCCTGGCTGCTCCCTCAGCTATGGGCACCTCTGAGGGGTCAAAGCAAGTACCACGCAGACTCTGGCCACTGCCTCACACAGGGCAGGCGCTGCGATGCCAGCCAGTGTCCCTTCTTGCCTCCCCCAGCCCTTGCCCTTATCAGACACAACTCATTTTAAAGAAAAAATAATATTTATTTGCAATATAAACAAAGTCCCGTTGCTGGTTCGGGATATATATATGTGTGTGTGTATATACGTAGGGTCACAAATTTTCCTTCATAAGATCATAAAGCAAAACTGGCCACCCTCTTGGCATACCCTCATTTACACAAATCTGATGCATCTTTCTGGGTTTTTCTTTTTAAAAGTAAAAAAGAGAGAAAGAGAACCATGTACAGCATGGAAGCTTTTTGTCAATTTCTCGACTGTGGCAAGATTTTAATCCGCTGCCTTAAAGAATCCCTGAAAACAAGCCCTGTGAGGTAAGATGCAGGGGGGCCGAGGGCCGTGGCCTCGCTCATGCCGAGCGCCGGCTTGCCGGGGACTGGCCGCCCGCTCCCCCTGCCTGGCCCCCATGCAGTCCTGACACCTGGCAGAACCGAGGCTGGAGAAGGAACAAGACTGGAGGAGGATAACGGAATCCGTGGCACTGTTCTCTGGATGAGGGGGTGGGGGTCGCGGACAGAGCCTGACATCCCTCTCACTTGTCCGTCCTTGCCCCCTGTGCCTGCCCCGGGACTGAAATGGGTACGGCTTTCCTGGTAGTCGAAGGCATGGGCAAGAAGAGCGCTGGGCAGGCTTCCACGGGGACAAGCGGGCTGGGGGTGGCAGCTGAACCAAAGCAACAGCTAGGGTGAGGGACAGAAACGGGAAGCAAGGCTGGGCCCCCACCACCGAACATTCCCCCAGCCCCTGGGCCTCCACTCTCAGTTACAAACAGAGAGAGAGAAAGAGACAGAAGTAGTGAGTCTGTATAGAAAAGGGTCCAGGGTCCAGGCCCTCCTAGGGGCCGAGCCCAGAGGGCTAACGCTACTGCTTGGCAGTCCCCCGTGGCCCCACCTTCAGCAGGGCCTCCCGTCTCCTACCTTGGGGAGTCTGCAGGGACCACCAGAGGGGCAGTTGGGAGGGCAGAGACTGCAAAGGCCACCTGTCCAGCTGACCCATGACAACTTGCAGTGGCCATCACAGGCCCATGCAGGGCCATGCTGGGCTGGGCTGGGCTGGGCCAAGGTGGGAGATGTGGGCCGACAGGGGCCGATGCTGAGAGCAGCAAGCCACTGCTTCAGGAAGGGCCTGCTGCAGAAACGGAGGCTTCACACATGTGCAAAACGCATTTGGTCAAGATCAACACGGGGTTTGTCTTTTGCATTAAAAAAACAGAAAGAAAGAAAACAAAAGACCAATCGCTTTTGAGATAGGAAGAAAAACAAAACTGAGAACACCTCTCTCTCTCTCTCTCTCTCTCACAGGATCAAGAAAGGGATGAAATACTGGTTTATACAATCCACTGTTGCGTACAGCCTGAAAATAACACTTTTCATTGAAAAAAGAACAATCAGAATGTGAACACTGCTCCAGGGAGCCTGGATTTACCTGCCGAAAGTAAAACGTAAACTCAGGTCCGTGGGTGTCTTTAAAAAACAGCCAGACTGACTGGGCCTCAGCAGAATGGAGTGTCCTGGGCCAAGGATGAGGTTCGCTGGACCCCCCGCAGCCGTGTCTGAGCGCCGGCGGCCTCGCCAGAAAGTCCTGCAGACGGAGGCCTTGCTGTGGGCTCTGCCACCCAGGATGGTAAGGGCAGCTCGGCCACTTGTCAGCCTGGATCCAGGCGGTGTCCAGGTCCCTCAGGACAGACACAGCAGGACGGGCTCGCCCACGCGGCCCTGTGGAGGGTGGGGGAGGAGCCGGCACCCAGCCCACTGGTGCCCCTGGCCTCACGTGGACTCCAGGGTGTTGAGTGGGAACAGGTTGTGGTTGGTGGGCGTGGAGAAGTAGAGCTGCTCGCTGGGGGTGCGGTTGTCGCACGGGCTGCTCAGCCCCAGCGTCCGCTCAAAGTCCAGCAGCTGCCCCATAAAGTTGAAATTGGGTGAGATGTTGGACTTTTTCCTCTTGACAAAGTCATAGGCGTCATTGAGCGACAGGTTCATCTTCTGCATCAGGTAGGCCACCGTGACCGTCACGGAGCGGCTGATGCCGGCCAGGCAGTGCACCAGGACACCACACTTCTTGGAGCGGGCCTCGTCTGAAACACACAGGCACGCATCAGGGAGGCGCCTCCTGCAAGGAGCCAGCAGGCAGGGCTGGGGCACAGAGGGCGGCATGGTCACGGGCTGGCTGGTGCCTGACTCTGGAGGGACCTGGTGCAGTCCCACATGGGTGAGACTGCAACTGGGGGCAGAGGTCAAGAGCTTGACTGTGGAGAGGACTCTGCCACTCGTTACCGCCAAGCCACTGGACATCCCTGTGCCTCAGTTCACTTATCTATAAAATGGGCCCCCGTATTAACAGTGCTCTTGTAAGGACCTGAGCCAAGTGACAGCTCCACAAATGCGACTGACTGTGACGACGTAATCACTGCTAATGCTGCGACAGTGCTGAGGGTGTCACCTGCACCCTCTCAGGTCCTCGGCACCAGGCTAGTAAGCTAATGTTATAAATGCGGAAACGGGCACAAGAGACAAAGTGAACAGCCCAAGGCCACACAGAGGTTCCTCCTAATTCATCGTACCCACCGCTGCCAGCCCATGACCTGGGGGTGGGGACTGAGCCTGCTCTCC
The DNA here is from genome assembly GCF_036562045.2 of Rhinolophus sinicus. Taxonomy (NCBI): domain Eukaryota; kingdom Metazoa; phylum Chordata; class Mammalia; order Chiroptera; family Rhinolophidae; genus Rhinolophus; species Rhinolophus sinicus. The sequence continues at coordinate 4,954,803 of NC_133759.1, read as the reverse complement.
TGGGCACCTACGGGCAACCCCCTCCTGGGAAACAGGCCTTTGGGAGGCCCCTCCACAAGGGAATAGGGGCCCAGCCCTGCACTCTGCCCTGCCCAGCCAGTCCTCAGGGCCTTAGCCCTATTCCTGAATAGCCAGGGACTGGGGTGATGGCCACGCCTGAGGTTTCACAAGTGGGGTTTGCTTAAGTAGGACCCCCACCCCACGTATTATACGTCACCCCAGCAGGCCCATTTGCCAGTGACATCTCCCACAACCAACCAAGGTCTTTCAACCCTCCCGTCCACCCCTCCCAGCTTCCCCCAGTGCCACTCTCAGACTCCTTTGCCTCGCACACAGTAGGAGCTCAATAAATACTGGCTGAGCCACTGAACAACTCAGTCCTGTAATCTGTCCTCCCCTGGACCCTAGGGCAGCTGCCTCTTTGTGCCTCAGCTGTGCCAGGGACATAGATAAACAAGAGGCAGCCCTACGGCCCCCAAGCTCCCCACCTCCCTGACTCCGAGCCCACTGGGAACCAGCACACAGTTGGCACTCAATCAGTGTATTCCTACAAGACGACCCACATTGTCACAGACTGTTCCTCAGCTGGTGCTCACTGCCTCTGGTCTGGCAGAGCGTCTCCTCCCCACCCCTACCCCCTCGGAGGGTACCCAGGGCTAAGCATGCAGTAGGTGCTTAATCCAGACTTGGGGACTGAGTGGGGACAAGACCAGCAGGGGAAGAGACAGATACTGTGGCTTTGTGTCGAACCATGTGGTCTGACCTTGAGATTTGGGGCAGAAGGAGGTGATGGAGACAAGTCTCCAGTGGTGACACACCAGGATATGGGGACCGCCTGGCCCCCAAACCCACTTCCGGGTGATCCAAAGTGAAACTGCTTCCACTGGCTTTATTTTTAGCCCTTCCAGGGTGTGGCTGAGCCGTGGGGGTGCTGGGCTGGGTTCTGGGCCACTGCAGCCTATGGGGTGCTGGGGCCTCAATTCCTTCATTCGTCAAATGGGGAATACGGTCCCCCCACCTTTACACCCCGTCCTGTCCCCCTCCCCAGATGTAGAGGGGCCTTCAAGAAGGATAAAGGCACCTACAAACCAGGCTCAGCCCTGAGGAATCTGGGGTCCCCTCAACTCCCCTGCCTAGTAGAGGAGCAGCGCAGAAGCTGAGGCAGCACCACAGCCCCTGGCCATGCCCTCCTGGGCAGAGCTGGAAGCTCCGCAGGCCCAGTCACAGCCCCTCCCCCAGGCCCCAGCTTCCTTCCTTCCTCCCAGCCAGGCACCTAGTTTTGGTTCCCAGTAAGCGGATGAGATGGGGGAGCCTCCCACTTCCTGTTATTAAAGCTAGCCCAGCCCAGCTGACACCAAAACGCCCTCCACTGGACACAGCTGCCAGTTGGAGAAGACGGCCCTGGCTACCTCCTCCCTGCCACCAAAAGCTGGGCAAAAACACTGGGTCACCAGGCTCAGGGAACCCCGGGTTTCCATTCACCCTGATCTTGTGTCTCTTTCCAGCACCCTGGGTGAGAGGGGAGGCCACAGCCTCCAGCTGGCCGAGGAGGAAGCAGGAGGGGCGGTCAGAGATAAGGCGACTCACGGAGCCCAAGTCAACTGAGGCTGGGGCTGTCGGGGCTCACAAGGCTCTATGACAGCAGAACAGGCCTTCCTCAGTCTCCCCCTCACACACATTCTCTCTACAACCCCTATTCTCCAAGCAAGTCCCCCACGCTGCCGGGAGCACCTGGGGCCCCACATTCCAACAGCTGCCCATTTTGGGTAGGCCTTTAGCTCCAGACCACCCTTCAGCCCCCTCAGGTACACAGCGAAGCCCAAAAGGCACTGTGACAGACCCATTCTGTAGAGACATGTGTGCCGACGCGTGACACGGAGCCGGCGAGACCCGTGGGAGGCCTGAGAGCTGCGATGTTTCAGCTTGCTCAGCCTGAAACAGCAAAGCCAGAAAATCCCAAGCAGCACGGTAGAGGCCATGAGGTGCCGACAGCTGCGGGGAGCCCAGGGCTCAGGGGACTGCTCTGGCCCTGAGGGCTTCGGTGACTCACAGCAGGTATGGGTACACCCATGGGCACATGCTGGCACATGCAGGGCACACACAGGCCTCGACAGGCCCAGAGCTACCTAGTCAGGCGCAGGTGACACCCGGAGTCCGGTACACACCTTGACACGCCTGCCGACCCACCCTGCCCAGAGCACAGCAACACCTACCGATGAAGCTGATGGCCTCGGGGAAGAACTGGGAGAGGTTCTGGCTCCAGTGGTCAGAGATGGGGATCTGCTTGTAGGTGAACTCGCCACCGTGCTCGAAGGCGTTGGGCAGGTTGGGCGTGACATTGAGGATGTACTTGATGCCGTACTTGCCGAGCACGTCCAGGTTGGTGGAGTCCTTGGCGCAGCCGAGGTAGAGGTAGGGCAGGATCTGGACAGGGAAGGCCGGTTGGCTCGATGGCACAGGGCTGCCGTCCGACTCGGTGGCACTGCTGGGCAGCTCTCGGTCTGACTCACCGTCCGAGCAGTCCGAGCTGATACGGAGGCCCCCCAGGCCCAGCACTGAGGTGGGTGGCGAGCCGCTGGGCGAGGACGAGCTGTCCACGTTGGTCTCGCAGTGCTCGGAGTACTCTGTCTGGAACTTGTTGAAACCACCTGTGGCCAGGGCGAGACAGGGTCTGGGTGAGAGACTGTCGGTGTCACGGGCCAGTGGCCCCAGGCCAAAGGGGTTGCACAAGACCATGATGGCCCCGGCGCCCTGTGTCAAGCACCATAACACCAATAACGGCGAACACACACTGTGCCAAGTATGGTATACATGTACCTTCTCCTGTTTTCTCCATATCTACCCTATGACCCACTTCACAGATGAGGAAACTGAGGCCCCAGGAGGTAAAGTAACATGTCTGAGCTCCATACCCTACTCATAAGGCTTCAAGGCTCCAGCCATACCACCAGCTTTAGGGCACTTGAGGACAGGCCCTAGATCACGCCTCTTCTACAGCTCCCATGTGCACCTAGCACCCATGGGTGCCCAATAATTGCTAAGTGCTAAAGAAAAGCAGACAACACCATTTCAGGCCAGCACCTGTGGGTCTGCAAACCCCTCTTATAGATGAGACTGCAGAAGTCAGAGCTGTGTCTGGGTCAAAGGCAAAGAGGGCTCCAGCCTCCTGACCTGAAGTCCAGAGCCTGCATCCCACCCCCAACCAGTCAGGGAGGATAGTGTGAAGGTACTGGCTGGCCCTTTCCCCCAGCAGGCACAGGTCTATAAAAGGGGTCCTAGCCCCACCTCTCCAGAACTCCCCCTTAGAACACAAGATCCCCCAGCCTTGGACCCACAGAGGGGGAGGACCGCTGGGGGCTTTACAGGGATTAAAAATGGGGAGCGCCTTGCTGCTAAGCATGGGCCCTGCGCCCGAGGGTGCCGCAGGCCTCCTCTCCCCTCCCTGCCTGCCCGCCCCACTGCCAGCGAGAGGCCATTTTGGAATGTTAATTGGAAACACCGGCTGCAGCCACTCGCCCCCCCCCCCCCCAGCGCTGCCTCCCCCTTCCACAAGCTCTGAGGCGGCATGCTGGGGACTGGGGGCCCTGGAAAGCCAGGGCTGGGGCAAGGGACACTGCTTACAGCCGCGCCCCAAGCGCCTCCAAGAGGCAGTGATCCCCAAGCAGCACGACCCATGCAATAATGCCTAGAGTCCCCCAATCCCAATGGTCCCTATGCTCTGGGAGCCGGGATGGTGCTGAAAAAGGCTCCTGCCTTTCCCCTCGACTTCCAGGGACACACATTCCAAGCTGGAGGAGCTAGACTTGGGTGCCCTGTCGCCTTTGGGGTCCCAGGAGGGGGCCCCTCCCTACTCTGAGGGGCTCAGCTGGAACCTGGACGCTGCCATGGCCCCAATAACAGTTACAAAGGAAAGCCCAAGCAGGGAAGTTTGTTCAGCCCACTCGAATCGTGCCGAGAAAGGGCTGCAAAGGGGGACCCCACGCCAGTCTAAACCCGCACCGCGGGGGCCGGGCTCCCGCGAGGGGCGGATGCGGGCCGGGGGCGACGTGGCGCCAGCGGGGCAGGCTGAGCGCTGGGAGAGAAAGTAGCCTCCGGCGGGGGCGTCAGGGAGTCGCTTTAGAGCCCTAATCCCGGACCCGGGTCGCGGTGCTGCCCTCACCTTGGAGGTAGTAGGCCTGGCAGCCGTCGTCGCGCAGCTTTTGCAAGAGCAGGCCAAGCACCGAGGCGGGTGCGCCGGGCTCTGGCTGCCACTCGGCCGTGGCCTCGTCGTAGAGCAGCACGGTGGCCGCTTTGCAACGCGTGGCGAAGCGCTCCTTGTCGGCGTGGTTGGGGATGATGGAGCGGATAGGCAGGTTGCCCTTGCGCAGGCGGCGCAGCATGAGGCCCGGGATGGCCAGGTTGATGGCCGTCTCGATGTGCGACGACTCGAAGAGCTCGTGCGGCCGGCAGTCGAGCAGCAGCAGGGACGCGCCGCCGCGCGCTTCCAACTCCTCCTGTAGCCACTCGGCGCTCTTGCAAGGCATGGCCCCCGCACCCGTCACCGTTCCCGCTCCGGTGCCCGCGCCGGACCCCGCAACGGGCTCCAACCCCGCCCCGGTTCCCCCAGCCGCCGACGCCCCCGAGGCCGACATGGGCGCCCGCACTGGGGGGCCGCGGAGCTGGTTTTTCATGGGGAGCGCGGGTGGCCCGGGGCCGGGGCCGGGCAGCCCTGACCAGGGACCGCGCCCGGGCCGCGCGGGCCCCAGCCGCGTCTCTGGGCGCCCGCCTCCCGCCGAGCTGCGCGCCCGCCGCCCCGGCCTCCCGGCCTCCGTCCCGCCCGGCCCTCCGCGCGCGCCGCGGCCTGACAGCCCCAATTAAACGGCGGCACCCGAGGCCGCGCGCCGAAGCGTCCTCCGGGGGGCGGGGCTGCGGGGCCGGCACCCGGCCTTAAAGGCGCCGCGCCGCCACCGCTCCTCCCCACAGGGTACGCCGACGCGCTCGCGGCCGGGTGCGCCGAGAGACCTGCGCCTGGGCCCTCGCCCCGCCTCAGCGCCGCGACTGTCTCCTTGCCGGGAACTGGGTACGACCCACTTAGGGGGCCCGATCAAGACGCCCTCCTGGGTCCGGTAGACCCGTGCTCCCAGTTCTTCACGGACCTATGTTGAAGGGCTGCCCTGGATGCGTCCTGCGCCTGGCATTCCCTCCCCACATTCACAGAAGTGGAGTTTCCCCGGGGATGGGGCGGTCACGCTGAGCCAATATCCTCTCCTCCTGTCAACCCCATTCATTCATTCTCTCAGTGAGTTCATTCAACAAAAGGAAATTGACCGCCTACTACGTGCCAGACACGGTCATCATTTCAGGCGACTGCATAGTCCCTGTGATAACCACAGGCTCTGAGACCTTGGAGGGGTCTCACCCCAGCAGGCCTGATCCGGAATGAGCCACCTGGACAATTGGCAGAGTAGGATGGCCCAGGGCTGCGCCACCCACGGTGGGCAGGAGTGGAGAAAACCTGGAAAGGACCAGCCCTGGGAGGAGAGAGCGAGCCCTTTAAGAAAGCTTTCCAAGCGGGGTGGTGACAGGCGCCGAGTGAAGCGGCACGTGACTTTTCCACAGGGGCGGGTGGGAGGAGGAGCGCTCCTTTATAATCGGCTCTCTTTTCCCTACCTCCTTCCCAGTACACCCATCAACTTTCGCGGTAGGCGGGAGTGCGACGCGCAGGTGGCCAATCGCAGCCGAAGGAGACAGTGGGGAAAGGAGGCGGGGTCCGCCGTCGGTTCCACCCAGCGCGGGAAGTGGGCGGGGCCTCCGCGAGAGGGCGGTACCCGTTCGGGGGTGGGCGGGACAGAGGAGGTGAATGGATCCGCAGGTAGCCCTGGAACAAAGCGGCTCGACTCTGGCGGCGCGCGTGCGCAGGGCCTGCCGCGCTTTTCCTAAGGAGCCACGGTTGTCTGCCCGCACAGAAAGCTTGCGGCTGGGTCCTGTGGTCCTACTCATCTGTCCCCTGGCCAGGCGGAGTGACCCCACCTCCTTGGGGTTTACCCCTCCTACTCAGCCTGAGGCTTGTCGGCGCACAGCTAGCTACCCTGCCTCTACCCACAGCTGGAGAGAATCAGGGTCAGAGGTGGGGGTCTGTGGTACTGAGATTTGCCTAACGGAGGGCCTCTGGAACAGAGAGGATTTGTGCTTTCCGCTGACCCTAAGGCAGGAAGAAAGGCAGCCCTGGGGCAGTGTGCTCCCTGCAGGCTTCCCTGCTAAGCAGTCTACCTTAAGGGTTTCATCCCTGGCGGCAGTGCTGTGTCCCAAAGGAGCGGGGGTCTGTCCCAGTCACAGCCCAAGGAAGACCACAGCATTGCAGCCAGAGAAGGTCTTATCACCCAGGGTTGCCCTGGGGTTGCTAGGCAGAGTCTACTTCCCTGGGATCCTAGGACCTGTGGAAAGAGCTTTCAGGGCCTGAGAGGCCCAGCAGATTCTGCCCTGCCACTTGCTGATGTGTTGTGTGACCTCTCTGGTTCTCAGTTTTCCTGATGTAGGAGAGTGCTGCCTTGGACAGCGCCCAGCCAGTCCATCTCAAACCTATCTGGCTGGGAGGGTGCTTCTCTGAGGCCAGGCCCTTGCCCAGCAGTCCAGGTCCTGGTTATGAGGAATGGAGGCAGCACTCAAAACAGAGGGCTGAGCAGACCCACAGGGAGGGGACCCGCTGGCCGGTGAAGCTTTCCTGGGAGGCTGGTTGAAGTGTTTCTGCTGCAGCAGTGCTTGATGAGAAGTGAGCCCCTGCTCTCACCAGTGGGGGCACAACTGAAATGAGAATCTCCCCTGTGCTCCCACAGTCCCCGTCCCCCATGCGTAAGAACATGGAGAGAGGAAAGGAGGCCTTGCCATCCCTCACGTTAGCTTGGATGGCCCCCTTGTCTCCCCCGCTCTGGACTGCTCTAGCAGGGACATACACCCTGGAAAAGAGACCTGTGAGGATGTATGGCATTGGAAGAACTCGGGGGAGGGGGCATCCTCCATCAGGGATGTAAAAAGGGGCAGGTTTTGGATGATAACAGGAGAAATGAGAGCACATGTGGAGAGGGTAACAGTGGAAGCAAAGGAATGGAGAAGAATTAACCTGGCCATATACTCGTACAATGCCAGCGGGGCCTGGGCCCCCATCACCCGGGGTTGAAGGAGAGGCCCAAAGCCTTAGTTCCTGAGTGGAAGCCCTGCCTCCAGCCTTGAACAGCTAGACCCAATGCACAAAATGGATCATAGAGGGCTGCCCTTGTATGTGCGGGGAAGGGGGTGCATGGAAAACAGAACCCTCTGACTTACAAGGCCTGGAGCACAGCAGGAACTTGCCCATGGTCAGACGGCAGGAGGCCAAAGCTGTCCCTGCCCAGGGCCTCACCCTGCTACTGTGAACCTCCCTCAAGGATGCTGGTGCCCTGGGGGATGTCTTGGGACCAAAGACACCCTTCCTCTTCAGGAATGTGGCCTGTCCTGCCATCAGGGTTCAGGCCTTCGCTCACCTGCAGCTTCTAGAAGAGATGTCCATTCACCAGGGTCTCCCCGAGGGGTAGGTGTGGGGTCCCTGGGGGTGAGCTGGTCTCAGGAGGGGACGGCAGGTAGGGTATGTCCGAGGGCCGTACTCCTCTCCCACCTCCAGGCATTCGCACACTACTCCCTCAGCTCGGACAGTTTTTGCCCTCACCCTTTGCCTGTCTTCTAAGATCCCAGCTCAGGTGTCACCTTCAGGGAGGCCTCTCCTCGTCCTCCAGGCTAGATTAGCCCCCCTGCTCCGTGATCCCAGGACACCTGCCCCCTCTTCTTTGTTCTGGACTCTATCACAGCCACTGTTCAACACCCTCCACCAGACTTTCTCCCTTTGGTCACCCAATGTCCACCTCCCCTTAAGCCCATTCCCCCTCTTGCCATCTCTGTCTCATCCCTGTTTACACAGGTGCCAAGCCCGAACCCATGAGGCATGTTAGGAATTGCCCTCTCTGTTTGCACATATCCAGCCCCAGAACCACACAATGAAGGGGACTTCCCAGCAGGGCAAACCTTGGCCGTGGTGGTGGGACGTTTGATGTGAACAGAGCAGATGTGAACTGGTGTGCACCTTCCCCCCCACACACATGTCCACATGGCATACAAGCGTATGTCACCAAGGGGCTGTGTCACCAAGAATAGTTTAAGCATCTTGGAAGCATACTTCCCTTTCCCACTAGTGCCCCCGGATTTCTTAGAGATGTCCTACTGTGTTTTGAATGGCCTATGCCACAGAGGGAGGAAGGGAGGTGGGTCAGTCAGTTCCTTGCCCTCCTATGCTACATGGTTAGCACAGATTTAGGGTGAGCTCCTGCTTGCTTCCAGGTAGATAGCTTTTTCCAATGGGTTTATTTCACATCCTATTATGAGAGCCAAGCAGGGGCTGGGGCATGAGCCCAGCCCTCCAGCCCATGATGCCAGCCTCTGCCCAGGGCAGCTCCACCAGGCTGGAGGAAGTATGCCATCAGAGCCCCGCCCAAGACCCAGACTGGGGGGCACGCTGCTTGCCGCTGAACCTGGGGACAGCTTCTTCCCTGTCCCTTGGTGAGGTGCCTACCTGGATTGCAGTCAGAACAGGTCATGTCTAAGCCAGACAAGGGGTGGACTGTAAAAGGCCTGGGAACTCTCCTGCCATGGATAGAACCCCTGGCATGTACACCCACACACATGTAAGGACACACACAATACAGACACAAACACACACAGACCTACCTATATATCCACATATGCTCACAGGTACATATGTGGGTGTGCAGAAATACACAGACCTATGCAAAAGTACAGAAATATACATGTGCCCACACACACTGTTTCATATACACACACAAACACACACTGTATACCGGGGCACTTGCCACTTTTGTTGGAGGGGTGCCCACAGACAGGGACCCCAGAGAGGTTGTTACAGGAGGGTGGAGTTCATGCTTCCCTCCCCCTATCTTCCAGTCACCTGGGCTCACCCTGCCCTATTGGCTGTTGCTGGAATTTTGTGACAAGCTCTGGATGGACCGATGGGGGCTGCCAGGCCCTGGGTGATGGCGGTACAGCGTGGGGAAGCTGTTGCCTAGAACAGCTCTGGTGCCAGGAAGCCCCGTGCCTGCTCATCCTCCCTATGCCCTGCCCACATCTATAGGGCAGAGGGGGTAGGAAGACAGGGCTCTGGGGAGCAGGTGGGAGAGAGGGTCACAGCCAGGAAAATCCGAGAGCAAGACCTGGCAGGATGGGAGCCAGGGTCCGGGAGACCAGGGACTCCCCAAGGCTGCCTGGAGACGGCAGAAGGCCAAGAGTGAAGGGAGCTGGGTGCGGTGGGCACCTCCCCTCCGTTCGTGTTCAAACATTTTCTGAGCACCTGCCCTGGGCCAGGGTGTGTGCAGGGCAGTGAAGTGGGGCCTCAGAGGGGGATGAGACCAATATAATTCCTCCCTCTCCCAGCTCCCCAGCCAACAGTGAAAGAGCAAGCCCTTGGCCAACCTCCCCACGGTGGGTTCCCTGTGGCCACTCATCATTGAGAGTGTGCTTCTCCCAGCCACATACCCAACCCCGTGGGGCCAGCCTGAGGATGGAAAAGAGAAGTCTAATGTTCACCACTCTACAATGCTTTGCCCCTGGCAGACATTACTAGTCAATCACAGAACTCTCTCTTGCTGAGCCATCCACTGGCCTCAAAACCCTTCCGAGTGGGCATGACCAGTTGGTTAACTGTGGTAGACAAGGGCGATTAAACCTATTTGCTAAGTCCTATTTGCTAATTCATAGCCAGAGCAGCTGTGGCCTCTCTTTCCCCACCCCCAGCTCCTTCACCCCGACCTCCTCCTGCTCCCCACTCTGTGCCCCAGACACAGCCCCCCTGCCTCATTCCCTGCCCCCACCCTCTAAAATCATCTCCGGCTTCTGAGGAGCCCCCACGTCAGGAAGCCTGCACTGTCTGACCTCGGCAGGCAGCTCCTGCTCTGAATCCCCCCTGTGGGGTCCAGAGTGTGCTGCTCTCTACCCACTTAAGCACAATTCAGCCTGTGGGGGTCTGGGGTGGGGTGGCCAGGACTTCCACATGGCCTCATCCTCCCTCAGATCCAAGCTCTTGCTGGTACAGGTTCCCCTAGGAGGGCTGGGGGTCTGCTGGGTTGGTCGACCTGGGCAAGTCAGCCTTTGAAGCTCTGCTCAGAGCTGACTTGGGACTGGTTTCTGTCCTGGCACAAAGGCCGCTCCCTACGTTGCTCTCCCCCCATTGCAGCTTTCACATCAGCCTTGCATTCACCCCAGGTGCCCCAGAGAGGTCAGCAGAGCAGGGCTTGTCTGTCTGTTCTACAGATGGGAAAGCTGAGGTCTAGGAAGGGAAATGTCTTGCCCAAGGGCCTGGCTCCAGCCTCAACCGGTTACTCACTTACCCACTGGGCCTGGGCTGAGTCATGGTAGCCCAGGTGATGGGAAGGAAACACATAAACACGGGAAAGTGGGAGGGGTGGCTTGGGGGAGGATGTGCCTGCTTGGGGCTCTCAGCTCTGAGCTCCCCTACACAGGCCCCTGTGGGCTTCCTGGACAGGTACAGGCCTGACCGTCTCAAATGGTGTTCCAGATCCAGGCTTTGCATCAACCCCGAGAGGGCTGTCAATCCATCTGGCAGATGGGGAAACTGAGGCCCATGTTTACAAATCAAGCTGTGGCAGGGGTCTGGGCCCCAGACTGAGAACCCAGAGCTCCTTTCCCTCAGCCCAAGGGTGCCCAACTGGCTCTCACGGTGGCTCCAGGCTTCTGCAGAAGGAGGCCGAAGCATGACCCACAGGGAGCCCCTTGCTCTACCAGCTCTTCCCACGTCTGGGTGGGGGGACAAGCTGACTGGAGGCATGGGCAGCTAATCACCCCATAACAGGAGGGGACTATATCATGCACACATCATATGTGCTGTCAAATGCCTTTCCCACTTTCCATAGCACACCTGGCTCACCCATCCGGGACCCAGTTTCAGAACCCATCTCTCTGTACCGTCACTACACAGTCCAGGCTCTGTTACTGCTCCCTGGACCATCTCACCAGCCTCCTGTTCCATCCTCAGCGTCCATGGCCCACATAGCAGCAAGAGGGATCCTGTGAGAACATGAATCAGACCTGGCCTCCCCTGCTGCAAAGCCGCCCATTCCCCTGTGCTGTCCTTCTCTGTGGCCGGCATCCCTAGGTGATACGGCCCTGGACCCAGGATCCACTCCCCCAGCCCAGCCTCTGCATTGCCCTGCCTGGTCTCTCTCCAGGGCCTTTGTACTCATCGGTCCCTCTTCTGGAACCCTCCTCTCCCAGTTCTCTCCTTTGACTGCCTTTTTATCCCTCCTCCCAGACCCACCCGTTCTCCAGAGCCAGAGTGGGCACCTGGGAAGCAACTGAGCCGAACTGGAACCCCAGCCACTCTCTAGACTCTGTGTTGGCAGCACACGGTACTGTAATTTAAAATGCCATTGGCTCATCCCTGCCATGATGGATGATTCTGGAAGCCTCTTACTTGCATTCCTCAATTGGACTTCTCAGCCTGTCCCGCACGACCTGCCCAGAGTCACTCCGTGAGATTCCCTGTTGCCAGAAGGCTCCTTGCTACGAAGGGATGGACCCCCGCTCCCACCATGCCTAGCAGGGCCTCCTAGGGGCCTCAGGGCTGTAGGCCGCTATTTCCTGCTTTCCGTGAGGGCGCCCCCTCCCCCCATCCAGCTGCAGCTCATCCTTCCTCCACAGATTGAGCCAAAACTCCCACCTCTTGGTGGACCCAGGGGTCCCTGGAGTCCAATGCCTGGGGTCTAGTCCTGCACACCACCACCCTGGGGGGGGGGGGTCTGGGCTGGGTATGAGGCTCTGACTCAGCTGGGAGCCCCATCTGCTGGCACTGAGGGCCAGGAGAAGCTGCTCACAGCCCCTGGGCTGGGTCTGATTTCCTTGGGGCTCAGAGCAAGGTGGAGGACTCAGGTGAGCCCAGGTGGGCCAGTTGCCTGCCCCCAAGCCACCGCTGGAGGCCAGAGCCCTTTCCTGTTGCATCCCCCTTCCCCAGAATCTTTGCCCAGGGCTGATCGCCCCTCCCTCTGTGACACTCCAGGACTTGTGGGCAGCACTTCATGGCTCTGAGGGATGGAAGCCAGTGCTTTGGGGAGCAGGGTTCTTAGTTGCCTGCCCATCTGGCCACCAGGTCACGCTCGGCCTCCACCTCTGCCAGGAAGGGCCTGGAGCCCTGTGGTTTGAGCAGGGGGTGGGAGGCAGACAGGCATTCCCAGCCAGAGAAAAGGGCAGGAGAGTGACAGTCAGGGGAGGAGGAGTGCCCGGGGTCTGCCCAACTAGTCTGTGTTTTCTGTTAGGAGAGCCAGCAGTGGCAGCACGCTCCTGACAGTAAAGCCAGTCCAACCTTTGAGGCTGGGGATTCCCGGGGCACCGGGCGGGCGGAGGTGCCCCTGGCCGGGGCTGGGTCTGCTTTGGGTGGGCCAAGAGGCGGTGCTGGGAGGCTGTCTGTAGCTGCCAGGCCTCACTGCCTCGTTAGCATCTGCCTGCTGCCCAGGCCTGTCTGATCCCTCCCCACCAGCCCACACAGCCGTTTTTCAGGAATACCTCCTAGGAGGCATTGGTGGTGACAGTGATGGTGACCATGTGATGATGACAAAGCTGGGGAAATGGCCTGGGAGCCAGTTGACCTGGTCCAGGCATGAGTTTGCTGAGTTGAGACCTCGGTGCTCAGCCCCATCCCATGTGGGATCAGCTGGCCAGCACCTGCCCAGAGCTGGATGGGCGGCCTTCCCAGGAGCAGCGCCAGGAAACAGTCTGGGGCTCCCCTTCCTGGCCTGGCCCCTCCCAGCTCTACTCCTCCCACAGGGGCATGTGCCCCCAGGCCTGGGAGACTCTCTCCCTGCAAAGATGCTGGTCTCCTGGGAGAGAAGAGGGGTTCAGTGGACTCTGACTCTCAGGGCTCCTGGCGACCCTCTGAGGGGACAGGGTGGACCAGACACCAGCTCTGCCTGAGGTCCCCTGCCCACTTCCCTGCCCCAGGCATGGCGTATGCCAGAAGACAGCACTGCCCTGACCCCTAACTCCAGGTGGGACAGCCCTCCCGCCTGAGCCCTAGCGGCAGCTCAGAGCCCAGGGCTGGAGGGGCTGAGGTGTGGAGAGGACAGCTTGGCTGGAGCTGGAGCCCTCCCTAGAAGTCCTCCCAGGAATCTCCTTAGCTTCTCCAGAACCAACGACTCAGGCTGGGGAGTGGACTGGATTCCCAGGCCATGGCTTTACCAGATGTGGAGCCCCAACAAAGCTGGGGACCCAATACGCCACCTGCTATAGAATTGAGTGGTCCCTGGAGGTGCCTCAGCCTCCCCACCTATAAAGTGGGGCGATACCTTCTGCCTACCCTAACTCCCAGGGGTGCAGGACAGCCAGGCAGGTTCTACACTGGAACTGTCAGAGGGAAGGGGCTCTTTGGCCTAAGGTACTGGGCACAGACGCCCAACCACCCCCATTCACTAGAGGCAGCAGGAGTGGCCTTGGCCTGGCACACCTGTACTAGACAAGGTCACATGCTGACACCTGCCAGGCCCTGCACTGGACATAGCAGGACAGCCCTCTGTGGCCCTCAAACCACCAAGGTGTGAGTGTGCTATGTGTGTTGGGACAGGGCATGGGTGAGATGTGGAGGAAGGGGAATGGAGATTGGGGAGCCTGACCTGACACCTGGTCCTAATACTGACTCAACCACCAGCCTCCCCCTCTCTGGGCCTGTTTCCTCCTCCATAAAGTGGGTGCTGTATACCATGTAAGATTGCTGCGAGGCAGGGGAAACACACCATGCGAGGGGCCCTGTCCTGCATTGACTACATGTCCCCTTGCTCAGCCCTCTTGTGCCTGGACAGTGGGGAGAGGGCCCTGGGGGCAGGCAATGACCCCCATGGAAAGGCCAAGCAGTGTGGAAAGAAGGGGTCTGAGCAGACAGTCTGGCTCCAATGTGGAGGGAAACGGAGAGGGGACAGAGCAGGTCTGAACCTGGAGCAGGTGGCTGCCCCGTCCTGAGGCTCCCATGGTGGGGGCGGCAGCACGGACACTCCCAATACCTGGGAACTGCCTGTGCAGGTCCCGTCCCACGGGGCAAGGCCCTGCCCGCCAACCTCACGCCTGACTGTGCCCACGCTTGTCTACCCACTTGCCTGTCCTCCCACGAGGAAGGGTAGGGAGGAAATCAGTCACCAGGGCCCTGGCATGGTTCAAGCATGGTCCTACCTCCAAGCCTTGGCCTTGTCAGCCCCTGCCACCTCCTGCTCACCCTTCCTTAGCTGCCACCCCCATTCAATTCCCACCCTTTGCTCAGACTCAGCTCTGGCCTCAGGGGCTGTCCCGGGAGGGGGCTTTGACCCCTACCTCCTGCTTCCTCAGGGCTGCTCCTGCAGCACTGTCCAATGTGGCGTCCATGGAGCATCAGGCCTGCCAGGTACACCTCGATGAAAAGGCTCATGCCCAAACATCCGGGGAATGTTGCGAACTCTGTGGCCCCAGCTACATAGCACAGGCATGTGTTATAGGTTCTGAGCAACCCCACAGGGACACCTGAGGCTTTACTTTGTTCATCTGGCATATCCCAAACTCTGGTGACCACGAGTTTTGGGTATAACCTCCACTACCAACCCATAGGACTGTGCCCTCAGCGTGGATCTGAATGATCAGGGAAGTGGCCTTATGTTGCCCACTCTAGGGGCCCTGAGAGGGTCCAGCTGCCCCAGTGGGGTCAGAAGCCATCCTAGCCTGGATCCTGGGAAGCTAGGATGATTAGACGGGAACCAGAGAGCAGGCTGGAGAGGAGATGAGACGGATGCCTGGCCATGCTTCCTGCAACCAGCATCTGCCATGCCCAGCTCCTGTGGTCTCTAGCTCGAGGCTGCAGAGCTACACAGGGGCCAGACGGGGAGGCCGCTGCTCTCCGCAAAGGGCTGCGGACAGGGCCCTCCCCACACCAAGCCTGAGTTGGGTTATGAGCCCCTGAGGGTCTCCTAATGAGTTCCACATGCAGTGGATGCCTCCAAGAGGAAATGGGAAGGGGCTGGGAGGGAGAGGGGGCCTGAGAGGGGATTAGAAACATGTGTTTTGGAGGAGGAAGACAGGGAGGAGGAAGGGAGGAGGCAAGGGGGCAGAGGAGGGGAAGATTTTATCCTCAGAAGTCCTGGAGCCCTCCCACACCCCACCCCCCTCAAGGTTGGCTGCCAGGCCGCCAGGCCCCTGCAGAAGGCCCCAGGCCATATGTCTGTTGGGGGAGTGATGGGAGAGACCAAAGGGCCCACTCCTCCCCTTCAGGTAGAAGCCCCCAAATCCCAGTAGGGGCAGGATAGAACCAGGTGGGTGGGAGCTCCTGGGCGTAGGAAGCCCAGCACAGCCAGCCAGCCAGCAGCAAGATGCTCCTTCAGATCCAGCTCCCAGGCCTCCAGAGAGGCCTGAGCGCAGCGAGGCCACTGCCCGGGCCAGCCCCGACTCCCGCCTTTGCCCTCGGCTAGCGGCCAGCGGGTGGGCGGCCCTACCCTGTCCGGTGGGGACTGTGCATGGGCACCCAGATTGGCCTAGCAGCTGGAAGCCTCATTAGAAATCGGCTGTGTGGGAACCATGTTGGCATGTGTGTGGGTGTCCAGTGAGAGACCTGTGGTGGTTACAGAGCGGAGCCTGAGGGCCTCATGGGGTACAACGGGTCCCCCTCCCAGGAGCATTTGTGCAGTCCCAGGTTTCCAACCAGCTGACCAAGGCTGAACCGGTAGTGGGCCTTGTAGCCAGCTGGTTGGCCTGCAGGACTCTGATGTTGGGGGCCCAGCCCTTCAGCCCCATGTCCAGCCGCCTCCCAGGTCATGGCTCGAAGGCCA
Organism: Rhinolophus sinicus; assembly: GCF_036562045.2. Taxonomy (NCBI): domain Eukaryota; kingdom Metazoa; phylum Chordata; class Mammalia; order Chiroptera; family Rhinolophidae; genus Rhinolophus; species Rhinolophus sinicus. The sequence goes on along the minus strand of NC_133759.1, from coordinate 4,938,940 downwards.
GCGGGGATCAAGCCTGCTCTGAGAACTTTGTGTGTCTGGGCAAGTCTTCCCGGCAGCCCTATAAGGCCACTCCTGCTTACTCCACGTTACAGGTGAGGAGGCTGAGGCACAGAGGTGAAGTCAGAGCATTCCTGGCAGTACGAATAGCAGGTGCAAAGGCCCTGGAGCTGGAATTTCCTTGGTGTGTCCAAGGAACAGTGAGGAGGTTGGTGTGGCTGGAGGGGCATGAGGGGAGAGTGGCAGGTGGCAGGAGACGGGGAGTAGGGACAGACCGGATCCAGCAGGGCATCATGGCTGTGGCCTGTACTTGAAGGAGGCTGGGGAACCATTGGAACACATTGAACAGGGATGGCATGAGTGATCTTACAAGCTTTCTTTTTAACACTTACTTTTTCATCTTACAGCTCAGCAGTCAGGCTGCTGTGGAGAACAGCTGGGGCGGGTTGCGGGCAGAGCAGACCAGGCAGGAAGTGATCAGGCAGCACCTCCGCAGGTCCTGGCTCCTGGGGGGCTGGCTCCCGGACGGCCTGAGTGGTGGGCAGGCTCAGGCTTCTGGGGGAGGCTGGAAGCCCCCTTACCTGATCTGCCCCAGCCTGACACTCCCTTCCCTCACCAGAGGGGCCCACAGAGCTGAGAATCCCCCAAACCACAGGCATCTGTCCCCAACAGGAGACTTCAGGACATTTCAAAGGGCACGGGTGTCCTTGTGGGGCCTCACATGTGGCAGCTAGAGCAACCCAAGCACTAGGGGAGCTGGATCCCACTCTGGGGCCAGGGCAACCCTGGGCACAGGCCAGTGTCACAGTTCCAGCCAAGAAGTCCCACAGCAGCAGCCTGGACATGGGCCAGCCCAGGCCTGTGACAGAAAGCACCTTCTGTTTCCAGTTAGCAGCACATGTGAGCTGCTGCCTGGAGGGTCTACGAGGACTAATTACACTGCTTCTCCTGCTCCAAGTTTCAGAGGCTTCTGCGGAGCCAGACCAGGAGCAGTTGTCATGGGAGGGAGACGCGAGGGGCTGAGCTGACTCCCATCCCAACCTTGGCACGGGGCCACGCCTTTGGGGTGGCTCTGGCTGGGGTCAGAGTTTGAGGGGCTCAGTGCAGTGGGGTAGGGCACTGTAGGAGCTTCTGGGAGAGTTGGATGGTTCTAGAGACCAGTCAGGTCAAGGCAAGGCCCTGGGCTGAGCCGAGCCAGGGGAGGTCTGAAAGAAGAGGCCAGCTGAGCAGAGCCTCTGCAGGGTATGTGTGCCCTCGGCCAGGCCTGAGACCAGGAGAACATGGACTGGATCAGCGTGGGCCCAGGGTGCTCAGGGACGTCCATGGCTCCGAAGTCCATCTTGATTCCAAAGCCGAGTCTAGGCGGCCAGCTGGGGAAGGATAGGTGGAGTGACACGTGATGGCACGGCTCCTGCAGAACATGTCTCTGCCCACTAGGTACCCACGGAAGATGCCGAAGTCCCACTTTCAGGAACACACACTGTGCCTACAAGAGAAGCTTAGGGCCATGAAAGAGCAGCCTTAGGAAAGCTTGACGTCGTCTCCTGCCCAAGTTCTTTGTCCCATTGCTCAGATTTCTCATGGGTGGTAGGAGAGTGGGTGGGGGCCAGGCAGATGTAGTCCCAGGCAGACCCAGAGTGAAAGCTTTCCCGGCCTTGCTCTATAAATAGGTTCTCGGGAGAGTGTTTCCATACGGCTGGCTGTCTGAAGAGGGGCTGGCACAGAAAGCTTCCTAATGGCTCTGCCCCAGGCTCTCTGGCCTGCCTCGTCTCAACCTGAGCATGGCTGTGAAGCCCGACATCCTGGGCCTCCGTGGGTCAGGAGGCCGGGGTGAAGCCAGGGAGCCCAGGGTGTCCGAGCAGCAGCTGGGGTGGGCTGAAGCCTGGGCCACAGTGCGCACAGGAAGTGAAATGATGCCCCGGGCACTGGGCCACGGCCGCTGCCTTGGCAAGGTGCTTCCCCCCTCAGCAGCCTGGGGTGGGGTGCAGTGGGGGTGCTTGGCGAGAAGCCCTGGGTGGATTTCTGTCCGCTTACATGGCCACACACCAGTGAAGGCTGGAGCCATCAGGCCCATCTTGAGGAAATCATTTCGGAAAAGGAGGTTAATGCCGGAGCGGGACAACAGGGCTATTATGACTCACGCGCTCTCTGGCTCAGCCGGCTGGGTTTCCGGGATTCTGGGCAATCACAAACACCCACTCCCAAGCTTGCGCTGGCTGCAGTGTGCTTGTCCCCTCAGGTGGGGAGGGGCTGACCTGAGCCCCCCGCCTGCCCACCCAGCTCCCTCCTCACCACTGGAAATGCCCGTGGCAGGGGCCACGGATCAAGTGGCCAAAACTCTGGCCACCTCGAATTTCAGAGCTAGAGGGACCCTGGGACCACCACCCCTATCCCCACTGACACACAGGCCAAGTTCCAGGGCAGGGGCCTGACCTGCCAGAAGTTTCCCCATAAACAGTCACAATGACCACGAGTCATTCAGGAAAAACCACAAGAAAGGCCCTATCACGTGGTCCCCAACCTTCCCAAGCCACTGGGAGCCAACCCAACCCCCACACTCAGTCCTGCCTGCCACCAGCCGACAGACCATCCCTAGAATGGTCACAGAGCCCTAGGGTCCTGTCCCCTTTCCCCCAGGAGCAACGGGGGCCCCTAGGTTCTCACTCACAGCAGTGAGGTCTGGGTCAGGCCCACATGAGCAAGAAAATGAACTCTTTGGGGGGAAGAACTTGGCTCACTTGAGAGCTTCAGCCCCACCCCCCAAGCTCCACCCTCTGATACACACTGGCTTGGAGGAGGCAGGTCTCTGTCATCTTAAAGACAAGTGCAGCTCTTCAGGAACCATCCTTCTGCCAATCCAGGTCTGGCTGGTAGCCCCGTCCAGGCAGGTGTGTGTGTGCAGGCTCCCCCAGGAGGGCTGGCCCAGGCCAGCAGCAGAGCACTCCCAGCGGCCGTGGCCAGGTCTGGCCTGCCTCCACCTGGGAAAGCCTAGATGGGCTTCCTTGGATGCGCTGTCGGCCCACAGACAAGGAGTATGGTTTTGGGGGACGTGCCCCCCTGGACCAGTTACATGTGCTAACTGTGGTGGGGCTTCCAGGGACAAATGCCACCCCCCACCCCGGTGTGGGCCACTTCCCAAACCCCTAACAGGCCCTCACAGCCACATTTTCTCCCGCAGAGAAAGGTGGATTTCAAGTTCCAAACTTGATCCTGATCCTTCAGTATAAACTGAAGATGGGGGCGATGGCAAGCCTGGCCTGGCCTGTGAGCCACAATGCCTTGGAGACCCCGCTCCTGCCCCACTGTCCCTACCAAGAGGCACCATCTGTGTCTTTGGAGGTGACCTCATCCTGGGCTGGCTGTCCCAACTCGTGGGCGTTCCAGGTCCCCACAGGGCAGCTGAGGGCTCGTCAATGTCAGGACAGCCAGCACGGGAGGGGACGCCAAGGCTGGCCCCACAAGCGGTGTTCCCTCCGAGCAGGCGGACGTCGGGTTGCCCAGACTCTCCCTAAATGCCTCCAGGGATGGGGAGCCCATGACCCCCCGAGGCAGCTGAGGGCCTTCCCTGCCAGTTCGGATCAGCAGGCCTGTCAGATGCTGGCAGGGCCATGTGGGAGAACTGCAGCAGGTCCCGGGGGCCTTCGGAACCTCCCGAGCCAGCGCCTCTTCCCCACCTACAGCTCATGGCAGCATGTCACCTACAGCAGGCCCCACTGTCCTGGTGGGACTGGTGGGGGTAGGGAGGCATGGGCCCCGGCTATGCCGGGTTAGTGCAGGTCTCTCTGCTAACCACCTGGAGGGGTCGTTATCACCACCACTTAACACACGAACCTGCGGCTCAGAGAGGTTTTGTCACCATGTCAAGGTCACACAGCCAGTGGGCCAAGGGCAGAGCCTGACCTGGACTGCTGCGCTCTCCCCGCCCAGCTGCAGGAGAAGCTTCCCCATCCTTGCGTTCATCAGGACACAACACGAGCTGCCTTGGCCCAAGCTAAGCATTCAGGCTCTGCTCCACCTGGAAGCCACAGAGGCTGGGAGCCTCATTAGCAGAGTGGTACTGACAGCTCCCGGGAAGATCTAACTGTCCCCCCTGGCCCCCAGGGCAGGGCAGGTGTGTTGGAGAAAGAAACCCTCCCCGGCTGGCTAGGCCCCAAGAAGCCGAATGTGGAAGGCACGGACGACACCCAGACATATGGAAAACACTTGCCTTTCTGCTCAGATGCAGAGGGAGGAGCCTCTGGAAACCCTCCTGAGCCAATGGGAATGCAGGTGCCTGCAGGTCCCAATCGAAGCAGCCAGCTGGGGCCAGCTAGAGAAGGGGGTGGTGTGCAGCGGCTCTGGCTAGCCTTGCTCCCCCAACACCCGGAAAGGCTGCAAGCAAGGGCGTCCTGGGACTGCAGAGGTAATCCTGGCAGGGGCCCTCCCAAGTACCATTTCATTCTCGCTGTATGGGGTTGGGGGATCTGATTAAGCCTCACTCAGAATGAGCCATTTCTACGACAAGCTCAATAAAGTCTGTTTTAATTGTCAGACTCCTTTGCCTTTGCACACGCAGAGGAAGCCACCAGGCCCTGTGGGGAGCAGAATCCAGACCCCTGCAAAGCCAGAGCGCTTGTTCCTGGGTGAACCTGGCTCAGATGGGCCCACACCGTGGCTTCTGTCAGATTTAGAGAAAACTCCTGGCTCATCCATCTAGGAGCAGTCCCTAGGCTGTGGTGGCTGGGAAAGCAGTAATGTGGCACAAAAGAGGACAGACCCCAGCAAGGCCAGTGAAAAGCAGGGTGGCTTAGGGCTACCTCCTCCGGGGGGGCGGGGGGCGGCTGTGATCTCAGGGCTCCTTAGGACTCCGAGGCAGCACACATTTTCAAGTGGCTCCTTCACATTAAACTATACGTGGTCCACGTTGCATGTGTGGGCCTGAGGACTGGGTCCCCACGCTGGGCTGAGCCCCTCTAGGTGCGGACAGCAGGGTGGGGGCAGGGAGCATAACCCCTGGGCTCGGGGATGGATGGGATTCCCCCAGAGCTGAATCCCTTTTATTTATTTACCTGAGTCCCACAGTACAAACCCCTGGCCTGCCATCCCCCCAAAATCGACTGAGCTCCTGATTCTTGCTCCCCGATCACGGCGTGGTTCTCTGCATGATTAGCTGCTGGTTCTCCAGGCACTGCTTTAGCTTGTCTTCCGTCAGCGTCAACCGCTGCTCCAGGATGGAGACTGTCTGCAAAATAACAGGTGGTCAGGCTCAGAGGGTGCAGGGGCCACCAGGCTGTTCTGGGGATCCCCCAGCTAGTCCTGCTCAGCCACCCCCACCCGATGTCCAAATGCCAACTATCGGCTCTTCCCACCCAGGGTCCTGCCGGGCCCCTCATCTCTGGTGGCTTTTGGGACAGCTCTTGCTGTCATGTCCACTCCTCCTGCTCTGGATAGTTGTTCTCTGATGTGCAGGAGGAAGTGACACTGAGGGAAAGGAGGTGGCAGTCCCACGGGTCTTTGGTCATTCCCCAAGACAACCGGAGTCAGGAATCCCCGGCCCTGGTAGTCTGACATTTAGACGAGTTGGGAGCAAAACGACCTCCTCACTGGGGCCAGATTCTGCCCATAAACTGGACACCATCCACCATCTTCATTCCAAAGGTGAGAGCACTGCACCCACAGACGAAGGCATCCCACCTGGGTCCTCACTTTGAGCTCTTCGCCTCCATACCTGGAAGGGCTTCCAGACTGGGAGGTGAGTCCCTGAGCACAGGAGGCCCTCTGGCTTTCTGAGTGCAGTGGGGACCATGGCAGGAATGTGCCACAGGGGCTCAGGCCCTCGCCTGTCTCTGAGCCCCTTTTCTCCTCTGGAATGGGAAGCATAACGCTAAGCTCACAACAGTCCTGGAGACTCAGCATGGTGCTCGGCTTGGCCCACGTTGGCCACTGTGACGATGCGTGGTGTCACGCTGACTTCCGGAGGCTGAGCCCTTGCTCCCCGGCCTCCGCGCACACCTAGCACGCTGGCCGGCCTGTGGAGCTGGCCATCTGGGTTGCCACACATGCCAGCTGCTGGGGCTGCATGTCCTTTGTGGGCCAGGGCCAGTCTTGCAGACAGGGCGCCAGACAAGGCAGACAGAACCTACACCCCCTGTGGCTTTGGACAGAGTGTGGCAGGGCAGCAGTGGTGTCTGGGAGCTGTGTGCTCCCCAGAGAGGGGCTGGCCCACTGCCCTCAAGCACTCGCCCATGGGCCTGCCCCACTGGTCACAGGCCCACCCCAGCCCTCACTCAGCCTGACACGCGCTGGCCATGACGGCTGTGCTCACCATTCGCTCCCCTCACAGAGGGCTGGTTGAGTGCCTGTGTGCCAGACCCACAGCGGGCACTGGGCAAGTCCACTGTGAACAGGCATCAGAGACGGGTCAGATAAGAAACAGCGCTTTCTATTAATTCGCCCCATTCGTCTGTGGGCTTTCCCAAGAGGTTTCACAGCCTCCCCTGAGGCTCCATGGAGGCTCTGGGCCTTGGTCCAGTGGAAAGTTTCCTTCCATCCACTTAATGAAACAGTGAAACATTCTGGGATGGAGTTTCCCGCTAAGGCTGCTATAAATTCTCGAAACATCCTAACTAATGTCAGCCACTCATGGAGGCCGCTCCTTCCGGGGGCCGGCCTCTTCTGAGCTGGCCGGGGCTACACAGGCTCTGAGCCCTGGGCCACGGGACAGGGCCTAAGAAGCTGCTACGCCTGGAGCAGGAACTGCACCCTGCGTGGCAGAGCTGGGCTGACACAGCCCCACTCCCTCTGCGCCAGCCGCCCATGGAGGGGGTCTGCCTCTTGTAAAAGTGGTGGTAGAAACAGCCCTGGCTGGCCCAGGGCAGCATTCCTGGAAGTTTCCACTGGCTGCTGCAAAACTCACACTGAGCCAAGCTCCAAAGTCATTCTTCATCCAGACTTTTTCCGATGGCCATGGACTCCAGGCCACGGTGGGGGAGCCAGGCTGCTTTCCTCTTCTGGCCCCGCTCCGTCCCCTTTTCCAACTTTTCACAGGCACCGACCTTCCAAAAGTAGAGGCAGTGGGTGCTGGGCCAATGTCAATACCAGGGGTCCACGCATTTCACGAGGCCTCCCTAGGGGGCCCATACTTCAGCTTGGTAGAAATATGGCCATTATATTTGTCAATATTAAGTTTCTCTGCACAGAAAAGCTTCACTTATTTCCCATCCAGCCCCCTGAATCGAGGGTGCCGAACCAACTGTGGGCCTTTCCTTTGGGAGCTTGTAGGGGGTGCTTCATTGCATGTTATAGACAAACAGGTTTTTAAAAAGTCCCCCACACCTCACCCCTGCTGCCTTCCGGCTTCTCCCCTTTCCAGCCAAGCTTCTGGAAGAGTCATGTCACCTCTGTTCTTGGTCCCCACCTCTCCCCTTCCCCCTCTGGCCCCAGCCTACTCTGCCAAGGTGCTGGGTGGCAGCCCCCATCCAGGGATTAAGCCCATCAGGCCCCTCCCAGCCCCCTTTGAGCCCCCGTCCTCAGATCCAGAAGGATGGGCCAGGGAGAGGAGCGCGCCAGGATGGCTGCAGGCTAAGGCTGTCTGGCATTCTCGGCTTCTCAGATTGTCCCTAGTAACCCTCCAATACAGCAGGACCTGGTTTCATGGAAAGCGGCGCTCCCTCACGATACAGTGAACCTCAAAGTTCTAGGCTCTGACTTGGCCATGTGTCTCCCCTCCAACAGGGATGGGAAGGCTCAGAGCTGCTGGCCCGAGGCCGCCAGACTGCGGGAGTTGGGAAGAGCATCCGGGAGAGGGTGTGGGTGGGCGGGCGGCGGGGGCATCGCCAGCAAGGGCTGCTTCCGGGCCGTTCGTAGTGGGAGCTCCCCACACCACGTGCTGGGCACACAGCAAGCCACAGGTCTGGGCAGCCTCGCCCTTCCCTCCTGCTGCCCAGGGCCATGCCAGGCAGCCTGCCCACTGCTCACCCACCTCATACTCTGGGTCTGGCCCTGGGAACCCTCCTTCTACCACACGGTGCCCAGACTAGGAGGGCGAGAGGGAGCACCGAGCTGCCTGGCAAACACCTCCGCCGTCTTTCTGGGTCCACACTGCCCACCCAGTCAGCTCACCTTCCTTTTGTTCAAGGGCAAATGAGAACTGACCTTCCCAGCAGCTCCTTGACCTACACGGCCTCTCCTCTTACTCTGTCCCAACCTCTCAGAAAGGCCCCAAGGAGGGGCAGGATGCGTCTAGTGGCAGATGCCACTGAAGGAAATGGCCCTGCCTGACACGGGGCAAAGGGAAACTGGAGAAAGGGCTGGGGAACCAAGGCCTAGCTCCTGGGACTCGTCCATTCTGGGCTCCAAACACCCACAGACTGACTCCTCTGGTCTGCTGACCTGGGGGGATCCGGGCTGCTCACTCCCTTCTCCCCATGCCATCCAGGCAGCTCACTCCTCAAGTCCCCCCTGTACCTGGTGCGTGGCGCCCAGACTCGCAGCGGAAGGACTCAGGAGTGGGCTTTTGGTTCAAGAACCACCCTGATGGCTCTCGATACTCCGCTCCAGGGGTGCTCTTGGCAGCTGTGGCTCACGGAGCCCTCACGAGGTGCCAAGCGCTCTTCAGCCATCCTCAGGCTTGGAGCCTTATCACCCCCATTTCAGTGAGGAAACCGAGGCATACACGGCTTCTACACGACAAACCTGGGCTGTGACTCCCGGTGGGCTGGCTTCAGAGTGTGGGCTAGGCGCTGGGGACCACGTGCCTTTGTCGTCCCCATCAAGCACACAGAAAGCGAGGCCTAGCCTGACTCCCTTCCCCCCACTCATGGCCACGCGATCCCAGGAGACTGGCATGTCCCCCAGCCCCACGCCCACACTCGAGCAGCCTGAGGAGGAACCCGTGCATCTGTTCTAACCTAGTGGCAGCCACTATCTGTCCTGCCCAGCCCAGCACACCTGGCCTGGTGGCTCCAGATTAAATGAACAGAAGCAGTGGGAAGGGACCCCCAGGGTCACCACCTCCACACCAGCAGGCCACTCTCAGGCAGTTCCCAGGCCTCAGACAAGCCCATCTCCATAAAGCAGAGTCTCTCACCTGGCTAAACATTTCGGTTTGGAATGGTCACGGAAGTCACAACTTTGAGCTATGAAAAGACACTATGATAGGAACAAAAGGGACACACTGACAAGAACCTTTCATTGCTGTGCAACGACAAACCACCTTAATTTCAGACGCTTTCCTTCACTGGGGTGACAACAGTAGTGATCAGCCCCACACACTCTGTGCAACTCGCCCAGGTCACTGCTGGGGCCCCACCCCTCAGAGGCTGGGCTCGACTTTAAACAAGGTACCTCCCTTCCTGAGGCGGACCCCACACCACTCGCCCAACACTGTGCCTTCCAGGGTCACGGTCTTCACCTGCGAGCTGTGGGGTGGCGGAGGGGCTTGTGGGGTAAGGTCCTAGGGAATCCAGAAGTTTCAGCTTCAAAGTCACACCTGTCAGAGGGTTACCTAGGGGGCTTGTTTCTGAACCACCTTCTGAGTTACCGGCAATTTCCAGGAAGTCACAGCCCTTCTCATGGAAAACTGAGCCCTTGGAAATACTCCCGTCTGCTGTCGGATATATTCTGTTGTTTCTGTAGACCCAGAACTGGCCTACTCGGCCTGCTGCCTGATTTGTAAACGCCACGTCCATTTGTTTACAATCGTCTAGGGCAATTTTCAGCTACAGTGGCAGGTAGACTAGTTATGACAGAGACTCATAACCACAAGCCTACGCCATTTCCTGTAAAGAAAAGCTTGCCGACCCCTGCATGCCCTAGACGACCTCCACTCACTCAGACCCACACTGTGCAGTAGCACCTGCCCGTTCAGGCCTGTGCCAGGCCCAGGGTGACAATGGCACAGACAGACTCAGCTGGCCCTGTGGGTGTGCTGGGAAGAATGGAGGGGTCTGGCCTGGTCAGGGCCCCAGGAAGTGAGCAGTGAGCAAAGGCTGAGAAGCTCACCAGGCCAGAACGGTGCTGGGCTAAAGGGCCGGTGTGTACGAAGGCAGAGGTGGGACGGAAGGCACAGAGCAGGCAGGATGGACCAAAGGAGGCTCGTGTGCAGGAGCGAGGGCAGATCTGAGGAGGCAGGAGACGGGTGGGGCCCTGCAGCCGTGCTGGTAGCCTCCCCCCAGCCTCGGAGCAACGGAAGGTGCTGGGGTCCTAGGCCGTGGGGGCGCGAGATACCTCTGGCTGCGAAATGGGGGTGCTCTGGGCAGCGGCTGTGGAAGGGTGAGATGGAGGCGAGAGAGAAAGAGAGGGGATGGTGGTGGCTTTGTCCAGAGGGGGCTCAGGAGAAAAGGGGACAACCACAGGTACCCACGAGGCATGAACCACCACCACCCGGCGGTACGTCAGATGCGGACAAGCGAGGAGGAGATGTTCCCTAAGGCCAAGAGCACAGACCGGGCCTCCCGACAGGACAGGCGGAGGGCGAGGTCCTTCTGAGAGGGTCAGTCAGGCATGGGGTGGCTGGGAAGAAGCCTGGGCCAGCAGCAGGGTTGGTTTGCATTTCTGAGGTCATCCCCACCCCTGGGAGCAGCCGGGGGCCCGGGGAGTGGAGGGGCAGTGAATCCACAAGCCCCGGACACCAAAGGTGAGCTGAGGACCGGATGATGTCACTGATGCCACTGAGATCCACTGGGAAGCAACCTGGGTGGGCAGTGAGGAGAGACTGCCCAGTCCCAGGGACCCAACACGGAGGATGACGGATGGAAACGTTGGGGACCAAAACCAAGAGCATGGGCCAGGGCTTTCCAGCATGAGTGGCCCCGAGCTCTCCAGGGAAATGCTCCCGGGAGAGGCTGCATGAGGTGACTCACTGACATCGTGACCCGTCTCCCACTGGGCAACATTAAGAGGGTGAGCGGCTTCTCACGCACAGTGCAGGGCCTATGAGACGTTTCCTGTGACACCCTGAAGGGCCTTCTGAGTGTGGCAGAAGAATAACCAAGTTTATTTTTAGTCCCCAAAGAACTGTAGTGATGCCCAAAGAAGCTGCACCAAATGCCAGTCCCCAGCGACACGTGGCACGCAAGGCACCAGCTCCAGTGGGAAAGCACACAGCGCATGGGCCATTCCAACAGACCCCTGCCCCAAAGCTCGCTGCCTCAGACGCTTCTTTTCTCTACCGGCAGTTTCCAGGTGTCGGCCAAAGGCCGGATAGGGGCCCGGGGGCTTTGGGACCTGGAACAGTTGAGTCCGGCTCCCACTGTCCCCCAACCCCACCAATGGCAAACTGGCGAGTTCGGGTGCCCTGTGTGGGACAGAGCCTGGGTGTGTGTATCTCCGTTGGCCTCCAAGGTGGCCGAGGGTGAGCCTCCACTCCTGCTGTGTGTGATGGGGACTCAGGCATCTGTGGGCTTGCAGGGTGACTCACAGCCGCAGTGACAGCCTATGGGCTCTGTGTACGGCCAGGGAAGAGTTTGCACAGCGGAGGTGAGTCAGGTGCCCCGAGAGAAGGAGCCCCACGGGGAAGTGGTGGCACAGGGCAGGGTGAGGGCAGGGCCCAGTGGCCTCCTGGAGCACTGCACAGTCCCTTCTCGCCATCCTGTCCCATCCAGTTCCGCCATGGCAATATCCCTGGGCTTGGTGGCCCTTTCCTTTGTCCCCCCTTTCTTCTTTGACCACCTATTTCCCAGCACCCCACTTCCTCACAGCCCGACCTCCCCCACTTCTTTCAGCCTCACAGGAATCTCTCCCCAGCCGTTTCCTCTTGAGGTGGGCTTGTCCCGCATTTTCTCTCAGCTCTTTCCTTCCAGTTCCCATTTCTGCTTCTCTTTTAGGCCTCTGTCTCATCCCCTTTTCACGTTGTTTGGGGAGAAGGTAAGGAGAAAAGCAGTGGGATGCATGTCCGGCCCACAGGGACCGAGCTCTAGGTGAAGTCTGGCCCGTTGAGGCTCACCTGAAGGAGCGCCCCAACTCTGGCCTCTGACAGGGTTCCGGGAGGTTCTCGTGAGACACAGATCTCAGTCGTATTTTTCAAAGATTTCAAGAAAGAAGAAAAACCCATGGCATCCAATTCTTTTCTAGCGCTGGTAAATTTATAAAAAATGCTCTTAAAATAAAATTCAAATGATAAATTTAAAAAAAAAAAAGACAATATAAGCCGGGCCAAAGGAAATGCATTCCAAGTACAAGACACAGCAGGTGCAAAGGCCCTGAGGCAGAGAAGAACATGGCACACTCAGATCTGTCAGGAGGCCAGAGTGGTTGGTCGGGACTGGCTGAGCAGGGAAGAGAGTGTGGTGGCCACAAGGGAGGTAGCAGGGGGGCCCCAGGACTCTCACCCAAATGGGACAGGAGTGGGGAAGCCCCCACTCCCTGGCACTGCCTCGCAACTCGCAGGTCTGAGCAGGTATGGCCAAGGATGGTGGTCTCCCTCCACGCCTGTGGCCAGTTGTCAGAGTGCTGGCTCCAGAGTGAACTCTGGGAGAAGAGGCTGGGCCTGGGAACTGACCACAATAGGCAGTGAACGGAAGAGAGTGAATGGCACTTGAGGACACAGACCAAGGGCATACCCTCCAAACCAGGTCCCTTAATGTAGCTGCTCTTCCTCCCAAAGACACACTGCTGCTGCCACTTTTCCTGAAGGCTTCCTGCATGTACCCCACCTGCAAATGTAGCGGGAAAACCGGGCACCCCCGGTTTTCACACATCTGACATCACACATCTGTCAGGTGCCCACCATGTGCAGCCAACAAGGCTCTGGCCTGTAGGGGCTTCCAGGCACTGACGTGGCCACAGTACAAGGCCTGTCTGGGCTGGCTTTTGGCAAAGCTGTTCCGCCAGGACTGACAGTGAATAACATTTTGGAGGAAGGGGAAAGAACAAGGGTGATTAGCCAGCCATTCTCTGCATTTCCCAGACATTTGACTAGTTCCTTACAAAATGTTTGCACTGTGCAGGCCTCACTAGGCTTCTCCACGGCACTCCCCAATCCCGTCCAGCTCTGGGAGCAGCTCGTCTTCCCAGAAGCCCCGGACCCCAGCCAGGGCACTTCTGCATGTCTACTTCCTGCTCTTAGCAGGGCCCTCGGTGGTGCATGGGGCCCTCTTAGGTGAGTGGTATTAGTTCTGTGGACGATATTCCCTCCTGGGCCTCCTCAGAACTAGGAAGACAGGAGGCACGGAGGTGGACAGGGTGGCTGGGCCAGAAACAGACTAATGATGGAGGCAGAGAGCTTCTGTCCAGCCGCACATCCCCTCAAGCACTCTGCCTGGGCTGGGGGCACAGCAGCGAGGGACACTACAACTGCCCTGGATGGCAGGCTAGCAGGGACGCCAGGAGATGGGGCATCAGTGTCCCAGTGGGGAAAGATGAGGAATGGGACCCGGGAGCTGCTGCATGAGCAGAGGCTGCCAGGGCCACGGCATGGGCACAACCTCGGACAGAGAGAGGTGTGCTGGGCAGAGGCGGCCCTGGGTGAAGGCCGGGAGCGGGCAGGGGGTGTGGGGCGCGCAGCAAGGGCTGACAGGGCTGCAGAAAACAAACATCAGGATGAGACTTGTGTCCAAGCCACCCCTGGCTGCCGTGTGGGGCTGGCCGGGCAGTCACATCAGGGCACGAGACTCAGGCGGCAACCCTCCCCAGCGGGGTTCCCTCTGCCGCAGGCCCCCAGCACACGGACAGTGCTGAGGCCCCAGGCACTTCCCTCCATGGCCGTTTCTCAGTCCCCTCCACGTGCTCCTGCTGCGTCCCTGTCCTGTCTAAGAGTTCGGGAATAACAGCATGGCATTTCCATGGCTCAGGGCCTGGGTTGCCCGTCACCAGGCCCTTCCTGCCCAAACCCCACCTTCCTGGAAGCGCCATCCAGCCCTCCTCCCCCAAGATGCCTTCTGGTCCCAGTCCCAGCACTTGGGCACCTGCCCGCCTTGTGTCCCAGCACGTTACAGCTGTAGCACGAGTGTGGCCCTTTGGAAAATGCTGTCAGAGTGACTCCCGGTCCCCAACTTTGTCCTGTAGGGTAAGACCATAGGTTCCAGAACTGTACAGCCTGGGTTCAAATCTGGACTTGACCACTAACTGGCTGAGTGGCTCTGGGCAAGTTATCCGACTCAAGGCGTCAGATTCCTCATGTGTACACTGTATCTCATGTAGAGTCACTGTAATACTGTATTAATAGCCAATATCTATGTGGCACTTGCTCTGTGCCAGGCTGGGCAGAGGCGTGCACTATGGGCAATATGACACCCCCAGCTCTTGTCCTCACAGGGGCCATGGCTGAGCAGGACTGTTGGGAGAGCCCTGGGCACAGATAGGGTTGATGAGGTCCTGAAGAAGCCAGCCTGTGCTCAGGCCTGGGAGGGTCTGAGCCATCGGGGCACGTGGTGGTCTGACTGCTTCTCCTGTGACAGAAGATTCCTTTTAATCATTTCCAAACTTGTGGCTGATTTAGGCTCCCACAGCCCCTTGCCTAACAACACAGGAGCCAGATTACTGGGGGACAGAGGGTGCAAGCTGCCCTGAGTCGCAAGGAGAGGGCACAGTCACCCAGCCATATCCCCCTGGGGCACGTGTGCCAGGCCGTGGGAAATTTCCTGGGGCTGGCCATTGGCTCAGTGCCAGTCTCAACTGTGCCACACAGAACGTCTAACTTTCCTTGGCTTTCATTGCAAGATGGAAAAATGTGGAATTAATCTCCCCTGTAGCATGGTTCTGACTTCATCAGATTCTAACAATCTAAAACACAGGCAACAAAAGGGGATCCCTTTGCTGTGGGGTCTGGGGAGCTGTCAAAGCAAAGTGGGGCTGCTGGGCCCAGCGCCTGCCCGCTCTGCCTTGTCTCCTGCCAGCTCCAGCGCTGTCTCTTGCTGTCTGTCTGTCTGTCTGTCTGTGTGTGCACATGCAGGGCCAGTCCACTGCCACGTCAGGGGTGACTGGGGGCTGGAGGGGCCAGCCCAGCTCCCTGAGGACAGGCGGTGCTGGTCTGAGCTCAGCCCTGCCCACACCCCAGGCTTTGCCTCTCAGCCCCAGCCTCTGCCCAGGCTAATGGTCCGCAGCACGGGGGTGCAACTGCCTGCCCTTGAGCAGCCTTTCCCATCCGTCAGTCTGAACGCTGGCACCATGGCTGCAGGGGTCTTTGTCCATTCCTTCTCACTACTGCCCTCCTGCTTCCAAGCACAGGTCCTGACACATACTGGGTGCACACGGAGTGCTGGATAGACAAGTGCCCAGCCCAGAGCACTGGGGACGCAGAGCCCCAGCCAGCCCAGGTCCCTCAGGGTGGCCCTCCTGCTGCGTGAGGCATACTCCCCCAGCTTGAGCCCTGGACCTGGCGGGCTTGAGGGGACAGCGAGGGCAGGAGAGGAGCGCAGGCAGGCGGGAAGGGCCCCCACCAACGGGCCTCCAGGCGTCAGCAGGAAGTGGGGGTGCACCGAGGGGGGCAGGAGTCCAGGAAGCAGGCGAGTTCCTCCCCTTCCCACCGCAGGCCTGACATGACGAGGGCTAACACGCTCTAAGGCCTCAACTTCCACGGGGAAGGAGTGGCGAGTCCCTCTCCTGCCACCGGCCGCCGTCTGACATGCTAACTTGCCCAGGGTCACACAGCGCTGATGTACAGAACTTTCTAAACAAATTCCTCCCAGTCTCTCTGGAGTCATCAACTGTCTTTTTAACCACAGTCTGCTGCTCACAACGCAAAACGAGCTTTGTCCCTTGAGCCTGCAGGTCCGTGTTTCTGTTTCACATTATCTCAGGGATAGAGGGTTTTTCTGCTGTTTCTGCACCCCCAGCCCCGCCTCCACTGACGATCAGCTCTGTTCAGGAAGGACGGGAAACACTTTTCTACTGCTGGATTAGCCACGGCACTCAGGAATCTTGGCCAGTTTACCTTCCTCGTGGCTTTACAGCAACTCCTTTTCAATGTACTTGTACACAGGCTTTTCCACATTACTGCTCACCCCCAAAGGAGAAGCGATAAAGAGTGGGTCCACTCACCACCACCCATAAAACCAGACGCTCCCGAGACCCGGGGGCGCTCGCCACACCAGGAGGAGACGAGGAGGGAGAGCGGCACAGCCCCGCTGACACTGGCCTATGTTCAGACTCATCTCTGTGCCAGCCATAGGCAGGCCAGCAGGGAGGCCAGTGCCCGGCAGGGACAGGCCTCACGGCGCAGGACGCCAGTCACCGCTCAGCCACAGGCTCTGCTGTGCTCTGACTCCAGTGTGCGTCCAAAAAGGGCTGAGCAAGGGGTGGGGGCCGCGGCCTCGGCCGCCTTCCACATCCTACTTCTCCGAGGCTGACTTGTCCAATGATCCACACACAGTGGTCCATTTACCAAAACCTGATAACACATAATTGTCCCAAGTCAGAGAGACAGTTTGGTAGCTCATTGGAGGCCTGGGAAACCTCAGTACAGCCTGGTATGTCAGGGTGTGGCCCAGCTGACGGGACCGCCTCAGGGACGAACATGGGCTCACAGTCTCCCTTGCCCGGTGAGTACCCGCTGACCATGGTGGGGGCCCTGTCCTCTCGCTTTGGCCAGTTTTCTGGACTCCCAGCCGGGCCCAGACCGCTCCCCCAAATGCCATGTCCTGCTGAGTTCAAAGCTTCTTTCTGTTTTTTCTCCTCCATCCAGCTGTGGCTACTGTGGGTACAGTGAGGGTCTGTACCAACAGTCCAGGCCTAGATAGGGCCCTCTACAGAGTGGGCAGAGGAAAGGGGCGGACCCGACTGTGACATCGCCGTCCCCTGCCGGCAGCACTTCATTTGGGAGAGTGCCAAGTGGGCAGCCACAGGGTCAGCCGCGATGGCTAACCTTGGAGCCACGCAGACCTCAGAGCCTGGGCTGCCCGTCACTATCACAACACTCATGAGACCTCTTCTCGTGGCCTGGGAGGACCCTTCCTTGAGGGCTCCTGGGTCCCCAGAAGAGCGAGAGCAAATCACCTGCAGCCCCCCTCTCCCTCTCGCAGAGCAGGCCCACAGTCAGTCTGAAGAGGTGCCCCTGCTGCCCCTCCCCAGCCCCAGGCCTGCTGGGGCCTCACAGGAGAAATCTCATACCACCATGACCATTCCCAGGCCCCAGAGGTAACCGCAGCCACCCCCGGCCCATCTGCAAGTGGCAGCTTCTGTGGGCAGCGGGTGCTTTCTGCCACAACCGCAGACTGGATGGAAGATGGAGCTGCTGCCATCCAGCCCCTCCCACAGCAACAAACACGAGCTCACCTTGCCTTTCCCTGTGCCTCTGCATCTGCAAAGCCAAAGGAGCCTACGATAAACTGCCAAGAAGAACAACAGGGCTGGGAAGGACGCAGCCCCTATGCAACCAGCTGGAGTCAGACCCCAGGTGTGCCCCTGGTACAGGCCAGTGTGTGTTGAGTCCCCCCAGGAGGCAGCCTCTTAACAGAGGACAAACAAGTCCCTTGTCTCCTAACCCAATGGCGGGACTCAGGCTATCCCGAACTCGACTTTGGTCCAAGGGCAGCCCTTCAATGTCCATGAAGAGAGGACGGCCAAACCCACTGCGGACCACGGAGGCCAGGAGGCTAGATATGTTGACATGGAGAGACGGCCCTTTTGTGGAAAGCAGCAACAACCCTATGACACGGCCTGTGTGCGAGTGACATCAGAGGGCTGCACACGCCCTACAAACAGGGATCACAGGGGGGCAAACAGGTGACTCACTCTACCTTCCCAGCACATTCGGTCTGGGCACACCTGGGAGGACAAGCTCCCAGGGAAAATGGCATAACTGCTTTAAAATCTGGAGTCTGTTTCCACAAACAATAGCTGGTCTACCCAGGAAAGCGAGCCCCTGAGGGTTATTAGGCAGCTCGGCCCACGTGAGGGCGGGCCCAGGGTCCCCACCTTCTCCACCAGCATGTAACCAGACGCCACACCTGAGCAGCCCATCAAACATGAACTGTCAGGCCCGTGGTGGGGCGCGGGGTTCCAGGTGTCTTGCAAAGAATGGGCCATTCTCCCCAACTCCCCAAAGCAAACAGGCAAAAATCCTTAGCCTTGTTCTGTTAGGTCGCAGTTACAACAACCTGGACATTTAACAAACTCAAACGCCAGAGACCCAAACTGGCAGTACTGGGGGGGCCTGCCCCACCTGCTTCCCACGGTTCGTAAGATCCAGTTCAGGAGCCCAGCGCCCCCCGGCGAGTCCCAGGAACCTGAATGTGACATCACGGCATCGCTGTGCAGCCTGAAGCATGGGTGTCATAAAACAACATGGCTGGAGCAGGAATTTCATGGCTTGGTCTTTTTAAAAAGCAGCAAGACGTGAATGAAACTGGAGTCAAAAATAACTTTGCTGTGGGCTTCTGAGGCAAAACCACCAAGCTACTGGTGGGCCCAGGCCCCTCTCGGCAGCTCCTGGGTCCTGTCCTGGACTCCGTGCCCCACCCCCTCGACCTTGAGGAAGACCCAGGGCTCTGCAACTTCCAGATATCACCTGAACCCGTCACTTAGGGGTTGTGAAGGAAGCGGAGGCAGCCAGTGTGGGAGGTGAGCTCATGCAGGAGTGCGGGCCGTGGAACGGCCCCTCCCCACCCAGCCAGAGTAGTTCCTGAGAATTCCCAGGGGGGGTTCTGAGGAGCAAAATGTCTCCTCAAGACAAAGCTAAATTCCATCATTAGGAAATACATTTTCCCCCACGACCATTATGATAACTCAACTCAAAGAACAGCTGTCACAAGACGTATACATCTTTTGGGCCAGCCCGGTGGCTCAGGCGGTTAGAGCTCCATGTTCCTAATGCCGAAGGCTGCCGGTTCGATTCCCACATGGGCCAGTGGGCTCTCAACCACAAGGCTACCGGTTCAACTCCCGCAAGGGATGTGGTGGGCTGCGTCCCCTGCAACTATAAACGGCAACTGGACCTGGAACTGAGCTGCGCCCTCCACAACTAAGATTGAAAGGACAACTTGACTTGGAAAAGTCCTGGAAGTACACACTGTTCCCCAATAAAGTCCTGTTTCCCTTCAATAATAATGAAGAGTATACATCTTTTGAAGAGCTTGGACCCTGATGCCTGGGTCCAGGTTCAGGGCTCCCGTCTAATGGGCCCCACGACTCATCCCCAATTTTCAACAACCGCCAGTGCACCCCAGTCCCCCTCACTCCTGGACCCTCCTCCTTCCTGGACCTGGGGAAAGACCTGTCCTTTCTCCCCCTCTCATCCTATTGTCCAGCCAGACCACTAGTGTCTCACTGGTGGCTCAAAAGCACTCCTGGGACTCGAGTTCAGCAGTTACACGCCTATGGAATGTCCACTCCTGCCACTACGGCGGGGTCACCTGGCCACACTGCCCCTTGGAAAACATGGACAAAACAGCTGGCACCAGTCTAGCACATCGGGTTATCTAGGCAGGGCTAGACTGTTATCATTTAGCAGGGGAGGAATCTGAGGCTCTGGGGAGCAGTGTCACCTGCCCAAGGTCACCCAGGTGATAAATGGTGCACTTGGCCCTCAAATCCAGGAGGGCAGACACCATGTTCTGAGCAGCCCAGGTTCTCTCCAGAGGGGGAGGGCCCATGGCTCACTGGGCTGAGTAGGGCTGCCTGAAACCCAGGGGGGACCTCTGCTCCCCATAGCTGCTAAGGACACATAGACTAGATGAACCCGGGCTGCTCAGAACATGGTGTCTGGCTGGGATCAGGGTCCCGAGGAACTCAGTGCAGGAGCCAGTGGAGCCCCAAACAGCAGCCTCACAGGGGTTAAGGAGGGGTCTCTCCCACACAAAGAAGGGCCAGGGCCAAGGGGGTGTGCTCTCTGGCCGGCGACCTCAGGGGCCTGGCCTGCGGGCTCTGATCACAGAGCAGTGAGCAAGGTCTTCTGGCCTTAACTTTCAGGAAGGTCAGGTTTGGTTTGCAGATCAACTTCTTGATGAAGCCACCCCCTCCCCGACTACACCAAAACTGTTTAGCAAGGGGAGCGGGGGAAGGTCTGACCTGTGCTGGGTCGAGCTCAGGATTGCCTGGCATCCTGAGGAAGCCCAGACCAAGCAGCCCCCGGGGCTGGTCCCGCACAACAGCTGCCACAGACGCCTCCCGACACGTGCAGGATGCTAGCTGCTGGTCGCCAGGCGGGAGGAGAACCTGGGGCTCTGCAGAAAAGCCTTCGGAAAACTGCAGGCCTCAGACAAACATCAGGAGGAGGGAAGTTATGAAGAGGACGTGATCCCCACACTCTGAGGACTTTCCACCTGAAAGAGCACCTGACAGGCCGCACAGCCCCAAGGGCGCACCTGTTCGGGGGACAGGTGAAGTTTATTTCCCCAAATACATACATTTTTGAAAAATAACGTGTGCACTTTGTAAAAAAGGTGTTCTCCCCAAAACAAAACAGCACAACCCCAATTCGGGAGTTAAAGGGCTGGGTTTCAGATGCTGCACACACTCCAAGGGCAGTGTGGTTTCCTTGGGGTCAGAGGATTCTGGGCCGGGAGGGCTAGCGGAAGCCGCCTCACTCACTTGCTGGGGGGCCAGGAGCCTCGCAGAGGCCAGCTGCGGTCCTGCCCTCTAATCACCCCCGTTGACCCTCCTGCAGTGAAACCTGGCTCCAAGCTGGTCCCCAGCCAGGGCAGCTGCAGACGTCACATCCTGGGGATAGGACCGTAATAGCTCTGCCCCCTGCCCAGGTCCCAGCCTCTGTGTCCCTATCTCTACTCCACCCCAGACCCTCAGCGTGGGTCAGGCCCTAACTCCACCCTGCTCAGTGGTCCCATCAGAAGCACAAACTCCTGTGCTGCTGCTGTTACCCCCCCACACACACAGGACCCATGGCCCTCTTGACTTGGCCGCTGGACTCCCGCCTGGCGTGCTATTCCCAGCTGTCCCACTGCCAGCCCCTCCTTGGACGCAGGCCTGATATCAGCAGTCAGTGCTGGGACCTTCCTGAGGGTGGGACTGGGTCCCACACAGAGCCCCATACACAGAGAGGGCTGAACAAATATGTGTGCACGGCAGGAACCCACCACCCGTTGTGAGGGCTGAAGACTGGCTCTCCTGGGCAGGGACGCAGTGGGGAGCTGGAGGAGCCATTTCTGGTGCCATCGTGAAGACCCTCCCCCACAGCCAGGCCCTGAATAATGACAAGGCATTGATGGACACCGTCCAATGGACTTCACACAGGCTGGCATTTCTAATCTTCACAAGAGCTGCATGAAACGGGTGCTGGTAACAGCTCTGTGTTCCAGATTTGGAAACTGAGGCACAGAGGTAAAGTAACTTGCCCAAGTTCACTGAGCTAGGCAGTGGGAAAGCTGGGATTTGCACCCAAACAAGCTCTGAGCCCCATCCCTCCAGGGCTTCGCGTAGCTGCCTGACCCCCGGGCCTTTGCGTTGCCCAGAGATGCCCCTGGACAGCACTGAGACTGGGTCCCTGGCCTTCAGCCTGTGGCAAATGGGCCACAAACACCCGGAGAGGACGACTCCATCACTGGGCCGCAGCCAGCCTGCTGAGCCAGAGGGCAGGCTCTGAGGACCGTGAGCCCTGCAATGTATGTGGTGCCCCACTCACGTCTCCCAGGGCCGGAGGCTCTGTGCCTTACCCAGTAAACATCCAGCCGCTGCCCACTGCAGCCCCCATGGCTCTTGCGTGAAAGGCTGTTGTGCAGGAGGGCGGCCCCAAGGAAGGCAGAGGCCACTCTTGTCAGCGGCCTTGTCAGGGAGGGAAGGGGCAGCGAGAGGGGAGGACAGCATGATTCAGATGGGCGGCTTTGAAGTGGAGTTGGTGCTGGGGTGGCTGAGACACCCACCGGCCAGAGCACAGGGGCACATCAGGATAGTGAGGCGCACCCACTGAGGGGACGGCATCCGAGGCCGACAGCCACAGACCACGGAGGCTCAGGGCCCGGCTGAGCTACCCACCAGGAGAAGGACGGTGGTGGGCGCCCAGCTCCAGGCCTCAGGGGAGCCTCCAGAGAGGGGGCTGCCCTCAGCCTGGCTGTCCCAAGGGCGTGGGGACCAACCCCAGTGGGGACAGCTCTGGCTGTGGCTGGAGCACCCCAGCTAGAGCCCCAACTCCAGGAGGTGGTGGGCCTGGAAAATGGCTGGCAACCGAGGGTCAGCACCAATGCACGGCCCCCGGCTCTGCAAACGGGCTGCACTCTAAGGCCTCACGGGGGCTTCAGCTGTGGAACCCAAGCTTGGAACTCAAAGAGCCCAGAGTCCATGGCACTTTGGCATTCAAGAACACACCCTGCTGGGCACAGCAGGTGGCTGGTGACGGGCTGGGCAGCAGGTGGGTGGAGTGGCATGTGGGTCTGCACAGGGTGCCACCGAGTCATTCGGACCCCGGCCACAGGCCAGCCTTCACTTACTGCCTGTGATACTAGTTTCTTACAAAGTTACTGTCGTGCTCCTAACTGCTAACACATAACCAACCCTCCAAGTGCACCCCGAAAACACTTAACACAAAGTGCTTTTAGTGTTATACGCCTCTGGATCCAATGACGCTATTTTAAACCATCTTCTCAGACTTAATTTCCAATTTTATCCTATAAACTTCTAATTGATTCCACCCCCCGATCTCCCACTTGAGGAAGTGAAGGCATGAGGCGGGTGTGGCAGCTTCTGCCGCATGTGAGGTGGGGGCAGTTTTAAGTCTTTGCATGCTGCTCACGTCTCTCTCGGCACATGCCTTCTTCTCAGGAGGTAACAGGCTTTCAGGAACATCTGCACCATGTGCCCGTAGCCACCATCCCCGTCACCGATGCCAGACCTTTCCCTTCAAATGCCCTTTCCTCAGTGGGTCCAAGGTGCGCAGTCCCAGCTGGGATGCTGTGACACACGTGGACCACATGACACAAGGAGGAGGGGCTTTTCTCCCTGAGCCCCAGGCCCATGACGCCACACCACTGCAGCTCCGTTTCTGCCAGACGCAAACGTCCTTTGCGTCCCTCCTTCACTCTCACTTTACCCGAGCTGCCCCAGGAGAGAGGGGTCTGCACCTGGAGCCAAGGAGGGAAGGGGCCCGAGGACCTTTAAATCCTGCCTTGTCCCACCTTCATGCCCCACGCCAGCCACGCTGGGCTGCGCTTGTGGCCTGGATGTGCCCAGGGCTTCCTCCAGGCCCGCAGGCAGGTCACTCCCTCTGCCAGCACCTCCCTCCCACCGCAGGAGATGCCCCCGCTGGCACCCCTGCAGCGCTGGCTGCCACCTCACGTCAGGGCATTTTGCTCTTGCTCACCCTGCTGCACCCCAAAGTCTGCGGTCTGAGCATGCATGCTCCACAGGGGGGCCCACGTCTGTCTCAGGAGAGTGGTCAGCACCCCAGCTCCCGAGGGCCAGGCACAGGCCAACACTTCCCACAGCTTCACCTCCTTTAATCGTCACCACGATGGTGAAAGGAGGAGCCCACGACCTGCACATTACAGATGAACACACCAGAGCTTGGGGAGCCCAGGGCGTCTCTCCAGGTCACTCAGAGGATAAGCAGTGACAGCTCAGACCCAGAGCTTGGGCTCCTGGACGCCTTGACTCCCGTCCCTGGAGTGCCCACCCGGTGAAGAGTGGGATGAATGGACAGTGTTCCTTTCAAGCTGCTGTGGCCCAGGCCAACCTTGCGTGGGCACACCCCGGCAGGATCCAGAACTGGTGGTCTGGGGCCCAGCGGCTTGGCCAAGGCTTGGACGGCCCTGAGAGCCAGGATCCCAGGGCAGGCACTGCTGCTTCACTAACTTGGGATGGAAAATAGGTCCATTATGTTTTTAAAAACAGCACCTGCTGGCCAGCCTCAGATGGTCCAAATGGCAGGCCAAGTGCAGACAATGGCGAACTTGCATCACACCTACCTGTGTAAGGACGTCCAGCTGGCCCACGATATGCTCCAGCGTGCTGGTCAGCGTCTGGGGCACGCTTACGGGCTCCTGGGGCCGGCTCCGCACTGACTCCTGACTCCTGTCCCTGTCTGCTGGGACGGGGAAATCCACCTCTGGCTAAAGACAATGAAAGGAAAGACAGCCTTCAATCTTAATTGAGTGCTCGAGGAAACCCTGACAGAGGAACGGCCCTGCCGAAGGAACAAGTGGAAAACTACCAGCAAACTCGAGAAAACAAGCTCCAAATGCTGGTGAGCAACAGCCGTGTGCCGGGACTCCCACAGCCAGGCCGCGCGCCCTCCTCCGGGCCGCACGCCCTCCTCCGGGCCGCACGCCCTCCTTCGGGCCGCACACCCTCCTCCAGGCCTTTCTTTCTGAGCAGAGGCCATGAGTAAAGAGTGGAATCAGAGCACCTGGCAGTTGGGCTGGAGGGGCCTGGGAGGGAGGAGCAGATGGGCCAGAGAGTGCCCTCCGGCCAGCTCCTGGAGGCCCCGGGCTGCCTAGACAAGACTCCAGGAACGTGAGGGGCTCGGTGTTTCTGCCTAAGATCTTCCAGTTTCCAAATACAGGAACCACTCCCCCAGCACCCACCCCACCGAGAACTAGTGATTTCCTAAGGGGATTCACTCCAGTCTATGTGTCCCCCAAAACTCAGGCTCTGTTCTGTGCACAGACGAGAGCTTCTCCTGCCCTAGGAAGCACCAGCCTCCTGAGGACACGGCCGGCAGATGCCCCAGTTTTGGCCCGGGAACCGACACGTCCTCTGTGGACTTATCCCTGTGGGAACGACGAGCTCGGTGAGGCCCACACGTCTGGCCGGCCCCACAGCCCCAGTGACCCCAGACTGGGCTATAAACCACACGCTCACTCACGGACACTCCAAAGGTTACCATGCCACTCTCGGCTTCGCCAGTCCTCCAGGGCTCGCCACCGCCTTCGGGAGAAAACTCTAGCCCTGGACAAGGCACCCAGTGCTGGGCCTGCCCCTTCTGCAGCTCCCTGTGTCCTGTCCGCTGGGAAGGCCCTCGTCCACCTCTCATTCCCTCTGCCCCGAGCAGCCCGTCCTCCACTCACTTGGCAACCCAGTCAGAAGCTCCTCTCTGCTCCCGCACACGTGGGCCTGCGCCACCCCTGCCCCGCACCTCAGGGCCAGGACACCTGCGCAGGAGAACCCAACGCCGCCCGCCCACGTGTCTGTGTCCCTGTCCCTGTGTCCTGCCTGCACTCATCACCCGTCGCGGGTAAAGCCAGGACATCGCTGGGCTCAGAGCTCGCTGACTACCCATGCACCACAGAGCTGAGGTGACCGCACGTTTTTCTTTACTACGAAAGTGTTCTGATCGCACAGATAAACTCTCAGGTGCACGCTGATCTGAACTTGGGAAAATGCAGGCCCTGGCAATTAAAGAGAACTTGGACGTGAGACCTGGCCAGAGGGTATTCCTGAGAATGGAGCAGCACATTCCCACACGGCCACCACTGGCACATGTGCTGTGGCACCGTGGCCACCTGGGAAGCCCTCAGCCCACCAGAGCTGGGCTCCTCCCACCCTCCAGGAATCAGTGCAGTTCCGATCTCAATGCCAAAAGGAAGCATTTCAGAAGCCTCGACCCGCCTTCACCTCACCGCGGTGGCCCTTGGACCGAGGAGGTGCTCTCGGAGACACAGCTGAGTGCTGTGGGGAAAGCAGCGCGTTGGCGGACATCCGAGCTCCACCACTGACCGGCTAAAGGGCCGTGGGCAAGAAAGAGGCTGAACCTCTCTGGGCCTCCTGTTCCTCATCTGTAAAATGGGGTGATGACTGACTGAGCCTGCCCTTCCAAGGGCTGGGCTGGGAGAAGTGCTTATCTGAAATCACCAGCAAGCCTTTCCTCAGACACGTTCCCAGTCCTGAGCCCACTGTTCCAGAGGACCCCAATTCCAGACATGCATGCCGTTCCTCTGCACACCGAGTCCCCACGGCTCCCTCAGGAAGGGCCCACAGGAAGGGGGGAGCCGGGCACCGATACCCCACAGCTGACATCTTCCAGGAGTGGCCTGACTGGGAGGAGGGAATGGAAATTCTGGTGCTTTAGAAAAGCCCCGCAACTGTGCCAAGCTGAGCCTCTGAAGCACAGTGACATCGGCGTGGTGGGGAGGTGGGTGAACACTGAGGACAGCAGACGTGTGCCTGAGCCAGAGAGGTGGCCTTTGGAAGAGAAGTCACGGAACCAACATGTTTTCCCATCTATTCCCAGCTTCCATGGGCTGTGTCCATTCTACAACAAAGGAAACTGAGGCTCAGACGAGAAGCGACTGTGGGAAGGTGCCCAGCCGCGAGCCTCATGCACAAGTCCAGGGTCCTGCCGCTGGCCTATGCTTCTGGCCACGCCATTTGGTCCCCGTCTTACCTTCACCACCAGGATGAGGCCCTTGTCAGCTTCCTTGTCCATTCCCTTCAGCACACATGACAACACTCAACACACTGCGAGTCTAGCATAGAAAGAGGTATTCGCTGCTGTTTACTTGTCACCTATGCGCCAACGTTTTACACACGTCACTTCATTTAAGCCTTGCAATGGCCCTTCCCAGCAGGCATTCTTAACCTTATCTTTCAGCTAGGGAAGCAGGCTCAGGGAGGTTAAATAACTTGTTCTAGGTCACCCAGGAAATGACAGAGCCGGGATCTGAACCCAAAGTACAGCAGTTGTATCCCCGTACATCCCCATGGAGGCCCCCAGCTCCTGGGTCTAACACTTTCTACGTCATTCCCCCACCCCTCCTGCCCTGGAATGCCTGTCTGGCCCAGAGCAGGCCCTCCACAAACACTCACCACCTCAAAGAGCCAAGCCCACCACGGTGACATTCCTGGGTAATGAAACCTTCCCAAGACCAAGCGCTAGCAGCCCTGCCCCACACAGCATCGCAGCCAGTCACCTGCACTCCAGCACTCTGGAGACATGGCATTTCCCCGAGAGCTTGGCAAGTAAGCAACAAAACAGAGATGATGGAAGAGACACATGTCCCAGGGCTGAGTAATGACCACGGCGGAATAACCAGAGTAGTGTTTAAGGGGAAAACGGTACAAGCGTTCTGTCTGTCCAACATCGAAGGGTACTGGGGACCCTGCCTGGTGGTTCTCAGACGTATCACGAGTAAAATCACAACAACATTAACTTACTCACACAAGCCCACGGAGCTGCACCAAGTTGACAACTTTCATTTCAGCTTAACATCAAAAGAGAGAAAAAGGTGAAACTCAGAATAGATGAATCTAACTTCGTGGAAATCTCACCTGGGGTCTTAGGTGTCCCCTCTCGCCCCGGCCCCCTGTGGGGTCCTGGGCTCTCACAATCAGTAGTTTCTGCCTGCCTCAGTTTCTGTTGCTGCCAGCCTGTCATATGCCACCAGGAGCTCAGCACTTCACACACTGCAGGAATTGCGTAAGTGTCTATGGTTGATCTCAGCCACTCAAACACATGGGTAACCAACTCATAAGTTTTCATTAAAAAAGGTGAAACAAAAAAGCTTGCAGGTCTCCCTGTGATAAGAAATCAACCCATCGGGGGTTAACTTCTAGACCGGTCTCTGGATTGACTGTGGTCTCACTTTTTCATCAAGATGCAGATATGGATAAGGAGCTTCCTTCCGCCTAGGATATAGAAAGTTGGGGAAAGCATGAAACCCATCCTCACAAGAAAAAGCCCGACAATCAACAAGAATCATTTTTCTTAAATCAGAGCGTAAACAACTAGCCTGAAATCTAAGACTCTTCCTCCAAGGAAAACAGGAAGTGAACACGGCTCACCTTTGGCAAAGCATGGAAGGGACGCTGAGTGCTTACAAGTGGGTATGAAGAACTGAGTTATAAGTTTTAACAAATGGCTAGAGGCTGAGTGTGGAGGGGAAGTGAAGAACACCTGGGAGCCACAGATACAAGGGGTATTGACATCCAATCCACTCACAGGTTCTCCTCCACAAACCTCCATGGGGCTTTCATGAGAAAGACTGGGAGCAGGGCAGTGGATGGGAGCAAACCATCCTTGAGGTGTGCAGGCCTAGAAGAGGGGAGTCGACACAGAAAAGGCATAAAGCCTACCAGGACCTTTCTCCCCTACAGAACAAAATCTTAAATTTTGGGGGAAGAGCAAAGAAAGATAAAACCCCTCTGGCTTTGGGGGATAGGCAGGAAACCATCCTGAGCTGAGATCACTGAGCTCTCCTATGGCTGAGGAAGGGGCAGGACTCCCAAGACCCAGGGTCATAGGGTCTAAGATAGAACCTGGGCAAGGGCAACAGAGCATTCCCCCCACACCCCAACACAGCAAGCAAGTACCAAGTAACAAGCAGCAGCAGCCTGTAGCTGAGGGAAGGACGACAGCATGGAGACAGACACCCTCTGAGAGGCAGGCCCCCTAGGGAAGGTGGCACAGGAACAGTGAAAAAGCCCTCCAACAGCCAGACCTCACTTTAAGTACACAGGAACACTAAACTAAGCTCAACTCCTGATAAACACTATTTACCTCAATCTCCACTGTCCGAACTGCAAGGTCTGGCATTCAATCAAAAAGTATGAGACACACAAAAAGGCAAGGGGAATAAAACCCGCTGTTGAGAGGCAAAGCAATCAGCAGAATCAGATTCAGATGACTTAGATAGTGGCACTATCAGATAATTTAAAATAACTATGCTTAATATGTCAAATGTTCTACTGGGAAATGTGGACAGCACACACGAACAGGTGGGGAATTTCCGCAGAGAGGTAGAAATGGTAAGAGACGATGGAAATGCTAGAAATAAGAAACTCAGTGACAGATATGAAGAATGGTTTTGATGGGCTCAACTCAGTGGAGGAAAAGAATTTAGTGACCTTAAAGATAGATCAATTCCTCACACTTGGGAAAAAGCATCCTTGGGAAAAGAACAGAACAGAGCGTCCATAAGCTGTGGGGCGATGTCAGATTGTCTAACGCATGTATGACTGGAATCCGAGAAGGAGAAACGAGACATTTCTTAGAATGCAAGTTTGCTAGTAATAAATTCTCTTATCTGAAAAAGTCTTTATTTCTCCATTTCTCAAAGATATTTTTGCTTAGTATAGAATTCTGGGTTGAGTTTTTTCTTTGAATACTTTGAAGATGTAACTTCAGTGTCTCCTGGCTTGTGTAGTTTCATATGAGAAAAATTCTGTAATTCCTACTTTGGTCGCCTCTATATAATGTGTCTCCCTTCTCTGTCTATCTTCAAGATTTTCTTTTAATCTTTGGTTTTCGGAAGCTTAAATATAATTTGTATGGGCTTTTGTTTTGTTGTTTTTCTTCAGCCTACTTGTTATTTCTCTGAGTTTGGATCTGTGGTTTGATGCCTTTCATTATTTTTTGAACATTCTTGGCCATTATCTTTTCATTATCACCAGAACACCTTAAATGTATTATGAGTTCCCTAGGGCTACTCTAAAAAGTTGTCACACTTAGTGGCTTAAAACAATAGAAATTTATTCTCTCAGAGTTCTGGAGGCCAAAGGTCTGAAATTACGGTGTCAACAGGGCCACACGTCTGGAGACACTAGGGTCATTTTTTGCCTCTTCCAGTTTCTGGTGACTCCAGGATTCCTTGGCTTGTGGCTGCATAACTCTGATCTCTGCCTCCATCTTCAGAGGTGTCTCTTTTCTGCGTGTCTCTTATAAGGACACTTGCCATTGGATTCAGGGTCAACCCAATAATCCAGGATGAGCTCATCCTGAGATCTTTAATTACAATGACAAAGACCTTCTCCCCAAATAAGGTCACATTCACAGGTTCTGGGGGTTAGGGCATGGACACATATTTGGGGGGGGGGGGCACCATTCAACCCACTACAGAATGCTTAGATATAAATCAAACAACATATGTACAAAATCTATTTGCTGAACACTACAATGTACTGATGAGAAAAATCAAAGACCAATATCAATGAAGAGAGATATTATGTTGATGTATTGGAGGCTCAATTGTTTTAAGATGTCAGTTCTCCCCCAAATCACCTACAGGAATCAAAAAGCTGATTCTAAAATTTATATGGAAAGGCAAGGGAACTAGAAAAGCCAAAAACATTTTGAAAAAAAGAGCATTAGAGGACTCACATTACCTGACCTGAAGACTCAGGACAGTGTGGTGATGGTGAAAGGCAGGCACATATATCAACGGAACAAACAGAGTCCAGAAATGGACCCACAGGTATCTGGTCAATTAATTTTTAACATAGACACACAAACAACTTAGTGGACAAAACAGTTTTTTCAACAATTGCTGGAACAAGTGCATATCCACATGCAAAGAAATGAACTTCAGTACATACCTTGCACCATGTACAAAAAGTATTAATAACTCAAAATGGATCACAGATCTAAATGCAAAACCTAAAACTATAATATCAGCATACACTTTTCTTCTAAAGTACAGGAGGAAATCTTTGTGAGCTCGGGTTAGGTAAAAATTTCTTAGATATGACACCCAAAGCATGATCCATAAAAGAAAAAGTTGATAAAATGAACTTCATCAAAATTCAAAACATCTGTTCTTTGAAAGACTGTTAAGAAGATAAAAACACAAACCACAAACTGGGACAAAATATTTGCAAGTCACATATTTGGCAAAGGACTTGCACCCAGAATATATAAGAACTTTCCAAACTCAGTGAGAAGACAGCCTAATTTTTGAAAATAGGCAAGAGATTTGTTTGCCAAAGAACACATAAAGATGGCAAACAAATACATAAAAGATGCTCTACATCATTAGCCATTAGGAAAATGCAAGTTAGAATCACCGTGAGATACCACTATACACCTATTAGAATGGTCTAAAGTTAAAAAGACTGGCCACACCAAGTGCTGGTGAGGAGGTGGAGAAACTCGACCTCTCATATACTGCTAGGGAGATTGTAAGATGGTACAACCACTTTGGAAAACAATTCGACAGTTACTTAAAAGGGTAAATATGCACATATTGTATGTTCCATTCAACTCCTACGTATTTACACCCAAGAAAAATGGAAATGTATATAATAAAAAGATATGTACATGAAAGTTAATGGCAGCTTTATTTGTAATAGCCCCAAATTGAAAATAACCCAAATGTTCACCAACAGGCAGGTAAACAAATTGTGGTATATCCATTGGATGGTGTACAATGCAGCTATAGAGATGAATGAACTATTGATATACATGAGTGACTTTCAAAATAATTAGGCTGAGTGAAAGAAACCAGACCAAAAGAATATGTAACTATATGATTCCATTTATATCAAATTCTGAACAACGCAAACTGTCTACAGTGACAGAAACCAGATCAGTAGTTGCCTGGGTCTGGAGATGGAGGGAGTGGACTGACCACAAAGGGGCACAGGGGACTTCTGGGGATGATGGAGTCGTTCTGTACCTTGCTCATCGTCGGGATTACATGACTACGTGTTTGCCAAAATTCAGAGAATGGTTCACTTTTTAAAATGGTGGATGTTACTATTTATACATTAATAAGTCTGATTTTTTAAAAAATGCAGTTAAAATTGAAATGCTCCT
Source organism: Rhinolophus sinicus (assembly GCF_036562045.2). Taxonomy (NCBI): domain Eukaryota; kingdom Metazoa; phylum Chordata; class Mammalia; order Chiroptera; family Rhinolophidae; genus Rhinolophus; species Rhinolophus sinicus. The sequence goes on along the minus strand of NC_133759.1, from coordinate 4,907,613 downwards.
GGGAGCCCAAACTACCCATCACATGACCCTGCAATTGACAACACCCATCGGTGGCGCTTAAGATGCAAATCACCACCTTTCCATGCGACATCACCAATGGGCAAAACCCAAGGCTGAAGACCCCAGGTGAGGCCCGTGAGGTCTACCACTGGTCTGGAGATTAGTTTCCAAATGCAGAAAGCCAGCGTCACACTTCAGAGTAAAGCCTCAGTTCCCAAAGCCTCAGTCTCCCCGATTGTCAGCAGATGTCCCCAGGCAGGGTTTCCCAAGCAGCAGCTGTCCAGTCTATGGAACGTCAGGCCTCAGCCACTTAGGGATCTCCATACACCTTGACAGTCGTGAGCGAGCAAGGTCTGCATACACCTGACCAGCAGCCAGGAATGGCTGGAGTTTTCCCATAAAGATGTTGTGAACTGACTTGACAGAATGCCCCCCTCCAGTGAGTGAGGTAGTCAATGATTAACACCTACTCAGGTAGAACTTTCTCTTTTTCTTTTAATCTCTAACACTGGACCTTGCCCCCAGCCCGGCCTGCTCTGGAAACTCTGTAACAGACAAAAACATCCAGGGACTGGTCCACCGTTTGAGTCTGAGCCAGAGAGAGGACAGGGAGGTGACTCAGGCCCAAGATCTGGGCTGTCTCACGGGTACCCTCCTTGTATAGACCCAGGTGGGCAGCACATCTGGCCACTGCCCATTTAAAACACCAAAGCATGTCACTGTGTTTCCGAAGCAGGGCTGAGTACAAAACTGGAAGAAGTGGACACACAGTTAAAGCTTTTCAGCTGAATTGTTCATCGCATACATGGCCTGCTAAGTCAGGGTGTAAGGATCACGGCCAGACGTTTCTCAGTCTGTATCTCAGGCCTTTGGCTTTGGCAATTTGCCCTCATGGAAAGTTGAGAGGCGTCCCTGTCTAGCCACCTCCTGTTTGCTAAACCCGGCCCCGGGAGGAGAGCAGGGAACAGGGCAGAGCTCATTTGGGCTCACCCTCACTGCCAGCATCTCGAGTGGAAAAAGGCACGGCTGTTTCCTCAACTCAAAGCTCCAAACTGGCCCTGTATTCCCCACACATATTTGTGGACAGATATACTACAGTCTTGTTTGCCCTATAATTTAGGGTTCCGGCCTGGAGTCCAACAAGAGAGGAAACTTCTAGTTCTAAACATAGCCCTGAACCCAAGAGGAGTTCTGGTTTCTTAAAATCATCTAATTGTTCAGCAGTCTTGCCAAAGCTCTTGCAAGCCAGCTGAGTCTGAGTATGGGACTTGGTTACTGCTGCTGGCTTTGGTATGAACGTGTCTGAAGGTGAAGGGTGCCTTGCGCATGACCAAGGCCTTTGTGAGAGCATTCCCGCTGAACACCACCCACTTCCGTGAGGGCTGGCCCTTGCTCAGTGCAGTTCCACAAACATGTCTGAGGGCCCACCCCGGGCTGAGCGTGGAGTACCCTAGGGTTATCTACCCCCTACCTGGAGACAGAAACACCTCTCCTCCTACCGCAAACATCGCAACTGTGGCCCCCTGGGACGGAGATCAAGGCTTCTGATAAAGCCCAAGTGTTGACTGTAGATTTAAAAAAAAAAAAAAAAAATTGAAGTGCTTTGAACTAATTTTAGACTTAGAGAAAAGTTGTGAAAAATAGAACAGAGAATTTCCATCTATCCCTCCCCCAGGTTCCCCCAGTGTTAACACCTTACGTAACCATGAGAACAACGATCACCAGGAAATCAACACTGGGACGATGCCAGTAATGAAACTAAGGACACCATGGGACTGTCACCAATTTTTCTACTAACATCCTTGGACCCTGAGGTCCCAGAATCAGCTGCAGGGCTCACACTGCATTCACTTATTTCTCCTTGGTCTCCTGCAATCTGGCAGCACCACGCGCCCCGTCCCCCCCTCCCCTCGCCCCTTCGCGACCTTGACACTTTGGAATAGTACTAATCAGTTAAGTGTCCCTCGATTGGAGCCTGATGTTTTCTCATGATTGGAATGAGGTTACGTATTTCGGACAAGAACACCACCGAAGGCGTGTGTGTGGCACCATCACGCTGACCTGCATCGCTGCGGTGTCGGCCTCTCTGCCAGGTCTCCCCAGTGCAAAGCGCCACTTCTCCCTGTGTAGCTAATCTGGGGGGACTGTGGCTTTTGAAAAGGAAACGCGTTGCTGTCATTACAAACTCCGTGTGTCAATCCAGCTTGTGGGTGGCTGCAGCTGCCCCACAGATGAGAGGCGTCTCATGAAGACGAGCCACAGAGCGACATCTCTGGAAGACGCCGAAGTTCTCCGTGACAAAGAGGACCAGTAGCAGTTTATTTATAGATCCACTTGAAGACAGCTCATTGTAACTACTGGAGTTGAATTTTTAAAACCCGGGGAACAAAGGCTGGCTATTTTAAACTCTCCTTGCACTTAGTTCAATGGAGAGTGTTAGAGGCACGGACCACACCCGGGCATTGCTCCCAAGCTTGGCAATTCATATTTTGTGCAGCATCTCAGGACACGAGCAAAGTCTGCCAAGACGGATAACCGACTGGCTCCGCCTACACAGCAGAGGCGGTTGGCCTTAGATGGGCCAAATCCTCACACGCGTGCTGTAGGGACAGAGCTGGGGAGGCCGCATCCCACAGGGTCTCAGGACCTCCTGTCCTGGAAAAGGAAGTTGCACCCCGCTGCTGTGAACTCAGGTTACAGGACATTTCCCTCCCTCCCCCTGAAGGCTGCGAAGAGGGACAGCGCCCCCCAGCGGATGCCTGTCCCAGGACAGCTGGCAGTAGCTGGCCCACCTGCCCCAGGGCCAGATACAACTCCAGGGTGGAACAAGGGTGTCCTGGGTGGGGCCCAAGTCACAACTATCCCTGAGGACAGAGAAGGGAGAAACCCGGAAGCTCCTCCTGCCCCAGCCCAGCTGCTGCTCTACGCCCAGGCTGTGCAGTCTCCACACCAGAGCCACTGTGGGGAGGGAGACATGGGTGATCTCGAAGCCCCATCCTTATTTGAACACAAGGCATCAAACTGCATTCTTGACAAAATGTGGAAAACTGTGACTATAGACTAGGCATTTGATACTAAGGAATGATTACTTTTGTTGGATGTGATAAGAGCACTGCAGTTATATAACCAAAACCTTTTCACTTAGGGCAAAATATATCTAGGATGAAATACAAACACTCCAACTCTTCTATAAAAACGTGGGGGGGAGATGAGTGAAGACTGGCAAAGTGACAAAGCGAGGCGACAAGCACACGGGTTCGTTATGCTATTCTCTCTACTTTTGTGTTAGCTTGAAAATTCCCACAATATAAAGACTTTTTGTTTTGTTTAACAACAACAATAATAATAATAATAATAAAAAGCTTCCAAGCGATGGGAATGGGCTGTGGAGCTGAGGCCAGGCGAGTGGGACCCCAGGAGAAAGCTGAGGTACAGGGTTCCCAACTCGGTGTCCTGGCATTTTCAGGCGCAGGAGGCAGTTTTGTCTGAATCCACGAACGCTCATAGCAGCCATTGGCATTGCCACAGAGAAGGCGCCTGATGGCACTGAGGGCATCCAGTGAAGCTGCAGCAACATCCGGACTGTCAAAGAAACTAATTTTAAGATAATCTCCATGGAAACCGTCTATTCTGATTGTTTCCATGGTAACCAGTAGGAACATAAACACGGCATCATCTAGCACGTTTATACCACACGGGTGATGCTGCCATCCAATTTGGAAGATCCAAGCTGCTGAGGGCTTTGCTCCACAGAAAATGAAAAGAAGTACTGCAACTTCTTGTCCAGGCGTGCAGGCTCTACCACCCTCCATTGCCCAGTCAATGTCACCCGCCCCAAAGTGACAAAGCAGGCCAGAAAGTGGTTCCCTTTATTTAGCCTAGGACCATCCAAAATTCAAAGGAAAGAGCCAGAGCCTGCATCTAGCCTCACACATTCCACCCATGCTGCCCACAGACGTGTCCACTGAACCCTGACGTCCTGACCATTTTGTGTTCCACACACAAGCAGGGCCCACGGGAGGCCAAGACCCCAGCCCTCCAGGAATACAAGTGAGGCCTGGGAATAACTGACTCCGGGAGAGAAGGGCTGCCCCAGCAGGCAGAGTGCTCTGGGTGGGTGGAGTGGGAAGACTTCATGAGCTGCTGGCCTACCCGGGGAGACTGCATGGAGGAGGCACCATCTGGACAGGAGGAGTGTCGCTCTGCTGGGGAACAGAGAGTATGGCCCCAAGAATCAGAGCCAGAGTTAGGCAACTGGCTCTATTTCCACTTGTGGATCATTTCTTCCATTTTCAGCTTTCTGGGTTTAAAAAAGTAGCATGGAAAAGAAAGGAAGGAAGGAAGGGAGGGAGGGAGGGAGGAGAAAGACTCAGAGGCCAGTGACCCACGCTCTCTGCTTTGCACCGCATACATGGCCACTGCTGGCTCTCTGTTGGAGAGGGGACTTGTCAGCATGGTCAGACCAGACTGCAGTTGCTTGCATCACCGTCAGCAAAATGGCAGTGTCACAGCAGTGGCCGCGGGGCTGAAATGAAAGGCAGTCTGAGGCAGGCAGTCCCTGCTGGGGACCAGAGGACATGGAACCTTGTAGTAAAGACCCACAATGTCAGGACACACTGCCCACTGTCCTGTGATTTGGGCTCATTTCCTCATGTGCAACTGTGGAATCTCCACTGGCCTTGAACCCACCTTTTGGCCACCAGGGGAAAAGGAAAACCCGAAACAGTTCTGAGGCCCCTGAAAGAGGTAACAGAGCTCTCAAAGGTATGTGTGCGCCCTGAGGCGTGTCCCGATGCATGTGGGGCTGGACGCAACGGCCACAAGGCTTCGTCTGGACTCGAGTCAAGTTTGCCCATCCCCATGACACTGTGATACCTTACTACGCCCGCCCTGGAGTTCTGCAACCAAGCCTCTTGCTGGGTTAAGTCACGAGGCAGGCCTTCCTTCCTGAGTCACGCCACTCATCTGGATAGGGCTCAACTTGCTGTAGAATAGATGGGAACTTTCCAGTGGCAGGAAACTTCCAGCAGCCCCTGCAAGGGGCAGCTCGGAGAAGGGAGCTCAGCTCTGCCCCATTCCACAGCCCACCCTCTGCCACCACTGCTGTCACCATGGTTTCAGGGTATGTTCTGAAGCCCAGTGGTACCTGGAGCCACTACCCCAAAAAGCTTTCAAAGAGGACCCAGGGGTTTAAATATTGAGCAACAAGCACCTGGTCCCCTCAAGCTCAGCTGTCAGCTTCTCTAAAGGTCCAGCAGGCTCTGGAGTGTGGGAGCTGGCCGAGGCGTCCACATCTGCAGGGCAAAAGGCCTGTGGGCTCTTCCTGTAAGCGGCCTGAGGTGACCTCGGAAAATGGTTTGCTTGACCCACTTGACCCAGAGAACCCCACAAAATCATGTAAATCGAGAAGTTCAAATCTTCGTGTTCATTTTAAGAACACCCATGAAACTGCCCAGGGCATCAGGGTATGCAGATCTGAAAAGCCACCAAGTACCTAAAGGATGTCACGTCACAAAAGCAATGTGTGCCATTCTGTCATTACAATGGTGGAGTTGGGAGGTGTGCCCAGGACAAACAGTGGGGTTGGACACAGGGTCAGTGGCCCAAAAAGAGTGTAGAATTTTTGCTGCACATGCTTAAAAAATGCATAGAATAATGCTGAACTTAAGGGTTTAGATATAGATTCTCTGTCATTGAACACAGCCAGGGAGCAAAGCTCCCAAGAGGCAGCGCAGAACTTACACTGCTCACGGCGGGTTAACCCACACATGAGCTCCCCCTGCCACACTGAGGGGATCTTAACTGAGAAAGAGCAGATTGTTCCTAAGCCAGAAGAGGAGGTTGCACAGAAGAAAAAGATCTATCTCCCAGAAGAAACTAAAGAAACAAAAACTTATGGCCCGGGAGTAAATTCAGCATCAAATAAATGCCAAAAAAAGTAAAAGCAGGGAAAAACAAACAAACAGGTGACTGGACGCAGCCGCCCTAAGGGGCAGAAGCCTAGACGGGAGCACAGGCCCAGCAGGGCCCACACAGCGCTGCACCGAAGCCCATCCTCCCTCTGACTGACGTCCTTGGCTGCAGACAAAACCATGCCTGTGCCTGCCCAGGGGGTACCCCGCCTTTGGGTTTACGAAGCCCACAGGGCAGCACTCGCATTTAACGCTGCACTGAGATCAGAACCCAGGCCACACTGCTTCTGGAAGAGGCAGACTACAATTCCCCGAGGGCCCCTCCCAAGCTGTAGCCCTCATGAGCCGCAGAAACTTCCCAAGGTGGACAGACTCCCTCCTCCCCCGCCCTCTCTGGTCTGGATGCCATGGCACAAGGGCCCAGACCGTGTCCCAGGAGACCGGTGGCTCTCCAAGTGGCTCCCTGGACTGGCGGCATCAGCGTCAGCACCACCTAGACGTGTCAGAAGTGCAGATTCCTCACTGTGCCTGACACTCTGCGGATGGGGTGGGCTGTGTTTTGACAAGCCCTTGTGGTGATTCTGGTACACGCTGAGGTCTGAGAGCCACTGCCACAGGCTTCCTGCAGTGACATTCTACATGAAAAGGCCTGTCTCCTCACTGCAGCACCGGGAAGCCCAGCTAACTCCTCTGGACGTTATTTCTACAAACATCGGTCCCCCCGCCTTGGTAAACACAGTGGTTATTTACATGTGCCTGGCAGCAGCCTCGACCCAGCTCCCAGGGCAGTCAGTTGTAGCCTCTGGGAGGAAACAAGAGGGGTCCTGCCTGCTTCTCAGTAGTGGACACAACCCGCCAGACCCTGAGGGAAGGGCCCAGCCCCCGCCGACCCTGGGGGCAGGAACCCCCCCGTCCAATCACCTGTTTGTTTGTTTTTCCCAGGAGCGTGGGGACCCTCAATGCGCCTAGACTTTGCACAGCCACACTACCCACCGGCTACTGTCCAAGGATATGCTGTTTTAAGCAGGAAACTTTCTTTAAAAATTATAGTTTGGTAACAACTGTTGAATCTTTTTAAATTCTCGTCTCCTGTCTTCCCACCGAAACTAAGAAACCCAAAGCACTTTCCATGACTTCTCTCCAGGTAAAAGGGGGAAATGCAACCCGTCGTGAAGTGAGGCGTGCTATCTGAGGGCCTGTGCTGGGCCACCCCACGCCCACCCGCATGGTGGTCTTTTGCAGAGTGAGCCCATAAAATGGAACATGCCTAAAGGATGTGATACAGGCTGCTGGGGAGAAATCAGGTACAGAGACTCAAAATGACCTGCCTGGGGTCAGTGTACAGGGGCAGTGCGGTTCTTACTGCCACCAAGTTCTGACAGTGGCTCCGTGGGCCAGAAGTTTCCAGCGTCATCCACTTCCTTGGAAGGGCTGCCTGAGAATCCTCTCCAGGACACCCATCCTGGGAAGATCGCCATCCCAGCCCATGAAGGTGCCTGGCCAGGCCACGTCAGGGGACCTGGAGATGCCCTACAGAACAGGAACCCCGGGTCCTGGTGGGGAACAACAGGGACGGGTACGGGGGTCAGATTTCACCAAGGACGATGGGCCCAAGGCAGTGATGCAGGGGTCTACACAGGGGGGACCACTGTGCTGAGTCACCGGCATCTGTCCCGTGCTGGGCTTGGGTATCTGTCTCAGGGGCTGAGGACGCTGGGCTCCTTTTTCCCGCTTAGACATGGGGACAATCCCTCTCGCTCTTTTCCAGCCTCTTAGTTTTGTTAGCAAAGGGGCCGAGACCTGCACCTTGGTCCCAGGGCCATGGGCTTGCCTGGGGGCTGAGCCACTCAGCAGGTGAGCCCTGAGCTCAGGTTCCTGCTCTGTACAGCACAGAGTGTGCACCCAAGAAGTCCCAGGACACATGACAACAAAGTCCCCACTGTCCCAAGTGAGCCCACAAAGCCAGGCCCCACCAGGCCCCACGAAGGCCAAACCAGGGGGAAGGGTCCCCTCGGGGAGGGTCTGCATTCCGTGGTTCTCACCAGAGTTTCCTTCCCGCCGATGAAGGGGGCTGTGGACAAGGCTGGCTTTTCAGCCAATGTGAGCAGAGCCAGGGCTCTAGCACGTCCTGACCCCACAGATGCCCTGAGCCCAGGGGCACCTGCAAGGGCAGCCCACGTTCTGGGAGCCGGGGCCCCACGACAACGACGCCTCCAAGATACCCAAGCGCTCGGGCCTCTGCGCCGCACGTGCGGCCAACAGCCCCTTTGAAGAGCCTTGGAAAATCTGGAGCCAGGACTGGGGTCAAGGGGAGAAGGGAGAGCTGCCTCCTCTCTAAGACATGTCAATCTGGGGTTCACTCCTGCTCTAAACACCCACAACGCCCATCTGCCAAGCGTCCCCTCAAATCCACACTTCTCCTCACTATGGAAGGCCATGCTAGCCAGAAATCTGTGTTGTTAGAGACCCAAGTCCTCCATGTTCCCAGGTGATTCCGAGGCAGGTGGACACGGGCCCTGTCCCTCACCTTGACCTGGACTCCTCAGCTCTGGGCGAGAACCCAGACCTTCAGCAACCACCACCCAGGACGCCCAGAACCTCAGTGTGGGGCAAGATCCAGTGCCAAGACTCTCCGGGCCAGGAATCGGGCCCAAGCAGCCCTAAGTCAAGCCCACCCCTGTGCAGCATCCCAAAATAGAAATGTGAAGTAAGGGTGCAGGAGGTGGCTGGGCCTCCACCCTCAGAACCAGAGGAAGTAGGAAGAACAAACGGACCATCCTCAGGGCAGGCTGACGTGTCAGGTCAGATGTCCTCAGCTAACCCGGCCTCCTCCTCCAAGGGACAGTTCCAGCAGTGGGGCTCTGCGGGGCCCGGCCACCGTGCCCAGAGGAGTCATAGGGACGGGGCAGGAGGAGAGCCTGTTTGCACCCCTCCTGCCCGCCAGCCCTCACCCTGCAGGTTTTGAACACACAGCCACCCTGACTAGGCGGGGGACTCATCTAGCTCTTGGTCGAACAGAGGAAGGTAAAGGAAAATTTTATAAATAGCTAAGGTTTGCTGAGTACCCGCCATGTGCCAGGCAGGGTTCCAAGTGCCTGCTGGCATGTGCCACCTCATGAGATCTCACCAAGGAGGACCTGGCATCTCCCATGTGAGTGGAGAAAGGCCCTGGGCCCTAGAAGTCACGGTTACTGCCTGCACTGGAGGGTAGCTGACCCTGAGAACTCAGGAAGTGGTTTTTCGGTTTTACTGAATTACCTAGCATTCTGCATTCTCCCCCACGCCCAGCACAACCTTCCGTCCCAACTGCATAATGGGCTCAGAGATTGTGGAGGGAGAGCAAGAGTAAATCAGAATAAATGCATCTTTCTATTCAAAGTAATTTTCAAATGTTTCTGTGGTTGAGAGAGAAGTCAGTCCTATGGCAGCTGGCACTTGAGGGCCAAGTGCCAAATCCAAGGTCAGGCAAGACACAGCGGTCCTCACACCTCAGGGACAGGCCCCAAAGCACAGACAGCAGGATGGAGTGAGAGCCGTGAGGATGAGTGAGGAGGGCGACATGACCAGGGCAGCGGCAGGGAACAGAGCTAAGCACTAGGCCCCTGAACACTCCAGCACGAGATTCTGCGGACAGCTCCAGGGGCCCCACACAAGCCCCCCTGGGAAATACTCATCTGCCCGAAACCTTCCAACCTGCCTCCAGCCATGCAGCGTCCTGCACTCCCTCGGCCAGTACTGGAGTCCTACCCCTGAGCCCTCCAAGCAGAGACAGCTCCCCAGCCACAGCCCGAAAATCCCGCATCACAACTCGGCCAAGAATAGAGAGAAAAATGGAACCCATTATTCTCATTCTGAAGGGCTGGGAAATGGCTTTTGCTTTTCAACATGAAATGTGCCTAAAAATAAGCTGTGAATTTCAAGCAGAGGCTGAAAATAGCTGCGGCAGTGAACAGAGCTCTGCTCAGAGCGGGCTTGAGGACGGCCTTTTTCCCAAGAGCTGAATGCCAGTCAGAGCCGGGGTCCTGGGCGGGGGCTTCCAGGGACGAGGGGCTGTCACAGGCTCACAGGGCTGCCCTTGCCCTGCTCTGGCCCTCTGGCTTTAACTGTCACACTCTAATAAGCACATGATCAGGAATTCAAGACCAAGCACCTGCCGGGCTTCCTGCAATCCCCAAACGCCCAGGGGAGCCTCAAGGGGCCGAGGCCCAGTGTGCATGCAGAGCTGGGGGGCGGGGCCTCAGGCCCGAGCGCTCTGGGCTGCCTGAAAGGCCAAGGGCCCTGGCCAGCCACCAAGCCACTCACCGGTCGTATGCCAGCACCAGGGCAGGGCCTACGGGAAGGGCAAGGACTCTCCAACTGTAAGTGAAGAAAACCTAGTAGCTGAAGGTCTTCACGAACATCACCTCTGGAAGATTCCAAAGTTTGACAAGCCGAACATTTCTACCGAACGGGCTTGTGGGAGAAATCCAGGCTGAGAGGTCTAGCCCCACTGAGCAGGAGCAGGAGCTCCAGAGCATGCACAGGCCCGGCGGCTGGGATGGCTGGCTGGCCCCAGCACCGTCCCCAGGCTCCTTCCTCCCAAACGACAGCCCTGCCCAGAGTGTCACATCCTCTCGCTGCTCCATCATCTTCCTTTCTGAGCTCACTCCCCAGGGAGCTAACGCAGTGATTCTCACCTGGGGGCAGTTCTGTCCCTCAGGGGACATTCGACAATGCCTGAAGACAGTTTGGGTTGTCACAACTAGGGGTCAGGAGACGCTACTGGCAGCTAGTGGACAGAGACCAGGGACGCTCCTAAGCATCACAATGCCCAGGACAGCCCCCCAACAATGATTTATGTGGCCCAAAGGACGAGAGTGCGGGGGCTGAGAACCCCTGAGCTGCGGAAGGGCCACACGCAGACGGAGCTGGGGCGAGCTCAGTGGATCCCGCCGCTCCTGGGCTCCCTGAGGAGGGCACAGCACACCCAGCCCCAGAGCCAGTCACTGGGCACCATCCCAGCGCCAGGAAGCTCTGGGGCAGGACGGGCCAGACCACACTCATCAGCTTCCCTCGCCACCGCAGGGGAGACCTGACCACCGAGCAGTGCTACACCAATTGGCCCGCCCCAGTCTGGGGACACGGAAACACTTCTGTGTATGACAGCGGTGGCAGAGGCACAGTGTGAATGTACCTAATGCCACTCAACCACACGCTGAAAAATGGGCAAAATGGTAAATGTTGTGTAATGTACATAAAACAAAACTAACAAGTCCTCGTGGCCTGGGAACCCTGATCAAAGGCTCCAGGACACCGCGTGGTGTGCATGGCCGGCGTGGGGACACACGACAAGTCAGAGCCAGCGACACCACACACGGGGTGCTCAGGCCTGCCTCAGGGGGTTCAGGTCCCACCATGGAGATGGAGGCTCAGGAAGAGGGGTGCTTTGCCTGGGACCATACAGCCAGGGTTCAGACCCCAGCGCCCATACCCTTCCCCCTATTTGAGTCCCACGTAGGGACGTGCACCGGGCAGAGCTGTGGCCTGAAGGCAGTACAGGAACAATCGGTTTTCCCGAGCCCCGCCAAGCGTCCACCCAGCCTGCTCTGTCCTGCCGGCTCCCCCACCCCACAGGCCTCTGTCCTAGATCATCAGGCTGGGAAGCAAGGGTGCCCCACGCCCCTGGGCCAGGACTGAACAGAGAAGAGGCAGCTTGTTCAAGTAACTTTCCTGGTAACTCCAAGGAAAGGAACATGCGGTTCTCCCCTTGCTGGTGATTACCAACCATTCCTGAGAGATGGTGGCAGCGCCTTCCCCTGGGACGGGGAAGGACAGGAGTGTGGGGACAGGGGTGTGAGAAGGGGTCCCTCTGCCGGAGTCAAAGGCTGGATGGACTCAGAGGCGTCCTGGTTCTATTCTGGGCCAGCCTTGGCTCACAGGGGGGCCTTGGGCAAGCACTTCCTGTTGTTCAGGCCAGTTTCCGTGCGTGGGAGAGGCCATGCTGCCCCTCAGGGCCAGGAGGGAGAGTTAAACAGCCTGTGGCCACCGGGAATGAAAACGCTCGAGCCCCTCAGGGCTCCACATCCATGCCTGTCCTGTTTATTTCAGCCAAAGCTGAAGGTGACCTTATTCAATAAGACTTTATCAGTTATCAATTTTCCCCCCAAATATTTGTCCAAAGAAATATCGTTTATTATTTTAATTCAGGAACAGTGACTGCCCTTTTACCAACAAAGGTACTAAAAATGGTTTGTGGCTGAGGAACTTCCTTTCCATGGTTTTTTTTTTTTTAAAAAAAGGAAGTGAGAGCAACAGGGCCAGGCTTTGCTACCCATCCCAGCTACGGCTCCAGGCCCTGCACCCTCTAGAACACAGAGCCTGGCCTGCAACAGGGCCTCCCTTTCCCCAGGCCTCAGCCAAGCAGGTATGTGCCCTGGGCAACACTCTCACAAATGGCAGACACGGGCACAGGCACCCAGCAAGTCTGCGTGTTCACTCTCAATTCGAAACAAAGCATCACAAGGCCGAAAGTATTATTTGGTAAATGACAAGCTCTTACCAGGTTCCTTCCCGTGACCAGCCTAAGCCTCCAGCCCCCGCCCCTCTGGGCCCAGTGCTGTTCGCCATGACCCAGGACACCAGTCACAGGGCTCAGACACAGCTGCCGGCCACCTACCTGATTCCCCGAGGAGCTGGCCAGCATGGCTGGGGGCCTCTGCACTTTCGTGACTTCTCCATAATCCACAACATCAAAGTTACTCCTCCAAACCATCACCTGCCAAGACCAACAAGCACACAGATTCAGGGGAGAAAACTCCTTGCCAGTCCTTCACGGAGAACATGGGCCCAGAGGCGGCCCCCAAAGTTCTGGGCCAATGGCAGGACACCCCAACTCAACTCTGGGACCTGCCCCCACTCTCCAGAGGACCTGGATGGGCCACCAGAATGGATTCACTGCCTGCCACCACCAGGCCTGTGCACTTGCTGGTCGCTCTGCCGGGCTGTCCCAGGCCCGAGACCCACGCAGCTGGCTCCGCAGGCTGCAGTGTCCGCTCCAACGCCACCTTCTCAGACATGCGGTCCCTAAGCTCCTGCTGATTCTTACCACAGGCCTCTATTTATTTCTTTCATAGCATCAGAGTCGCTAGTTACTGAAGCCTTTTGTTGCTTGTCTAGCTTATCATCTGTCCCCCCGCTAACATAGACGCTTCTGAGGGTGGCGGCCTGGCCTGTTCCACTGCGAGAAGTGGTCAACATACGGATTCCAGCCCAGACCACTGGACTTAAGATGGAGGCTCCACCCCTTACTGTGTAGCTGCAGGCAGGGCATTCAACCTCTCTGTGCCTCAGTTTCCTCATCTGTGAAAAGGGAATGATCCTAGTTCCCGCCTCGCAGGGCTGCAGTAAGGCTCACAGGGTACAGCTCCACAGACCGGCACGTAGGGAGTTGTTGGTAACATGCCTTTCATCCCAGTCCTGCTCAGGATCTTCAATTCCTGAGGCTGCTCCAACTAAAGCTGAGAGGGCCCTGCTGGGCAGCGAGAGCGTCCCTGCTGGCGGGTGTCAGCCACGTGTGGCTGCACTCATCTCGGGCCACTGCCTGAGCGTGGCCAGCGGTCAACTGAAAAACCACAGTATCCACGTAAGATAGAAACTCAGCATGCCCTGGGCGCTTTCCCCGCCAGGACACAGCCACAGGCCTGGTTCTCTGGGAGGCTCCTGGCCACCCCACAGCAGCACCACTGTTCACTGCTCCCCAGCACGTGGACACATAGGGGATCCCATTCGTCCCCGTTCCACACAGAATGTCAGCACACAGCCATTTAGAGGGTCCTTGTGCAACTGGGCAAGTGTAACTGTGGAATAAATGCCCAGCAGTGGAAGGGCTGCCTAGGACGTGAAGAGATGCCGTCAGATGCCACTCCAGCGGGCTCTCAGAGCTGACGGCAGTGGTTGCCTAGGACGGGCCAGAGTGGGTGAAAGCCCTCCTTTCCACCCGTGTGCCTCCCGGACCATGTGACTTTCCTTATGATGTGAATTTACTCTTCTAGATCCCTGGTCTTCTAAGCAGTAAGCCAGGCCTCCATGCCCAGGGAAGGCTCAGGGGTCCCCTTTGTCCTCCTCCTCCCCCGTCTGGTTAGCGCAGGAGCTGGGACTGGTGTGGGAAGACACCTGCCATCTCTCATCCAGGCTGTGCTTACAGGGCCCCCGCCGTCTGCTTTCCTGGAAGAGACTCAACTAAAACCAGTCCTTTGGGCTGAGGCTGGGCTCCCTGGGAGGCCAGTGGGACTTTCCTGGGCTGAGCAGTGACAGCTGAGAAGCCAGGCATCAAGGGGACGGACATTCTGGGCGACCACCAGGTCAAGAGTGGCTCAGAACAGCCACCTTTCATTCCTGGACAAAGTGCTGCACGGGAACCTGGAGGGACATTTCCAACAGGTGGATTCTTCAATGGCCCCGAGGCCTCCCGATGCCAGGCTTCGGGCCAGACCCCAGGGTCAGAGTGCCCTCCAGGAGACCGGTCGTTGGTACTTAGCAGCTCAGGCAGGAGGCACCAGGGTCGACAAACAGAAAGCCTCAGCAGACGGGTGACAAAGTGGGACGGGACCTCCTCACACATGCCTCTCTGCAGCCCTGGAGTTTGAAAACGCTGATGCCTCAGACTGCACATAAGCAGGCCGGAGCAGAGGGTGCCAGACAGGGCAGCTGGTGAGACTCAGTTTCCCCACCCACAGAATGGGTGATAAGAGGGCCTGCCCCACAGGGCTGCTGTGAGGACTAAACGAGGTGTGAAGCTCTTGCCAGTTTGCCTGCACCACCAGGCCTGCATAATTATCTACCGTATTTTACTGTGTATAATGCACACTTTTTTGCCCAAATTCGTGAGGGAAAAATAGGATGCGCATTATACATGGGTAGTACCAATTCCGTATCTATATAAATGTTTTCAATTCTTTTATTTATGCTTATGAATTAAAAGTGTAACTCTAGAAATCAGTAACGATATGTGTATGCAAAATAATACCCTGGAATACGATCATCGGTTTTATTGAACTTACGACAACCTTGCAAATACGAAGAGTTCTTGGCCTTCTATGATGTGTAAATATCATACATTTCTTACCAGTACATCAAGTTTCTTGTACCTTGTATCTGTTCTTATGTTTTGTAATTATTTATTACATAAAATTTCTTGTACCGTAAGTTAAAAAATAAATGCTAAAGTTTCTTTTATAATACAAAAACCACGTACCTAAATATAAGCAAATAAAAATTTGAATTGAAATAAACAAAAGATCTTTTTTCCTGAAAGTTTGGGCCAAAAACATGGGTGCACATTATACACAGGAGCGCATTATACATGGCAAAATACGGTAATTATTCATTTATAATCAGGAGAAAGAAGTTGCTGAAAAACTTTGCTTTCAAAACTTTTTCATGGTAACAATAGCCCAGACTCCTTGCAACCCACGCTGATTTGAGCAGTGAGGGTTGTGAGCTGCAGTCCCAGGGTCAACACCTGCAGACCTCCTCTGGGGAGGCCAGGGCCCTGGGGCTGAGCGACCCCACCCCAAGCTCCAGCCTTCGTGGTCCCTGAACGCCACCAAGGACGCTGAGCAAACCTGCCCACTCCCACGAAGCCCCGGCCTCCTGTTCTGTTCCGATCAGTAGGAGCTGAGATCCCTCACGTCATTCTTTACTTACCTGTTCATCAGAACCTCCAGAAGCAAAATACTCGCCCGTTCTTGAAAAGGCAACAGTGGTGGCTGCACCCTATCAGAACAAACGAGAAAGAACAAACACCAAAGGTGACTCTAGATTCTAAAGCACAGGAAGAAACCAGAAGCTCCCAAGTGAGAGCAGCCGCAGAACAAAGGACCGAGTCCTCCCCACCTTTGGCAGAGGAGCCTGCGGGTGCCCAGGCATGAGCGCCACCACTGTGACCTCCGGTCCTGAGCACCACTGACAGGACAAAGGCCAGGCCATGGGGCCGTGGGGGGCAGACAAGAACGAGGGCTGGCATCACTGCCCACACTTCCCCAGGACAAGCTGGTGGTCAGAGGCATACTGATCTCTCCGAGGCCCAGCGTCAGGACGAGCCAGGCCACGCTTCTCCCCATAGCACCCTGAGCTGACCGGAGACCCAAGGAGGGGCAGGGTGCAGTCCGGAGGCTGGGGAGGGGGTTCCTGAAGGTCCCTGGGCACAGGAGCAATGGGACGCGTCCTCAAACGTGCATGTCACTGTCCTTATGGTCAGGCCCTGGGAGGAGATGGGCCACTCTGGCTTCCCAGGTGCTGAAGGTCCCACAACCATTGGAAGAGGGATGCCAGGCCTGTGCCAGGCAGTGCTGAGGGCCAGGGGGCATGTCCAGGCATGGGCGGGGGCACGATCTCCTGGCAAGGGAAGGCAGCGAGAGCCCCAGTGCCCACACGAGACGTCTCCAGCAGTGGGGCTGACAGAGGGCTGGAAGTGCGGACAAGAGAACATGGGGAGCACTGTCCACTCGGTGCTGGGAAACACCAGACAAGTTGTGGGCTGGAAAAGGGACCCAAGGTCAAAGAGCGAGGACAGAAGGCTGAGAGCTGCGCCCTGGGCCCAAGCGCACTGGGTAGGAGGGAAGGTGTCTGCCCACGCTTCTGGAACCGACCCTCAGCTCCTCCTCTCCGAGGCGCCTGTAATGGGGTGCTGAAGAGAAGGTAAGTCCAGGCCAGTGAGCGCTGAGCACGTGGGCTGGCTCGGGGCACTTCCCCTGCGCTGGCCCATGTAGGCCTCAGAGATGGTGCCTTTGTTTACCCCTCCCAAGGGTGACTCCTTAGAGGGCAGAGAAGCCTCCAGCCTGTGCCCCTCCCTGCCTTCTCTCGTGGGAGGGGGGGCAGGAACAGGAGTCCTGTGCGGCCATCAATAGGACAAAAGAAATCCATTCTTACCTGATGAAGGGGACCATGGTGTTACACCAGTGAGTGTGACGCCAGATGCAAAGCCTCCCACATGGGGCCTATGTGTGGGAGGGGGCAGGTCGTTCGCCACTCAGTCACCAAGTGCGCCAAGTGACAGTCACCGAGGGCTAACAAGGTTCAGAGGACCTATAGGGTGTGTGTGTGTGTGTGTGTGTGTGTGTGTAACAATTTCAGGTGGCTTTTATTTGATTCTTGGAAATCTTTGTAATTTCCCATACTTTGAATTTTTAACAAGTGTGTGGCATTACCGCATCAATTTAAAAAAATGTATTTTCATTTTGAGGAAAAACAAAGAGGGAAGAGGGAAAAGGGAGGGCAAAAGTACAAGGAGTGTCCAAGAAACGGGGCTTCCATCCTGGCCAGAGCTGGCTGAGAAATTGGCTTGGCAGGTTTCCAAGAAGTCACAGCAACTAAGGAACCGAACAAATATTCATGGGTCAGTCACTTTTCCTGCCATCCCTCAACCACCAGATGGCAAGCTGGGGACAAGGTGCTGGAGACCAAGCAGCGGCAGCAGCAGCGAAGAAATGTGGCTGGCAGTGAGTCAGGACCAGAAAGCAGGTGCTGGGAGCCCTCTAGGCGGGAAGTGCTGGAACGTTCCCTAGGGCCCAAGTACCAGGAGACTCCAGGAATGGCACGAGTGACAGTGAGCTATGAGGGGACTCTCGAGGGGTGAGGCCTGCAGTCCTTCCCAACGGTGCCCATTTCAAGAGGCCTGCTTGGCTCCCATACCAGGTTTGTCGGTGTTCCTGGAAAGAGGCCTTCCACAAAGGCTCCCGCCCGTCCGTCTGTCCGTGGCTCAGGCAAGCAGCCCGGGGCACTCAGCACAGCCCAGAGAGGCTGGCCGGGCTCTGCTGTGGCCCGACTGGAATGCAGACAGCCCCCCCCGCTGAGAGTCATCTTGTCAACCCCGCAGTCGGCCTCCAATGGCCTCAGCCTCCGACCCTCATCCCGCCCTCCCCGACAGCTGACCAAAGCTGACCACTCACTGCCCAGCAGACACGGTCAGCTCGAGGCCTTCTTTTGCTTTGCATTTTTTCTGCTCTTTCTGCATTCAGATCTTAATTCAGTTATTTTTCAATCTTTCTTGGTTTTAAATAAATTCACTTAAGGCTACAAATTTACCTCTGATCACCACCACCTTAGATCCCAACATTTCCAATATGCTACGTTCCACGATCGTTCACCTCCAAGTGTTCCGTTCCCACCGGGATTTTCTCTTCAGCGCAGCAGTAATTCCACAGTACGTTCCAGTTTCCAAACCATGGGGCTTGGGCCGTCTCTTTCATCATGGACAGTGGTCAGACAGGATGCATGTCTTTAAGATCGTTTTGCCTTTGTAGCGGCTTACTCCTCTCTGTTAATTACTCGGGGCTGGGGTGTTGCCAAGCTGTTTCCTCCCCTAGGCAAAATCCAGGGACCTCTGCAGTGACCCAAGTGTGACTGAGCAGTAGCACTTGGCTGGGCCCTCAGCAGCGTGAAGTCCAGTCTTCCCTGGACGGTTGGAGGTGCCCATCTGCCTGGAGTCCTGGTCCCCAGGCAGCTCCTAGGCCCCACCAGGCCTTTCCCCCCACCTTCCCTCTCCGGACCTGGACAGCCAGAGTCTTTCGTGACACGAACCTGCTTGGTCATCCTGCATACGGAACACAGTCTAGCCTCCACCCCCTCTGCCTCCTATCCCAGCCACACGGCCCTCAAGCTTAGCTGGACCCACACTCAGCCATTTTACCACACGCCGCCTCTGCCTTGCCAACCTCCAGACCCAAGAGAACCAACTGTCTGGCTGTTCCATTTTTAAACGGCAAAGCATCAATGGAGAACATTTACACACAAGGCAAACCAAAGGGGCCTGTGGGGTGTGGATCCACAGCTCCTGGGGACTCATCCACAAGCCCTGCAGCTTGTCCAGACCTCCCGCTCTCCTCGCCGCCCCCACCTGACCCTGTGCCCACACCGGCTATGCTGGCAAAGGCCCAGCCAGGTACCCCCACCCACCACCACCTCTCAAGGGTTGTGAAGTTTCTCGGTGGCTACCAGGGAACGAATAGGAATGTCACACCACATGTCCCAAGTCAGAGATGAAAGGTGTGTTTATCTCACGGCGGCCCGAGAGGCCGCTGGCGTGGGTGTCCTGGTCTGACCCGCAGGCTCAGGCTGCGTCTCCCACAAACCCCTGCCAGAGAGGCTCCGACACTCGCTTACCAGCGCCTGCTGTGGGCTGGCTCTCGTGTTGCAGCGATGGCCCCAGGGACCAGTGCAGCCTCCAGGAGGAGCTGCTGCTCAGGAATGGCCACGCTTTCTCCCGACCTTGGCTGGGGACACCGCTCCCAGCCACTGACCCTGGGCTGCTGCCAGGGGACAGGGGGCCCGGCTGACCTCTTGGTTACTTATTTTGGAGCAAATGAGCTGTTCTCCCTCTCGATGTCCCCTCACCTCTCCTAGGAGGTGCTCGACTACCCAGGCCAGGAGGTATGAGCTTCCCTTCCCCTGGAGCAGCCCGAGGGGCAGCCCAAGTGCCCCCGTCCACTCAGTCACGCGGCTGCCTTTCCTCCTGCAGGGTGAGTCCCCCGCGGCTACTGGCCCAGCCCCAGCGAGGCCCCAGCATGGCACAAGCTCCCATCACATCAGTGGGCCTGCTCTGAGCCTGTGTTTTCATGACAACGCAGCCTCCAAGCAGACAGCAGCCCTGGGTTGGGTTCCGGGCCCTCAGCAACAGCTGCCTGCCCGTGGGCCAGCTGGGCGCATGGAGCCATGTGTCCACTGGTCTCTGCAGCTCAGTCACTCCACAGCCACACGAACACCAGATTTAACTCCCCACCCACGTCCCGCCCACCATCCTCTCCCAAATAGATCTGGGACTTCAACTAAATGAGCATGGTTTGAGATTATGCTTCGGAAAATACAGAAAAATAAATCTCTATTTCTAGCACACAGCCCCCACGCTTGCCACACAGAGCTATGGGGGCCTTGCTCGGGGCACAAGGCTTCAAACGACAGCTGTGGTTGGCGGGAAAGCCCTTCCCTCTCCTGGTGTTCCTGCTACACGTGGGGTGAGGTGGGGTGAGGAGGCCTGTCTCACCCCACGTGTGGCTGGGAGACCCAGCCAGCAGCAGGGACTCCCTTTCCTCCTGCTCCACGGGCATGACATGCAGATTCCACAGCAAGACTCTGCAGAGCCTCGGAGAGGGTACTGGCACCCCCAGCCAGCCCAGTGCCCTCAGACACCCTGCCTGTCCTCCAGGACGTGGGCCCTGGACCTGATGGGCGGGACTAAGAAGGACACTGCAAACAGACCAAGGGACCCGCAGGCCAAATCCACTCAGGGCGCTGGGGTAGGGGGTGTGTCTGAGTCAGGGGACTCACCACAGTCCTCCCACCAGGGGACGGGTTTCAGGAACTGTGTGACAAAAGAGAAGCCAAAGGAATAGGACGTTCTGGGGGGGATGAGAACAACCTTACACAAAATAAAAAGCCAGACAAACCCTTGAGATTCTGTGGGTGGGTAGGAGGGGAAACAGGCGATCCCCTCGGGGTGGGGGGCTGACGGCTATGGCCCCATGCTCACCACCAGGGACTAGGTCATCAGAAACTCCTACCAGGGACTCATTTTCCTAACAACAATGCCTGCCCGCCCACGTGCCAGGATCACGGCCGTAACTTTAAATGGCCTTGTAAAGAGCTCTCACCTACAGCAGCACGGGGTTGTATCCCAGGAACTGAAGTGGACAGGGATTGACATCTGTGAGGACCTACTGTGTCCAGTGCTGGGCAATGCAGACACGTCCTTCCCAGAATGAGGCAGATCCAGGACTCAGTTACAGACCAGGAGACTCAGCAAAGTCAAGGTCTTGCCCAACGTCGCAGGACAGAGGCAGAGTTGCAATGGTCTGACCCTGATGCCCAAGCCCTCTCCTGCCGTCCACAGCCCCCAAGGCTCAGGCTTTTACAGCTAAACAAGATAGGAGAGCCTCTGGGTTTTCCAACCCAGAAACGGGGATTACAAGCCATTGGTTCCTGGAAATACCAGGGTGTTTCCTTAGAAAGCTAGGCATCGTCACCCACCAGACAAGGCTGTGTGACCCCTCCCCAACCCAAAGCATCCCGGCAATTGGCCTCAGTCAAAGCTGCCAAGGGTGACTGTGCAGGCTCTTTACCAGCCCAGGCCACCGAGTGAGAAATCGCCCGGTAATCCCAGGGTGAAGGCAGAGGAAGGAGGGCTGTGTGCTATATCCAGGCTGGCAGCGCCTGCCTGCCCTGTCCACTCTCCACCTGGAGGGCATGTGTAGCTAGAGATACAGGGGTAGGTAGAGAGGTGCCCGACCCCTCAGCCCCAACAGGCTCCTCAGCCTGGCTCACACCCCTGCCTGGCAAAGGCGTTCATGTCCGCTTGGTACCCGCTGCCTCATCATCGCCGAGCCCCTCACAGCTGGAGCAGCAGGTCTGTCGAGGACCCAGTGTCCACGCAGGTTGCAGCCAGCTCTCTGGTTCGCCACCCAAATCACTCGATGACACTCTTAAGGGCCACATGGGCCCAAGCGCAGCCCGGTAGCTGTCCCCGGGTACAGAGTGTGTGCGTCAAGCTCCGTGGGCAGGACCTCTCAATCCTCCAACACGCTCCCTGGAGGCCCTTTGCAGCTCAGAGTCCCAGAGCCAGGACTGCAGGAGCAGCACCAGAGTCCCTCAGGCTCGCTGTAACTTGTAACTGATGTCCACCCCACACCCACAAAGTGAGCCAGGCTCACATGGGCCAGTGGGGAGCGCGGCCAATCGTGGGCCAGAGGACCACCCAACTGGTGGCCTGGCGGGACTCCTGGGCTGAGGCGCTGCCCTTGGGCCCAGCCCAGGAGACACCGTTTGCACTGGGTGATCGTGATCGCAACCTGGCACTTGGCACGTGCGTCCGTCCTGGTGTCCTTGTGCTTTAAGGGGCAGCTGAATGGCACTTCCGGCCTCAACCCAAACAAGGGAACGCCAGCCCAGCAGCACTGCCTCCCCTGACCCTTCTTTCTCCATCCTGACCCTCCCTCACTGTGTGTCTTCACACAGGCCACTTCCCGGGCACACACAGAGCGCCCTCCCTTGGCCAACGTCTTTGACCGCGTCCCTTCTCACAGGTGTGGCACTGGAAGCCAGAGGGGGCTGCAGCTCCATCTGACAGAAAAACACAACAGTGCTTTCTCTGGGCTATGCCTGGGGACTGTCATAAGCAAGTCCTCTAAGTTCAAACCAAAGTGTCTTGGGGTTCCCTCTTGCTGGACCAGAACGGGGTCATGTAGCAGCAAGGCTGGGACACCAGCAGCCACAGACCTGCGGGCCTCCCACAGACCAGTAACCTAAAACCAGAGTGAATGACAACTTCTAAAAGCTGTACGTGCGAGGCAAGTGAGAGTGGTGGGAACGGTGGACTCAGGTCCTTGTCCCAGCTCTGTCACCCTAAGCTGCACGAGGCCCCTACAAGTCCAGCCCACTCTCCAGGCCTCAGTTTCTCTGCCTGGACTTAAAAGTGCCTTCAGATCTGCCATCCCCATCTGTAGGAAAGAATCCTGGGGCACCTGGGACCCACTGGGACTCCCCCACCCCGGAGCTGCTCAGCCACACGCTTCAGGAAGTGGCTGGTGGCAGCTGTGCTTGAGGAGGCACTAGCCACTTCCGGAACAGAATGTGAAAGCCCAAGTCACCAGAACCCAGGTCTTCCTAGAAGGACGGAGAGCCTCTGATGACTACACACCTGCACCGAGCGCCAGGCGGAGCTCCAGCCCACCCCTCAGCAACCCCATGACACGGCGCTGCTCTGTCTCTGGGGCTCAGCGGAGGCCATACGTACCCCAAAGGGGTCAACACAGGTGTCACAGAACTTCTCCCACTCCTGCGACAGCATCTCACAAACCCTCCAGGCAGGACCGTCCCCGAGCACAGCGGCTCCCAGGTGACAACACAGGCCCAGCCTCCACACTCCTCAGGGCCAGTTGAGCAGCCCCACTCCCGGCCACAGGTCTCCACAAGCAGTGGGTATTCAGTCTGGCTGGCGGGCTGTTTTAACCAACTGCCCAAATTAAGGCTGCTCAACTGCACCACCCTCCCTCAGGCAGGCACCTAGCTGACTCTGAATCGCCCCAGACCCAGAGGCAGAGCCAGGCCCGACAAGAAGCCACAGCAGGCCCTGGCAGACCTGGGGGCACCGAGGGCAAGTGGGGCTTTGCTCAGGGCAAACAGGCTGTCTCGGCAGCCCTACCCCACACACACCCCACACGGGCACCCCATCAGCCCTGAGACCAAACACTCGCTCATGAAGCTGCTTCCACGTCGTCAGGAAGCACCCCAAAAGAAAGCCCAGGCAGGCAGAGAGGGCAAAGGAAGTGGGCAGGTCTGCATGAGCGGCCAGCTGCAGAAACCCCACCGCGAGCTGCGGTCACCACGGAGGTCTCACCACAGGTCTTGAGGAAGAGTGGGGGGGAGGACGGAGAATCAGCTCTCTAGGGAGAGGCCAGGCGTTAAAGCAAGCGTAGGGATGGAGTGGAGTCAGGGCAAGCCGGCCCCGGGGCTCCCATCTCCTGCAGCCCACAGTGAAGCTGGCGGCATGGGTACCCCAGGAGGCCCACAGAGCCGACGTTTCTGTATTTGACAGGGACTTTGTGGGAACTTGAGCCTCACCCTCTGACTCCCACTTTTATTTGAGATGCACCCTGGGAGAGAAGCCCACCCACCTTCACCCAACCCTCCAAGGACCAAGTAAGACTAGACGGCCTCTCCCGGTCTCCTGACACATCTCAGGGCATGTCAGCTCTGTTGACCCCCCCAAAAGCCCCCCACTTCCCAGGCCATGAGCCCCAGGGGTGGGACCATGACACCCATTTCGTCTCCCTGGTGCCCAGTCCAGCAGGCTGGGGAGTGGATGGTAAACAGACACCCAGATGGCAAAGTGAACAGAGGTGAGCTCGCTTCTCTCTCTTTTCCCTCCCTCTGGGCACTGTGAGCTTGGTGTCCTGAGGAAGAAATGATTCTGTGGAGCCATTTCCTGTCCTCCATACACCCAAACTGCCAGCTGTCCCTCAGCCTAGTCCCATTTCCAGGCTCGACACCAGACAAGCAACCGCACAGTGTGACTTGGCCCGTCCCACTTCTCCAGAACGTCAGCGGGTTTCCTTTACGTGCCTGGTGCTGGGCCTGGTCGCAGGAAGGGCATTTCAGATGCTGCATTCGCGGGTTCTCAGGTGAAGAGGTGAGTCAGCTGCTTAAAGAGCCCTCACAGAGAAAGAAAAGGGATCCGTGGGTGGGCATCTGTTTGCATGGTGTGTCTGCGTAGTGCTTCTTCTTTCTTTTTGTGGGGAGCAAGAGAGGAAGCAAGCGTTGCTGTGGTTTTCAGATGCACTCGTGGCTGTAAGATCCCAAACTGGTGACATGTGAATCCAAATGATTGACTTGCTGAAGGGCTAACCATGGTGGCTCCTGCCACACTTCCCACAGGAACAGCAGGCAGCCCAGCCCCAGGGCCGTACACTATGCCTACGTGTGCCAGCCACTGGGGAGCAGGCCTGCTGGTCTTCCCGCACACCAGACACGACTCTGACAGGGAGGGCAAGGAGCCACCACCGCTGAAGGCAGCACGTGGCCTCTGGGCCCCAAGGAAGCAGAAGGCCGTGCCCCACCCAAAGCCCTGGCGAGTGGCCCTATGTGTCTCGCCTCTGACAGCAATGGGCTCCAGAAGGCCCAGGGCTAGACACCTCACACCTGGCTGCCGGCCTGAGATGGATGAGCCCTCAGGGCCTCGCTCGGCCCTCCACAACCTGTCCCCTCTCCATCCTGCCTGCACCCTGCTCACAGGTGGGGAAGGGGATGAACTGAAAAGCTCTGTGTCCGCACCTCCTGGCCCACTTGGGTGTGGTGCCTCTGCCAGGACAGGCGATGGTCTTTCACCTGCTCTGCTCAGCAGGAGACAGCTCAGCCACAGCTCCCTGTATGGGGGTGTGACAGGCTGCACCTAGGCCAGCTGCTGGGGCGCGCCGCTGCCATCCCCTCACACAGCTGCCCACAGGGCCCATGCAGGGAGTCCAGGAATTCCCAAAAAATGTACAAGAAGATTTTCCCCCTGCTTGTTGTTGTATCTCCAAAGGTGTCCATGGCTGCAGAACCCTGGGAGACCCCAAAGCAATCAGGGCATGGGTTCCAGGGCTCCACTCAACCACCGGACCAAGGGATGGATGCCTGAGGTCATGAGGGGACAGGCTGCATTCAGCCCCCCGGGGAAGTCTGCCAACCACATCCCGATGCCTCTCTGCCCACTCCCTACCCCTGAACTCCTGTACTCCCTTCTCAGCTGCAGGGCCAAGCCCCACGGAGGTCACAGGTCTTATGGGGCCAAACCTGCTTCTGCATCTCACCTCACTGCCCAGGCCACAAGAGGCCCATAGACACCACCCACAGTGGGCAGCGAGGGAAGGGCTGACTCAAGGGGACTCAGCCCTGCTCGGGTGCCAGGCCCACGCCCTCACCTGATGCCCATGGAGCGTGTAGAGCAGCCGGCCCTCCATGAGGTCCAGGATCTTCAGGGTCGAGTCACTGGAGGCTGTGACCAGGTAGTTTCCCGACGGGTGAAAGGAGAGGGCGTTCACCGCTGCGCTGTGCACTGGGGAGGGACACTAGTCAGGCGCCGGCTGGTGGGCCAGGGGCACAGCTGAAGCCTGAAGACAGGCAATCGGTGTCAACCGAGGCCTGGCCCGGGGCTGCGCCAGGATGGCCATCGCTGAGAGGAGCTGGGGGGGGGGGGCACAGGATTCCCAGGGGAACAGCACGATCCGAGAAGAGGAGACTCATCCGAGCCAAGGGCAGAGGGCAGGTACGGCCGAGGGACGCAGCGACCCCTCCACCTCTGCCACCAACTGGGGCAGCTTCTCAGCTCTGGAGAGGTGGTGAGGCCACCCAGGGAGGCCTCATAAGATTCAACAGTCCCTGCACAATAGCCCCCCCAGAGGCTCGGCTGCCCCCAAGGGGGTGAGCCTCTCGTCACGTAGCCTGAGCAGTGACTGTGCACAAACAGCCCATTTTTCTTCAAGCCCAAGGTTGCAGGCCCTCTGCTTGGTCCATGGCGGGTGTCAGTGGCACCTGATGGCAGATCGCTACTTAGACACAGTTGGGGGCTCCTGGCTATTATCCCCCCGATGTCTGCAAGTCAGGAGCCCAGGGAGGGTGGCACCAAGGCCAATGCAGAGCCTGCCCCGAAGCACCAGGAACTGGCCACAGCCTGTGGGCAGCAGGTGGCTGAGGGAGAAACCTGGGTACCCACACCCACTCTGCCCACACAGCTCTGCAGGGAGAAGCCCTCAGCAAACCTGCTCCGCTGCCCGCTGAGCTCCAAACTGGCCAGGGGGCCCAGAGAAACCCCAGGTGCCCAAGCAGGAGGAACCTTCTGGGGCACGCCCCACCCTCACAACCCACCGCCGCCCAGGGTAGCTTCTCATGATGAGCAGCTGGCACTACCAGGGACCCGGCAGCTCTGGCATCACTGGGCCTCTGAATTCATACCACGAAGGTGCTCTGATCCCAGCAGCAAAGGACACTGTGAACACTCCTCTCTGCGAATGTCACATAAGCCTCACATGGGGGTGGCGGGAAAGCGCCACTGAGCTAGCCAGGTCAGGGGGGGATCTGATCAACCTTTTTGGTCTCAAAACACCAAGCGAAGGGTGCAGGCCTGCCTGCTGGCTGCATAGCTGCTAGAAACCCTCTGGGACTACACCTTGGGGAAGGGGGACCGGGGCATGCTGAGGCCCCACGGATAGAGAACCTGGGACTCTGAGCTCTAGCTGGAGCTTCCAGAGAGGGCCAAGCCAAGTCCTCCCAGGGGCCTGGGCAAGTGAATGACTAGAATCAATATGGTACAAGGAGCCCAGCATGGAACGGTGGACAGACGCCAGGCTCAGGGGCCGAGTCGGAGACCCACATTCCCAGCTTCCCAGGTGCATGACCACGTGCAAGCCTCAAACTTCCCCTGTGAAATGGGGAGCAGCCCGGCCCTGCTGACCACCCAGGCCTGTCACTGGATGATGGACCTGCACGTGCCTGGAAACCAGGACGGGGGTTGCTGCTCAGATGTCTGAACAGTCCTAGCGTGGGCTGGAGCATATGGAGCCCAGCCCACCTCCCGGCACGGGCACTCCCAGGACTCCAGCAGCCCCGCCCGCTTGGGAAATCAGGGCTGCTCCCTGCAGGATCGGCCACAGCCAACCAGCTCCTGCCTGAGACAAACGGCACCAGCTGCCTGCTGTAGCCCAAAGTGACTCCAACCACCCAACACGGCCGGGATGTGCCCTCCACGGAGCACGACCGCAGAGTGGCAGGCCACACACCACTGTATCACAAACCAAATTCTCTCAAAGAGCCCAACAGCCTCATGCGCCCAAGCCCACTGAGGAGTGCCTGCTGTTCATCCAGAGCCACCAGGGGAAACACTGGATGTCACTGTGTCCTTAAAAACTCTCCCATAGGTTTCCTAGGAATCAGGGACAGAAAACAGCTCAAGCTTCCTCTGCCTGAGGGCTGAGAGCCCATCTCAGGGAATCAGCTTCCATCCAAACAGATCCCCCTGCACCTCTGGGCGTGGGGAGCAGCTGCTGCTCGGGGGCTGGGGAGAGCCTCTCAGGGAGGAGTTTCTGCCGCAGAGCTCTCTGGGGGCCGCTTGACCTGAAGAGACCTGGCCGGGACCCTCAGGCTGCAATGAGGGAGAGGGGCGTTCCTCCAGCCTCCCATCGCCCGTTTCTCCCTGAGCCCCGGAGGGGAGTCTAGGGTGGTGGGATGAGTTTGCTGCCCTGTGAACACTCATCATATGCCCTGCATTGTACAGAGCGCTCAGAAGGAACCTAGTTATTTATGGGGGACTCCAAGCCCCCGAAGCCTCTGATCTGTATTAAGGGCAGCTTGAGAAAAAGATGCTGCAGCCCATGGAGTGTTTCTGTCACAAGAGGAAAGGACAGCAGCAAAAACAGACTGAAATCTCTCCATGGGGCCTGACAGCCTCATGCACCTCAGGTCCTCAGGACTCAGCCCAATGCCAGCTTGGGTCCCCAGCCCTGCCAGTCGCTGACCCCCCACCCCCACCCACCCCCAAGAACCCCAGGGACCTCTCTGCAGCAGCCTCCTCTCCTTGACGGCTCTGCATCACCCCCCTCCTGACCACCTCTGCACGAGACCCTGGCTCTGCCCTCCTCAGCCCTCCTGTGCTGGCAGAGGGGGGGTCCCAGTCCTCACACTGGCTGCTTTGTGGACCTTTCTCTTCTGTGGTCCCTCAGTCACAGGGACCCAGGATATGGCCTCAGTCCTTTCATGTCCCAGGTCCCTGGGCCCAGCGGGCCCCTCCAACCACCATCATCAGCTTCTACCTCTGGTCAATCTCCAAAGCCCATCCCCTGGGCCTGACGCTGCTCCACTCTGACGCCCGGGTCTCACCCAGACATCGGGCACGGACTGCCCACCCACCAGTCACCCAGGCTCGCCAGCTTCCTGCCCAAGTGGACTCTCAGCAAGGCTGTCCTCATATGCCCCTCATCCCTTCACTCCTCGAGTGACCAGCTGGTCCCACACTGCCAGCCAGGCTGCACCTTGGACTCTGGGCCAGAGCTTGGCATTCAAGGCCCTGCCCAGTGGGTACCTGCTGCTGCACCCCACCGACGTCAGGCCTGGGCTCCCACCCCATCGGAGGTGGGCCTGGAGGCCCCCAGTGTGAAGACTTCCGTGGCACCACCCCCTCCCTGGCACTGTATTATAACCCTCAAACCCCACAAGGGAAGCGCTATTCCAGTCCCCTACACAGGCACTGCTGCTCACCCCGCACAGCCTCGCCACCCTCCCTCCCCAGCTCTCCGTCCAGGCCCTCCCTCCTTCCCCCTCGCTCAGGGGAAGCCTTCCCGCCCAGCACTCCTCTGCACCTGCCCACCGTCCCCACCTCTAACTCAGGTCTGGCCTGGAGCAGAGGAAGGGCTTCTAAACCTGAAGGAGGGGAGGGAGAGGCATGGCCTCCAAGTGGAAGGCAGATCCCGCCGCTGCCTTACAGAAACCTGCCTGGCTCCCTGTGGAGGAGAGACCCTGTCCATGCGGCTGGCCCCTGCCACCTGGTGGTGCTGTGGGGTACTGCAGGCCTTGACCAGCTGGGCGGCCGGGTCAGAGGCACGGGACCTCCTGACTCCAGACTGAGACTCAGCATCATCAGCATAATTGTCATCGTCACTAACACTATACCTGGCTCCTGTCTGTGCCCGGCACTAAGTTCTTGACATGGACCAACTCAATACCTTCCCAACAACAGCTCTGACACGGGCCGTCACTGTCTCAAGGGACCCACTCAATGTCACACAGCTAAGAATGCTGAAGCTGGCTGCAGAGCCCACCCTCCACTCTGCTTTTCAAGACTGGGGGCAACTCCCCCTTCTTGAGAGGTCTGTCACCTTGGTTACCCTAACAAAGTGATGTTCTCGAGCATCTGAGAATCAGTTAAGATGGGCTTGCAGGGTGCTGGGGGGAAAGCCCTGAACCCCACGGCCACACCTTTGTCCAGACATGTCCTTACCATTTCCAGGTGTGACTTCTAGAAGTGAGCGCATGAACTTTAAACTTAGTCCCAAGTCAACAACCACAGTTCTTCCAACAACTCCCACTCTGTCCCTCCGGGCCTCAGCCCCGAGCCCACCTGCCTGCCCACCCTGGTCTGCCTCCTGTGCCCTCCCCACAGCCAGGGGGGCTCGTGGCTCACACCCCAACACCTTCAGCTATCACACCCAAATCACACCCTAGTCTGCCCGCGCCCCCCCGCTTCCACCTAGAGCCTGACCCAGCCCACTGCCCTGCTTTCCAAGGGCTACAACTAAGTAGGGGGACATAGCCCCGGGGCTGGCTCCTGACCTTGGCCCCAAGCTAAATCGACCCTCCATATGGCTCACGGCTCGACATCTGTGGAGGACACCATGGGACCAGAGGTGACCAATGTCCCACTAACACTGACCACTTTTGACAGACCTACCCACTTCAGCACAGGTCAAGGGTTGTCACCTTGGCCCTGGAGAGCAGAGCCTCCTTTGCAGGGGGAGGTGAGTGGTATGGGCAGTCCAAGAGGTGCCCCGAGAGGAGCCCTGGCGAGAGACCCATCAAGGGTCCCCCATCTGGCCCTGCAGTGTGCATGCAACTCTGCCACCTCATCAGTGGGCACCAAAAGGCTTAGTGGACGCCAGGTCGCACCACACTCATCTCCTGGCCCATGCTCCCAGGCAGGATAACCACACCACAGACTGCCCAGCGCTGGGGAGCCCAGCAGACCCGGGACCCTACTCACAGCCCGGGCTGTCCTCAAGCCCATTTAAGCACCACAGCAAAGAGCAAGACCCAGGCACCCAGTCCCACCGCGGCTGCTCGTGGACACTCACGCTGATAATGCTGCAAGAGCCGGTGAGTCCGCACGTCCCACACCTTCACAGTGTTGTCCATGCCGGCGGCAGCAATACACGTGCCGCTGGGGTGGAAGTCCACGTAGGTGACGAAGCTGGAAAGACAGGGGCCCCCACATGCTGTAGAAAGTCTGCGCTGGCTCAGGACAGACCCCGAGACACCCAGCACCGCCCCACCCCTGCACCTGTGCTCACGCTGTCCCTCGGCCCAGAATGCCTCCCTCCCACCCTGTTTCTTTACCAGATGGCCAAGGGAGAGCAAGAAGGAGAGGATGAGAGCATTGACTATCGTGACCCAGGAGGCTTCCCCAGGGGGCAAGTCCCAGCATCCACTTCTACATATTAATAGAAGTAAAGAAAGCCGTCTTCAGACCAAAGGTCGGCCGGCTACCGGGGCTTTCAGAGGTAGAGCTGGCACCCTCACCAGAGTGGATGCAGGCAGGCCCTGCCCACTGAGGCCCAGACGAAGGGCCAGCAGGGACCCTAGGTCCTCAATATACCCACGGGACACCCAGGCAGGTATCATGGCTGGCTTTCTGGAGGGGCCCTTACCTGGGGCTCCCAGCCTCACGGAAGGGGGCAACAACCAGGGTTCACTTAAGAGTCCGGAACAGGTGAGTCCCTGCCCAGATGCAGGCCCCTCCCTGTCCGGATGACACGGCACAGTGTGAACAGCCACCACCCACTACAAGACCACAGGGCCTTTCACTTATAAAGCCATCACATAGATAACACACTAACGTGCTTTTTAGGTTCAACAGCAGTCAGACAGACAGCTCACAATTCTGAGAATCAGAAGTGAAGGGAAAAGAGAGGCGCCAAGAATGACAGGCCTTGAGGTCCCCTCATCTGTGGGGATGGGGATGAAGCTGCAGCTCCCAGCTACACAGAAAAGGTGTGGAGACAGGGAGCAGCAGAGACGTGGCTGCCACCGAAGGCCATGGGCCTCCACATGCCCCGGTCTGTGCTTTCCTTGGGCACCGACAGTGTCGGAGGCCTGGGACTCACCCGCCGTGCTCGCAATACGAGTGCACACACTCCCGGCTGGTCTGGTCCCACAGCTTGACGGTCCTGTCATCACTGGCAGACACGATGAGCCGCCCATCGGGGGAGAACCTGAGTCGGGCCGGGCATGGGTCACTCCACCGAGTTAACAGGCATCACGGGCGCCGCACGCCACCTCCCGCAGCCACCTTCCTGCCCCGACCCCGGGAACCAGCGGGGCCACGTGCCCTGCTCTAACCTGTGACCCTGAGCAAGTGGCTTCCCCTCTGTGAGACGGGGCAGGCATAGCAGGGCCCGGCTCTGCACGTGGCCTATGCGTGCTGACTGCTGGTGCCATTAGCATTAAGGTGGCCCAAAGCCCACCATCGGCATCACGGGCCGATTTCAGGTCCCCCGAGTCCACATGTGACTCTGACAACGGGTCAGCAAAACACAACCTGCCAACAAGGGGGAGGCCTGGGGCCCCGCCACCAAAGGCTGCTGTGCAGTTGATGCTCGTCTGCTGGCCTGGCCCCCCTTCTTGTCAGGAGCCTGGTGGTGAGGCCTCTGAGAGCAACAGGGGCATCCCAGGACAGGGAACAGGTGCCCTGGAGAACAAGTCACTTCATGGGGTCCCCAGGACACAGGCCGACTTGTGATTCGCATGGTCCCCAGACACCCCCAGCCTCTTCCTTTGGAGCATAGAGATTTGACAGATGAGATCTCCATAGAAAGGAACAGCATAAGCCAGAAGCAGGCACATCTGTGTCTGCAATTCTCAGACCCTGATAGGGCCTTTGGGTCGCCCCATCCCCACAGGACTGCCCCGCCCCTAAACAGCTCTGGAGCAAAATCAACCTCTGAGGAGCAGAACACCCCAGAGGAAAATAGGCAAGGCCTAGTGCCAGAGTCAGGTTCAACCTCATCCTACCCCTTACCCACCAAGCTCTGGGGCAAGCCACTGCACCACTCTGGCCTCAGGTTTCTCATCTACAAATGGGAGCGATACCACCGTGCTTGCAGGACGGCCAGGAGGAATTAGAAGGCCCTGTGTAGCAGCAGTGCTGACATGACCTCCTTGTTACGGTTGCTATTGCTAATAAGTGGTCCCTGTTGACTGGCTATAGGCAGCTTCAGCACAGACGTCGGGTCAGCATGGCTGGCAACGGGACAACTTATTTGTCCTGCTTCAGCTCAGTGAAGCTTCTCAACAGTTTACCATGGCAGAACTGTTATTGTTCCCATTTCACAGATAAGGAAGCTGAGGCTCAGGAAGGTTAAAGAGGAGCTACCTTGCCCAAGGTCATGATGCGAGTACCTGGCAGTCCCCCGTCAGGTCCCTCCAAGGCTCTTCGGGAAGGATGACGCTCACCTGGCACAGCGGACCCAGTTGATGTGTTGGCTCAGGGAGAACAGGAACTTCTGGCGATGAGTCGACCACACCTTGATTGTTTTGTCGTCAGAGGCTGTCACGAGGGACTGGCCATCGCTGCAGAAATGGACGCTCCTCACTGTGGCCGTGTGTGCACGAAACACAGTTGACTCGCCTTTTCTGTGGGAACGGGCATCCAGAGTCAGGAAACCCCGACAGTGACATGAGGGACAGGTGTCCAGAGTCAGAAAACCCTGACAGCGATGTGAGGGGCAGGCATCCCGAGTCAGGAACCCCAACAGACATGTGAGGGCCCACAAGCACATTGAAGCTCTCCTCACCCCTCGGGGGCCCCTCGAGTCAATCCAGGCCTGAGTCCCGGGCCCCAACAGGGTGGTCAGAGCCCCCACCTCAGCCCTGTGCAAGCATCAGGCAGAGTGCCTTCCAGGATGGCTAGGGTCAGCCCAGAATCCCTCTCCCAACCCCGAGGGGAGGGCCCCAATGAAGCCTCAGCTTCTGATGGCACCTTCTCGGAAGTGGGGTAGATGTGTCACTGTGACCAGTACAGGGTCAGGATGGGGACCCAGGTGGGGACAGCTCTGGCACCAGGACCCCAGACTCAGGCCCCTCAAAATCTATAACTTACACATTGGGTACCCAGATTCGGACAGTCTTGTCGCGGGAGCCTGAAGCAAGCAGGTGTCCCGAAGGGGAGAAGTTCACACAGGTGACGGCATCCTTGTGGCCAGCAAAGCGGTAGGCACGTGACTGGGGCTTCATGTGCCAGACCATGAGGCACGAGTCCATGGAGCCGCTAGCTGAGGAGAGCAGGAACACTGTGACCTTTGGCTCTAGCGGGCCTCGAGGCCCCACCACAACTTGGGGGCGACGGGGACGGGGGGAGCATCTTCCCCTCGGGGACAGATCACACCTCCAGTGAACGGGGACCAGGAGTTTGGAGAGCCTAAGGCGTGCCAGCTCTCCTAGCGGCAGGCCCACATGGGAACCAGCCCCAGAAACGTCAGCCCTGGGCAACCCAGGGGGCTCATGGGAAAACTCATCCCCCGTGGGGTCCCAGGTCTCCCCACAGACACACCCTGAGGACACTGGAGAGCAAGTCCTCCCAACACTGGAAAGCCAGCCCAATCCAATGGGCCTTGTACCAATCAGAAGCCTAGAGGAGGTCCCCAAAAATGGACCAAAAATGATTTCAGTTTCCTGCAAATCTGAAGTGACACAAGGCCAGCAGCTTCTGGCAGGGTACCTTGCCCATAAGATGAAGGGGGAATCTCGCCCATAGAAACAAGGAAGCTGCAGCCATGGCGGCTGTGTATGAGCCCCCAGGTGGCCAAGTTGGGGGTTACTCCGCTGCGGTACAAGGGCAGTGGGGAAGGGGAGTGCCGGGCCCTGCTCCACTTCCTTCCCATCTGACAAGGTGCCCATGTGACTGTGGGCAGCACAATCGATAAAGACCCGAGGAAAAGGAGCCACTATTTAGGACCCATTTTGCAGGCCAGACCTAAGAGGTGGCTGGGGTGTATAGGGAAAAACCCGGAACCCAGTTCCACCCTCAAAGGTGGCGGTGACCTTGGAAGGCCCTCCGCCGCTCTGGGCCTCACACCTGGCACGTAGAATGGAGCTCACGAAGCCCAGTGCCCAGAGCTGGCTGCCTGAAGCGAGATGCGGGTCTAGACAGAGCACGGGGGTCCTCACTGTCCCCTGCCTCCCCCACACCACACCTCCCAGGGGGAAACTTGGCTTTCTCAGCTCATAACCTCATGCCCAGGACAAGATGACTCCTCTTACCCAGGTGCTTCATGTTGAGACTGAAGTCCACACAGGTAACTGCATCTCGGTGGCCCTTAAAATGCCTCTCCAGCGAGGGGTCCTCCTGGGGGAGACCAGGGTCAAATGTGTGAAGGCTGGATGAGAAAAGGCTTTCCCAGAGCCAAGACTCTTCCTATAACAGCCGGGAGAGTTTAAAAATGCTCATGGCGGGGGCCAGCCCGGTGGCTCAGGCGGTTAGAGCTCCATGCCCCTGACTCCGAAGGCTGCCGGTTCGATTCCCACATGTGCCAGTGGGCTCTCAACCACAAGGTTGCCAGTTCAATTCCTCGACTCCCGCAAGGGATGGTGGGCTCCACCCCTGCAACTAAGATTGAACACGGCACCTTGAGCTGAGCTCCTGGATGGCTCAGTTGGTTGGAGAGCGCCCTCTCAACCACACGGTTGCCGGTTCGATTCCCGCAAGGGATGGTGGGCTGTGCCCCCTGCAACTAGAAACGGCAACTGGACCAGGAGCTGAGCTGTGCCCTCCACAACTAAGACTGAAAGGACAACAAGTTGACTTGGGGAAAAAAAAAAAAAAAGAAAAGTCCTGGAAGTACACACTGTCCCCCAATAAAGTTCTGTTCCCCTTCCCCAATAAAATCTTAAAAAAAAAAAAAAAATGCTCACAGCATAGTCTTGTATGTAGAAAATCCTAAGGAACCCACTAAAAGACTATTAGCACTCACAGACAAGTTCAGCAAGGTTCCAGGATACAAAATCAATATACAAAAATCAATTGTATTTCTGTACACCAGCAATGAGCAATCCAGAAGAAATAAGGTAACAATTCCATTTATGATATATTTTAAAAATGTAAAATACTTAGGAATAATTAACAAAAGAAGTACAAGATATATCCAGCAAAAACTACAAAACATCATTGAAAGAAATTCAGAAAGAACAAGATAAATGGAAAGACATCCCATGTTCATAGTTTGGAAAACCCGATATTTTTAAAATGCTACTCTCATGATTGATCTACAGATTCAACAGAATCCCTATGATAATCCCAAGTGTATCTTTCGGCAGAAATTAACGAGCTGATCCTAAAATTCATATGAAAATGTGAACACAAAATCTTTTTTAAAATCTGAAAAAAAGAAAAAGCAAGAAAATAGCCTCTGTACAAAACAGTTTGGCAGCTCCTCAAAAAGTTAAACAGAATTATCAAATGGCCCAGCAATTCAAGGTAAATATCCGAAAGAATTGAAAACATGCTCACACAAAACCCTGTACACAAATGCTCACAGCAGTATTATTCTAATAACCAAAAAGTAGACAAACCTAAGTGCCCACCAATGGATGAATGGATAAACAAGACGTGTTATATCCATGCAGTGGCACATTATTCAGCCATGGGAGGAATGAAGCACTGACACACACTACCACGTGGATGAACCTTAAAAACACATTCCTAGTGAAAGCAGCCAGACACCAAAGGCCACGTTTTGTCTGATTCCATCTCTATGAAATGTCCAGAACAGGCAAATCTATAGACAGAAACAGATTGGTGATTGCCAGGGGTTGTGGGGAGGGAGGAAATGAGAAGGAAGGGGAGTGACTGTTTTAATGGGTTCAGGGTTTTTCTGGGGTGACAAAAATGTCCTGGAATTAGATAGTGATGATGGCTGCATGGCACTGTGAAATCACTAAAAACCACTGAATTTTATACTTTTAAAAAAGTGAATTCTATGGTATGTCTCAATAAAGTTATTTTTTAAAAAGATGAGAGAAAATGGGGGCCTTACGGCACCCCCCACCTCAGGAATCAGATCCCATTGCAGAATGGTTAGTGAACCCAAAGGTCAGCTGTGGAGAGGCCCCTGGCATCACCACTACCCACTCCATCCAGCATCAGAGAAGTCCTAGTTCAGGACCCTGCTTCGGAAGCCATGCAGATAGTACTCCAGAGCCCCAAACCTCAGGAACCTCAAAGAAGCATTCCGGGTGCACCAGGAAGCCCAGCAAGGTCCCCTCTTGGGGAAAAATGTCCTTGGGGTAGAGCAAGGCCAGTGCCACGCCACACAGATGTAACCAGGACAAAGGTCCCCATGGCCCAATGCCCAGTTCAACCCCCAACACACCAGCCTGAGTCCCCCTTTCAACAAGAGAGGGAGTGGCAGCTGGGGGAGGGCCCCCAACTGAGCAGCAACTGCCCCACCTGAGTCTCTCGGAAGAGCAAGAGTAAGATAATGCCCACCTCTAGGCTCACTGGGCAGAGGCAAGTTCAGGTCCACCCCTGACCAGAAGGGTCCTGAAATCTCCCAACACCCTCTCCCCCAATCCCATGGGCTGGGAGAAAGGGTCTTGTGGGAAGAGCACTAGATTAGGGATCAATAGGCCTGGATCCTAGTTTGAGCCCTCTGCTCATGTCCCCAGATACCTAAGGGGACCAACAGGCCACCACCCAGCCTCCTGAACTCTCAACCCAGCCAGAAGGCCAGGCAAATTCGAAACAACTTCTCACAAAGAGAGGCTGCGGGGTGCTCCCCTCTGGCCGATGGCCGAACCTGGGACTCACAGACGCAGCCCGGTTTAGGTCACACTGCAGGCATCCCTGGGGCCTGCTGTTCCCATACGTTGGAGTAGGGTGTGCTCTCAACAGCCCCCGTCTAGCCATCCACTGCTCAGGACGGCGAGGCCGAGGCCAGAGGCCCGGCGCTGGCCTCAGGTCACAGCTCCAGTCAGGCTGCCCCAGTGTCTCCCCAGCTGGGATGCAAATCCTGGGGGCCCCTAGGGACTGGTGTGTTCGCCCTGGTAGCCCGCACAAGGCCTCCCTCCGTGGCCCAACTCAGCCCCCCATGCACAGACGATAAACTGGGGCGGGAGAGGACGGGCTCGGAACCCGAAGTCCCTACCGCCCCCCTCGCAGACTTCGCCCCGGCCAGGCGCCCACTGTCTCCGCGGGGAGACTAAGACCTAGGCGACCGCTGCCGCAGGAACTTACCGGGCAGGGCGAAGCCATGGCAGGGCCCGGGGCGCCCAAGGCGCCGGAGCAGCCGGAGGAAGCAGCGGCTACCGTTGCAGCGCGTTTAGTTTCCGCGCCCCTAACCGCCGCCAATAGCAACGCGAGTCGCGTCCCGGCGACCCGCCCACCGCGATTAAAGGAGACGCGGCGCCTCCGTTATTTGCCTCCCAATCGGAAGCAGAGGTAGGGCCGAGTCCACGGTCTCTGCTCCCAGCTTCGCCAGGATAGGCAACCTACGGAAGGCGCCGCCAAAGGCGTCTATCCTCCGTCACTCATTCCCCTGGAGAAATTATAAAGCCCAGGATGAGGGGTTCGCCCCACCCGCCTGTAGCCGAACTACGGAGACGGCGAGCACAGCCTTCTGGGAAATGCAGTTCCAAGACGGCGGCCACCTTGTGTCTGGAGGAAGGGGGGAACTACATTTCCCAAGATGCCTTAAGGGCGGGATTGAGGGGCCGGGATTTACCACCCGCAGCGAAAACTTTAAGAATCCAGGAAGTGGAGGGCCGCTAGGTCGTTTTACGTGTGTCTTCTTAAAGCGTCAGGGAGGCAGGGTTTTCGCTCAATACCTTATTAAGAACCAATGCTTCGCCCCTGGGGAACTCTTTAAATGGTTCGCGCCTCAGAACGCGCTTAAAACAAGTGTCCATTTAAAAGAACGCCAGTCTCTTGGAATCACATCCGTGGAGTGAAGAAACCTGAATTTGCTTCTCAGTTCATGCCCTGCTTCTGTGTGTGTGTGTGTGTGTGGGGGGAGCAGAGAATACCTCTGTCCTTTGGGCCTTAGTTTCCCCCTATGAGGCAGTGTGCTGCAGCCTGGGCCTCTCTGGACCCGTTGCCCTAGGAAGCCCTTATAAATTAATTATATGTTGAAAAGAGACAATCTAGGGGCCTGGCCACCAGGGGCCGTCCTTGCTCACTTTCTGCTGTCGGGAGGCCCAGGCTTTGTGTCTCCACCCTCCTACCCCACCTCACTCAGCGCATCTTGACAACCTGGAACTGACCTGGACCTGATGTTTTGCAAGATTCAAGAAACTTCTGCCCACGAAAGAATATCCAGGCTAGAAAAGTTTTTTGAGTTTATTTGAGCCAAATTTTTGAGGACAGGCCCGGAAGCAAAATCTCAGATGGAGAAAATGCTCTGGAAAACGGAGGTTTTGCAGCTTCTATTATACATTAGAATCAAAGGAGAAGATGTAAGGAAAGTTACATGAAGTCCATTGGTGGTGGGAGTAAAGAGGCAGGAGAAAGCAAAGCCAGTAAATCTCTCGGATTGGATAAAAAACAAAACGGAGAGACATACTTTTACTTTGCATACAGGATTGTTGTCACGCAGCAGCCTAACCGTCTGTCCCCTCGTGCCCACCCCTAAAGAAAGGAGAGGCTGTGAGACGGCTCCTTTCAGGGACTTTGCTTCACCTTTGTGCTTACACCTCATGTGCTTTGTGCTTACATCCGTGCTTACACCTCATGTCTCCCTGTTTGGCCCCCAAAAGATGGTGGGTTAGTCAATGACGGGTAAGATTCCTCATGGAAGGAACAACCCAAGCCAGGCGGAACCATGTGGGGACCACCAGAAGAATTCATGGGGTCCATAAAGGTGGGCACAGCCCCCACCTTCGCTCTGCTAAGGAGAGCTTCTGCCTATGTGGCTATATTCCTTCCCACAACCTGCTTGGGAAGTGAGTCAATGATGTGATAACATCAGTTCTCCTTCCATTCTTATCAATAAGTTTCAGCATAAAGGTTTTGTCCCTGGGGAGGCACATACCATAATTGTTAAGACATCATGGACTTTCAATTCCGGCTGTTTGCAGGCAAGGGTTGATTGGTTTGAATCAGTTTTCTGGTATGATGTATGAGACTCACAGACCATGGAGAAAACAATACTACTTCCTTGTATGTATATCAATAAAAGCCACAAGGCGGCCCGATTCGGGGCTCTCAGTCCTTTGAGGCTGGGAGACCCTTGGCCCCCTGTTTCATAACTTTCTTGATTTCTGTTTCTTTCTTAACCCTTTGCCGCCTCTTCTCGTTCTCTCACTGCCGGTGTTGTGCTGGACGCGACACAGGATAGTAAACATTTACAGTAAATAGAGGTGGTATGTGGGCAACAAGACAACAGTGATGGTGGCCTGGTTTTCTGGTGCTGGTGACTGTGCCTTAGAGGGGTCTGGAAAAGAAAATGACTCTGACATTTGAAAGATGTGCTATCCTAGATGCATAAAAACAATGGACAGGGCTCCCCTAAGATAAAAACTGACCTTTGCTAAGGCAGCATAGGCCTGAGACGTGACTAGCCAACCCGCTGTGGCCTGCCCCGTTGAGAATTTATGATCAGACCATCCTGTATGGTTGCTTTTGGTCACTGAGATTCTCAGGCCTTCCATGTGGTCCCACTCACAGCTTGTCACAGCTATGTCACAGCTATGACATAGATCTTTTGTCCTTCACACTTCCATCACCTCCCCTGGGCAGGTCGGCTTGGCCAGACCCCATCACTGGTTAGGACCTGATCAGGCCATCCTATTTCTCACTAAATCTGAGATCTAAGATCGTATTTACTTGGACCTGCAAACCAGAGCCTGATTCAATAAACTTAGAAGTTGACGCATGCAGGGAGCTGGCATATGGGGGAGTGGGTCTCTCCTTAGGACCTGGAAGGTCTGGAGTGAAATACAAGAAACAGATATGCTTAATCCCATCTTCACTGTGATTTGGCATAGAATTGGTTCCTTTATGTTAGAAATAGTCAGGCTTATTTAACTTAAGATACTATGTAATTCTCTTTGAAACAACAAATATAGTACCACTCACCCTAAAATTGTTTAACACTGTTCAAAGGATGATTTTTCAAGCTATGGAACACGCCTGGTCTATAGGAGCATGTAATCTACAAAACTGAATTTAGAGAAATCCTTCTGTAAAATGATTTTCATATGTCAGGTTTGCTCAAAGACAGAGGCGCTGGAAGCTTTTACTCATCCTAACTAGTCCTTCCAGATTCCACTGTCTTCTATCCTTACTTATCAGGGAAGAGGAGCTGGGACTGCCCCACCCCCCACGCTCATTTCTTCTCCAAAAACTGCAAAGACACAACATCACATAGACAACCTAGGATCTACCACTGGCACAATCTGCATAAGCCAAGATTGGAGCCTTCACTTTCTGACTGAGCAGCCCCTAACCCGTGCCACCTCCATCAGACTGGACTCCATTTCTGACTAGGGCCTCCATGTTGAGGGGCGGGGGCTTAATGTTGGACAAGCCTCAATGTTGGGGAGACCTCCATGTTGAGGGGGACTGGG
The DNA here is from genome assembly GCF_036562045.2 of Rhinolophus sinicus. Lineage (NCBI taxonomy): Eukaryota > Metazoa > Chordata > Mammalia > Chiroptera > Rhinolophidae > Rhinolophus > Rhinolophus sinicus. Next base: position 4,866,874 of record NC_133759.1, on the reverse strand, counting down.
AGACAACTTTTTCAAGCCCCCTTATAGCAGGGATGTCTCCATCCTGGTACAAAGCCCACAGATGGCCCCTCTATGAGAGCCTCTTTCCCTGTCATCACACCCAGATCCCGCTGAGGCAGTGAAAGAAAGAGGAAAAGCAGGGGTTACACCCACCTATATAGCCCGGCCCAGCCTGGGCCTGGAAAGTCCCAACAATGCTATCAGTCTGCACGACACCTGCCCTGGGCCTGGCTTTGAAACTCAGCAGGGCAGCTCAGGCTTGTCCCAGGATCAGGCAGATCTAGGGGTGAGTCCAGTGCCACCTCCAGGCTGTGTGACCTAGCAGGGGTCACAACACCTCTCCGAGCCTCCATGTCCTCAACTGTAAAACAATCATAATAATCCTGCCACAGCAGGAGAGGGTGGATTCCATGAGCTATCAATTCATGTCAGAGCCTGATGTTGAGTTGCCACTTAATACATGTGACTTCTAACTTGACCTCAGTCACATCATACCCCTCATCTGCTTTGACAATCTGGCCGACACCTCTCTGCCTCTGTTCCCACCACTCTCCCTGCTCTCTCTGCTCCAGTCACATTGGTCTTCTCGCTGCTCTGAATAAGGACGTGCCAGGCACACCCCCATCTCAGGACTGCTGCACTGGCTATTATTTCAATGTCCACTTGGCTCAACCCATCACTTCCATCGTGACTTTGTTCAAACATCACCTTCTCAGTGTAGCTTTCCCTGACCACCCTACTGAAAATATCAACCGCCCTCCCCTTTTCTGCTTTATTTTCTGCTGGTGGCTTATCACCATCTGACACACTGGACTTATTGGTTCATTGTCTTCTTCCCCTAGAACGTGAGCTTTGTGAAAAAGATGTGACCATATTCCTGCACCCAGCACAGGGTCTGGACAGAGTGGGGACACAATAATATTTGTTGAATAAATAAATGAATCATGACAAGATTGCTCATAGATTGTAATGAGGTACGTAATGGGTAGGATTTGTTCTCAGCTAGAGAGAAGGGAGAGGGATTAAGGGAATCAGGAAAAGCTTCTCGGAGAGATCTGAACTTTGAAACATAAATAAGGTGTATGTTGATAGGAGAGAAGAGGAAAGACAGTTCCAGTACAGGGAGCAGCCTAGGCAGAGGTCTGGTGACAGGGCTAAACATGGAGTGTCTGGGGAACAGGGACAGAGCCCGTGGGCTCAGGAATGTCTCAATTATAAGGCCACAAATGTAGATAAGACGCATGAGGATCAGTCTCAAAGGGTCAGAGGGTCACACGTCGCCTCCTGGACTGAGGTGAGACAAAAGACACCCCTCATAGATGGGGCTATGGTACCAGGTCTGCTTGTTTGGGGAGTAATACACTCAAATAAAATGAAGGATGAAAATCATATGATCATATCGATGGATGCAGAAAAAGCATTTGACACAATCGAACATCCATTTATGATAAAAACTCTTAGCAAGGTGGGGATAGAGGGAACATACCTCAACATAACAAAGGCCATATATGACAAACCCCAGCTTAGGTCATACTCAGTGGTGAAAAGCTGAAAGTTTTTTTCTTTAAGATCAGGAACAAGACAAGGCGTCCACTTTCACCACTTTTATTCATCATAGTACTGGAAGTCCTGGCTACAGCAATCACACACAAAAAAGAAATAAAAGGTATCCAAATTGGAAAGGAAGACGTAAACCTCTCATTATTTGCAGGTGACGTGATACTATAGAGAGAAAACCCTAAAGATTCTACAAAAAAACTATTAGAACTAATAAATGAATTCAGTAAAGTAGGAGCATACAAAATTAATATTCAAAAATTGGCTGCATTTTTAAACACCAATAATGAATTTTCCGAAAAAGAAATTAAGAAAACAATCCCATTTACAGTTGCCTCAAAAAGAATAAAATACTTAGGAATAAATTTAACCAAGGAGGTAAAAGACTTGTATTCAGAAAACCGTAAGATATTGAAGAAAGAAATTGAAGAAGATACAAATAAATAGGATATACAGTGCTCTTGGACAGGAAGAATTAACATCATTAAAATGTCCATTCTACCCAAAGCTATCTACAGATTCAATGCAATCCTTATCAAACTACAAGTGGCATTTGTCACAGAACTAGGACAAATAATCCTAAAATTTATATGAATCCACAAAAGACCCCGAATAGCCAAAGTAATCTTGAGAAAGAAGAAGTTGAAGATATCACGCTACATGATATCAAAGTATTCTACAAGGCTATAGTCATCAAAACTGCATGGCACTGACATAACAACAGGCACATAGATCAATGGAACAGAATACAGAGCCCAGAAATAAACCCACACCTATATGGTCAATTAAACTATGACAAAGGAGGCAGGAATATACAATAGGATAAAGACAGTCTCTTCAATAAATGCTGTTGGGAAAACTGGACACATACATGAAAAAAATGAAACTAGACCACTTTCTTACACCATGTACAAGAATAAAAACAAATTAAAGACTTAAATGTAAGACCTGAAACCTTAAAACTCCTAGAAGAAAACATAGGCAGTAAACTCTTTGACATTGCTGTTAGCAATATTTTTTTAGATATGTCTCTGGGCAAGGGAAACAAAAGAAAAAATAAACTAATGGGACTACATCAAACTAAGAAGTTTTTGCACAGTGAAGGAAACCATTAACAAAACAAAAAGACAAACCTATGGCTGGGAGAAGACATTCGCCAATAATACATCCAATAAGGGGTTAATAGCGAAAATACATAAGGAACTTATACAACTTAATAACAACAACAACAAAAACAATCCAATTGAAAAATGGACAGAGGACCTGAATAGACTTTTGTCCAAAGAGGACATGCAGATGGCCAATAGACATGAAAAAATGCTCAACATCACTAATCATTAGGGAAATGCAAATAAAAAACACAATAAGGTATCACCTCATACCTGTCAGAATGGCTATCATCAATAAATTAAACAACAAATGTTGGCGAGGATGTGGAGAAAAGGGAACCCTTGTGCACTGTTGGTGGGATATAAATTGGTGTAGCCACTATGGAAAACAGTATGGAGGTTCCTCAAAAAAATTAAAAATAGAACTATCATATGACCCAGCAATTACACTTCTGGATATTTATCCAAAGAAATCCAAAACACTAATTCAATAAGATATATACATCCCTATGTTCACGGCAGCATTTTTACAATAGCCAAGACATGCAAGCAACCTAAGTGTCCATCAATAGACAAATAAAGACAATGTGGTACATATATACAATGGAATATTACTCAGCCATAAAAAGCATGAAATCATGCCACTTGAGACAACATAGATAGACCTAGAGGGCATATACTAAGTGAAATAAGTCAGATAAAGAAAGACAAATACCATATAGTTTCACGTATATGTGGAATCTAAAAAAATAAACAAATAAAACAGAAACACACTCATAGATACAGAGAACAAACTGATGGTTGCAGATGGGAGGGTGTCTGGGGAGTTGGGTGAAAAGGGGAAGGGATTAAGAAGTACACATTTGTAATTACAAAATAGTCATGAGGATGTAAAGTACAGCATAGGGAATATAGTCAAAAATATTGTAGGGCGGCCAGATGGCTCAGTTGGTTAGAGCGCGAGCTCTCAACAACAAGTTGCCGGTTCAATTCCCACATGGGATGGTGGGCTGCGCCCTCTGCAACTAAGATTGAAAACGGCAACTGGACTTGGAGCTGAGCTGTGCCCTCCACAACTAGATTGAAGGATAACGACTTGGAGCTGATGGGCCCTGGAAAAACACACTGTTCCCCAATATTCCCCAATAAAATTTATTTAAAAAAAGAAGAAGAATATTGTAATAATTATGTATGGTGTCAGAGGGGTACTAGACTTATCGGGGTGATCACTTTGTAAGTTACATAAAGTCTAATCACTATGCTGTACACGTGAAACTACTGTAATATTGTATATCAGCTATACTTTAAAAACTGGGAAAAAAGGTACATTCTTGAGAAGAATCAGTCCTGCATTCTTAGCCTCTGGATTGGTCCGAGATGATAATCTTCCAGATGTCCCGTGGTCTAGATAATGGATGTCAGGTAGTGGGGACAACCTAGGTACATCACGGAGTAATCAGAGGGTTATCTATAGGAGATACATACTCACACACGTATTTCCAGGCAGAACTGGGGAGTTCAAAAATTTAAGTTCCTAGACAAGTTAAAGCAAGACGAACCATTTCCTCATGCCTCAGTCTACTCGATTTTAGTAATTTAGCAGGTTGACTACAGTGACCCCACCTTCTTTCTTCACTGTCCTTAGCCGTGTGTGGGGGGCGCCTCATACATGTACCTGTGCCCATATATCTTATTAGTTGAGGTTCCTCCAGAAGCTGACCCTGAGAAAGGATTCTAGAGTAATTCGTTTATTTGGGAGGTGATTCTAGGAAACAGCAATAGGGAGTGGGAGAGACAGAGGAGGAAAAACAGCCAGTGACAGCTGTGATATCAAGCAAATTACCAGTGTGGGTGACCAGGGCCCAATCTCACTGGAGAGCTCTGGAGCACGCCACAGAACACGCCTCAGGGTCACTCCACTTGAGGGTGAGGAGCCACCCATTCTTGACAGCCATGGCTGAGGCCTGACACTTCCAGCCGTGTCCTAAACCAGGACTAGGGGCTTCGGGGACAAAGAAAGCCCTCAGCACAAGGTCTCCAGCAGTGGCAATAATAGGAAGTCAGGCTTGTGTCCTCAAGAGTGGTAACTGGGAGGGAACTGGGTAGAGGGCCAACACAAGCTGCTACTGTGTGTGTCCTGGTTTGTGTGTCTGCGCTGGTGCCGTTAATGCCACATGTACATGGACTCCAGTGACCTCTGCCGTGCAAACCTCTGCTGGTCCCAGGGGAAGGTCAGCAGAACACCAAACAAGCTCTGGCCTTCCCTCCCCCAAACAGGCTGGCTCAGAATTTGCTAAATCATGCCAGACCTGCACCACATTTAGCCAAACAGACGGGCAACTGCTTGGGCAGTGGCAGCTCCTGCCCTTGGGCCAGGGTGGAGGTGGGGCGAGGTTGGCAAAGTAGGGTGGGGACAGGCAGACAGAAGGTCCTGCCACAGAGAGGATACCAGCACTACAAAAGCCAGGGCCTCCTCTGTCTGAAACTTGCTGCCCACGGAGCCTGCACAGTCAGTAGCCGGGGAAGGCCCCAAACGCCATGCAGGGGAACTCAGCCTCCATCCTGTACACATGGGGAGTCCTGGAAGCTCGGTGTGCCAGCGAGGGGCACAGCCAGCCATCTTTAGAGGGACCACTCTGTGAGCACGGCTGGAGGCTGAGCTCCTGGGGAGAGGCTGGAAGCCCTGCACTCAGAGGTGTTTCGCTGGACAGATTGGGCAAAGCCCTGTGTGTGACAGGCGACTTGCCCCGGGCAAAGGGATGTGCCTCGGGTGACACTGTCCAGGGCACTATTCCTCTCTGGGGAGGTGTGGTGGCCAGTTACTGTCTCAGCAAGGTTTAGGAAATTCAGGAGAGGTGGGACAGGGCTAAGCGCAAGGAATCATGGGAATGAGGAAGGGGTTACTGCCTTGGTCTCATTGGCTGTGTCTGATCGCCATTGTGCGGGGGAAGGGTAGAAACAAATTGGAAAGGGGGCCAGGGAGCAGAACGGGGCAATGCCAACTGAGACAGGAGGGTCTGAGGGCCCAAGAGCGTGTCCTTGGCAGAGAGAGTGAGCTTTGCAAAGACGGGCCAGAGAAGCCCCTTTAAGAGGGGAGAGGTCTGGCAGCAGACGCCTGGGCCATGTAGACCTGGGGAGCAACAGGAGAAAGGGGTTCAGCCAGCGGGCGACCCTGACTGCACAGGCTGGCAGGATGCCAGGCTTGGGGGGTACCAGAATTCCCACATGGACAGTTGGGAGCAGCATCAAGGACTGAGGCCACTGTGGGGCCTGGAGGGACCTGAGAGCCGCCCTGAAGCATGCTGGGGAAGGAAAGGCGGGAGCTGGAGCTTGGGGAAGTCTGGGCACTGGAAGTCTAGGGGCTAGCAAGGAAGACCCCCAGCAGGGAGGGGATGCGGTCTCCCCGAGGCTGTGTGTGGTAGGTGAGGGGTGCTGTCGGGTCAGGGGAGTAGGTGAGAGGTGGGGGGGGCTCTGTAGGGGAGAGGCTGGAGTTGTGCAGACCTGGGTTCTAATCCAGGTAGAAAGCCGACTTGCTGTGTACCTGTGGACGAGAGCTTACCCTCACTGAGCCTAATTTCCTCCTGTCAAATGGAGATCATGGGGAAATCGTAACAGAAGTTAGGTGTATCAGTTTTGGGGGGCTGCTGTAACAAATTACCACAAACTAGGTGGCTTAAAACAACAGGAATTTATTCTCTCACAGTTCTGGAGGCCAAAAGTTAGTCAAAATGTTGGCAGGGCCATTCTCCTTCCAAAGCTCCTAGGGGAGGACCCTTTCTTGCTTCTTCCAGGTTCTGGCAGCCCCTGAGTCCTTGGCTTGTAACAGCATGACTCCAATCTGTGCCTCCTTCTTCACATGGCTGCCTTCTCTAGGTGCCTCTGTGCCCTTGTAAGGACACCAGCCAGGAGGTTAGGGCCCACCATAATCCAGTATAACCTCGTTTTAAATGGATTTCGTTTACAAAGACCCTATTTCCAAACAAGGTCACATTCACAGGTACTGGGGGTTAGGGCCTCAACGTATCTTTTGGAGGCCCTGGGGTGTAGTGTTGCTGTAAGGATTAAACCACAGGCCTGGCAGACCGTGAGCTTTCAGTACATCGTAGCTCAAAAAAGAAGGGCTGGCAGTGGGAAGGCTGTGGGAGCGCAGACTGGCAGACATGTCCTACAGGTTCCCACATACTCACACGTGCACACGTGTGCAGGTACCAGTGCACCGGAAGCCAAACACCGGCCAAGGAGTTACACCCAGGAGGGCCAGGACAGGTGACCCAGGAGCCTCAGCCTGCAGCCCATTTGCCAGGCAGAGCCGCTCAGAGCAAGGCTGAGGGACTAATGTCAGCTCCCTGGGCAGGAAGACCCCAAAATCAAAGCCTTGCTGGTCAGAAAATTCCTTGCGAATCTTGAGCAAGGTCACCACTGACATCAAGCACACATTTCCAACAGTCCCCAACCCCAAGGCTACTCAAACCCACAGCCTTGGTGTGATGGGGGAGGGTTGGGGGGGTGCCCACAGCACAACCACTGTAAGGAGAGGCAGGACACAGTATCAGACAGGCCCCACGACCCCAGCGAAGATTCTGGGCGGCCAGCCCCCACCTCACAGTGGAGGAGATGGGGAGGCGTCTGCCACTCTCCCACCCCTCCCCATAACTCCTATGGACCTGGCAGTCAGACAGGTCTGGCTAACCCTCCTTCCCCAGGTAGCCCACTGGGTCATCCGTAGGCCAGGCCACAAGACACCCTCTGAGCTCATCAGGGTCACTGTGGGCCGTTGGCTGAGCTGAGTGCGCCTGCACTGCCATGACCCCTGGGGAGCTGCGTCAGCAACACGGAATGTTCCAAGGATAGGATGCAGGTTCTGATAAGGTTTATCAACCAGTGACACAGTCTGGCTGCTCACAGGGCCGCTCCCCACTGCCCCAGCCTGGGCACCTCTCCCCTACTCCCCACCCCCACCCAGGGCACCAGACCTGGCATCAGACCAGAGACCCCATTCCACACCCTCCAGTGTGAGGGCTCCCAGATGCTCAGGCCTGGCTGGCTTGGGACAGCCAGGCCTCAGCCCTCGTGGAGGCCCCCTGAGCTGCTCTGGGATCCGTTCATTTAAGGGTACCCCCAAACCTTCCTCGCCCACCTTTGCCAAGCACTGTGCTGGGCACTGGGGATGGAGCAGTGAATGAGATGGCATGGCCCTGGCCTCACAGTGCTGACGCACATGGTCATGGAGGGCCTCTTGGAAGAGCAGGGCTACAAGCATGGGTTTGGGGTGAGAATGAAGGGGAGGGACGGAGGGCTTGCCCCACCAAGATCTGGAGGAGCGTTACAGGGCAGAAGGGACAGCAACAACATAGGCTGAGGTGGGTTTAGGGACAGAAAAATGTGTGTGTGGGTGTCATCTAGGTGGGCGGGCCTTGCAGACTCCGTAGCTTCTGTTCAGTGAGCGGGAGCCACAGGACGCTGTGGACAGAGGAGGAGCCCTCTCGGCTGCTCTGTGAGATGAGGGGTTTGCCAAGCGTGGCCCAGGAGCAACCCTGAGAACTTGGAGAAATGCAGGTTCTCAGGTGCCCCGGGCATCTGGAACCCTGGGGTGGAGCCCTCAGGATGGCTGCAGCCCTTCAAGCAGCATGGCTCAAGCACTCCCACCACTGGAGGCTCTGAGAAGAAAGCAGGGAGACTGGCTGGGAACGAGACGCACACCCCGAAACGCTCAGGCAGCACACAGGCTGTGAAAGGCTCTGCCAAAACTCGCAAACAAGAAACCGCTCACCTTTGTTCACCTCAGCTGAATTATATAATAGGCTTTCCTAACTTACTTGGCCACAGGACATTTTTTTATAGAGAACACCTGGTAAACAGGTAAACAACCCCCCCACCCCGCCCCCGCGCTGCACCTGACACTCAATGACCACTCGACTGCCCTTTGGAAAGTGCACAAATCTCTAGGTGCACAGGATGGTACCCCTAACCGGACTTGGGTGGTTTGCAACCCATTAAACTGTCCTGAGGTCTGGGGGGACATACTGAGCCTGGGCTGCCCTGGGACCTCGGGGGTCCGGGAGCATCAGGAACAAGAACGTGAAGAGGGGGAGGGGCCGCTGCCATGCTTTTCCTGAAATATTGACCACCTCTGGTGCTCACTGCCCATCTTGCCTGAGCCTGTGGCTGTTAGAGAGGCAGCTTCTCTAGAAGGTTCTTTTTGCTGATGTGTTGCTTGGAGAAGGCTTGGGTGGATTCCTGGCAGTCACCCTGTGTCCAAGCTGAGCAGCCGCTCCTCCGGCCCTGCCGACAGCCAGGCCTCAGGCCTACCTCCCAGAGCTCCCTCTCCAGGGCAGGCTCCCGCAAATGCCCAAGCAGCCAGTTGCCTGGGTAGTGACCTCACATTCCCTGCCCATCTCTGGGCCATGTGCTGACCAGCAATCTGCTTCCCACTTTCCACACCAGCCTCTTTGCTGACACAACCTGCCCACAATGGGCCTTATCTCTGGGGCCTGAGAACCACCCCCCTACACATACACATGCATTCACACAGTCCACAGAAAATCCTGGTGTATTTACCCACTCCACGCATGCATGCATTTGCTCGTTTTTTTCATTCATTCATTTATTCATTCCACAAACGCTCACTGAGCACCTCCTGTGAACTACAAGCACTGCTGTCCCCCTCCAACCCCTCTAGGTCAGAGCAATTAAGGCAAAGTCCCAACGGACCTTGATGTGGGTGGCCCAGAAAAGAGGAACCTAGGGGCTCGGTGGGTTGGTGGTGGGTTGGTGGCCGTTAGCTGGAGGGAAGCTCAGCTGGTGTCACAATGAGGCTGCACGTGGAGCCGGATGGGCTCAGGAGGTTGGGTAAAGTCATGGCTGCCCTCCCCCCACGCATCCCCCCTGCCTGAAGTCCAGGGTCTGCCTCAGCTGAGGTAGAGCCCCAAGGCTTCAGAGCTGTTCCTCAATGCCGAACCCACAGAGCTACGTCCCTCTCTCGCCTGGCTCTCGGGGCCCCCTTAGTTGGGCCCAGACTGCTTTTGCTGCCCCTCATGCACCCTCTCGGCAGCTACACCAGCCTCTGTGACTTCAGCAAGGGCTTGGAGGGCTTGGTGGCCTTCTGGTTCCTCCCAACTCCTGCTTCTCAGGGGCCTTGAAGGCCTAGAGAGCCTGGAGCCCATCTTCCGAATGCTGCCCATTTCCTCTGCCTTCGTGCCCAGGCTGCCTTGCTCGTATTTTGGTCACAATAACAGCAATACAATGAGTCGTATCCAACCTCTCCTTGGTGCTGGACACAATTGGGTGTGCCTGTCTCCCCCCTAGACTGTCCACTCCATGAGAGCTGGACTACATCTGTCCTGTTCACAGCGGCCACCCCAGAACCTTGTCCAATGCCTGGGAAACGCTAGGTGCACAGTGAGTATTTGCTGAATGAATAAAGCTCTTGATCCATTTCCTGAAAGCTACCTCATTCCATCAGGGATCTGCTTATAAGAACACATGCAATTCAAAGAGAAAAACATAGCTGGAATCAAAAGGTTTTGACCTTTGAGCTAGGGATTTCCTTTCTAAATATCCCGCAGAAGCTCTCACCCCACATGAGGAGGCACGTCCAAGGACATTTGCAGGAGCAACCTATTAGAAACCAGCAAACAACCGCTAAGAGGCTAGGTGAGTGAACCACAGCATCGCTGCAGCGGAGTATGATGCAGCCATGGAAATAAAGGGCACTCTGTTTGCTTCGGGGGCTCTCCAAGCGACAGCAGTAAGTACAAAGAGCAAGGAGCAAACATGGAGCAGCGCTATGCTTTACCAGCGCAGAGCTGGACATGTGGTAGGCGAGCAACATAAACACTGAATGAATGAGTGGATCTTTCTGGAAGGCCCATGAGATCTTGGGAGCAGTGGCTATGTCTGGGGAAAGACCTGGATGAGGGGAATTTCTTTGTTCACCCTGTCATACTATTTGCATTTTTACCATCTTCAAATATTATCTATTCAAAGCGTTATGTTTTTCTTATTAAAAAACAACCAGAATTCAGTGCTCACATAAAAATCTCGATGTGAGGCTCTTCTTGAAAAATGGGAAGAGGGGCTGGCCCCACCAAGCTGTACCTCTGGTAACAATAGCCGGAGCTAAGATATGGCTGCCCCTCAGCCCAAGGCACCCACTGCCCTCTGGCCTCTGCGGGCCTCTGTGCTACTAACCCCAGGTCCGTAGTGCAAAGAGGTACACCTGTGAGGTCTGCAGAGTGGGGAGCGGGGCTCAGGAAGCTTCCCCAAAGTGAAGCAGTGGCTACTTAGCCATCACTCCCCGCTAATTTGGCTCACACTGATTCTAAGGGCCACAGCAGGGCCTAGGGTTTAGGACTGATAAGCGTTGGTGTGACACAAGCCTGCGAGTCTTGCACAAGATCAACACCCGTGGGGCCCCAACCGCCTTTCTGCTCTCACCGTCCCCACCACTGCTTGATGGTTGTAAGCCTGAAGGGAAGCTCTGGAGAGAGGGAGCCACCAGTGGCCCTCGGGGACTTTGACCCCCAGGGCTGGGAGGTAACTGACAGGGAAGGACGTATTGACAGAGGAGGGAAGGCAGGCCTGGCTCGGACCCTGAGTCCAGCTCTGAAACTTTGGACCAGTCACTTTTTTCAGCCTTGGTTCCCTCATTAGAAGCCACCAGTTAACAAGTGCCATCTCCGGGTGCTGGTCCCTGTCCCAGTGCCACAGTGAGTCCTCAAGTCAACCTTGTGTATCAGTCAGGGTTCTCCAGAGAAACAGAACCCCTTTCTCAGTACATGTGGAGATGAAAACTGATTTATTTTAGGAATTGGCTCACGTGACTGTGGAGTCTGACGGACAGGCTGGGAGGCTGGAGACAGGCAGGACTTCTGTTACAGCTCGCAGCGGAAGTCCTTTCCCAGAAACCTCCGTTTGGGCTCTGAAGGCCTTCAGCTGACCGTATGAGGCCCACACACATTATCAAGGAAACTCGCCTTCACTTAAAGTCAGCTGATGGTAGATGGTAATCACATGTACGAAATACCTTCACCGCAGCATCTACTGTTTAACCAAGCAGTAAACACGGTGGCCCAGCCAAGTTGACACATACCCTGTTTCCCCGAAAATAAGACCTAGCCGGACCATCAGCTCTAATGTGTCTTTTGGAGCAAAAATTAATATAAGACCCAGTATTTATATTATATTATACCCAGTCTTATAGTAAAATAAGACCGGGTCTTATATTAATTTTTGCTCCAAAAGACGCATTAAAGCTGATGGTTCAGCTAGGTCTTATTTTCAGGGGAACACAGTACTATTTAACCATCACAGAAAGTGCCACTCCCTTTTTGTGCACGAGGAAATGGAAGCTTAGAGAGGCTGTGCCAACTGCTTAAGGCCACATAGCACACAGAGGGGGGAGTCTACCCGCAGGCCCTGAGCGGGGCTGCCCATCACTACTTCACAGGGTGCCTGTGAGAACTGGGTAAGGAAATGCAGACAAGTGTCTGGGACATGCCTATGGTAGGGACAGAATTCAATAAGGCAGTGGCTGTTATTACGGAATTACGATGAATACTGGAAAAGGATGGCGTGGCTGTGGGAACTGGAAGGGAGACAGGATGGTAGGAGACGAGTTCTGGAGTGGGCAGAAAACCTACAGTCCTCAGGGCCCCTTTCCTCCTTCCAGAGGACCCCAAGGAGAGAGGAGGAAGGCAGAGGAGGCTCCACTGCCCGTGGAGCAGGGCATACAGAGGGAGCACATTGTCCACCAGCGCGTGGTGTTGGGAGGACTCTCGCCTCCGGAGGCGTGGCTGGCTGCCCAGAGGTACTTGCAAGTGGCAACTTCCACTAAGAGCGCCTTGGCTGGGCGCTCCCATCTGCCCACCTGAACTAGATCTATCCCCCAGAAGTAGAGAAAAGCTTCCCTTGAGACCCGAAGCCCCGGTGCAGCTCCAGCCCCATTCCTCCCGGTTTCCTCAGCCTCCCTGGGGTGCAGCAGGAGACCAGAAGGCAGAAGGCCAGCAGGTCAGCCATACTCTCCACTGGCTGTGTGACCTTGGGCAAGATACTTAACCATTCTGAGCATCTGTCCCACATATGGCTGACCTGGAGGGCTCCTCAGGGACCTGAGAGAGTGCGTGCGATCACAGTGCCAGGCCAAACGTCTGACTCGGGCTGCTGTTGTTGCCGTACGTATTCACTATACTAGTATCTACCCTCCCTCGCCTTCACCTACTGCCCCTGTCCACCCAACACACTTCTCTGAGCCTCACTCACTCTCTCCCCCCTCCTCCTTCCTTTGTTCCAGCTCCCCCATGTCTGGGCAGAAGGGGTGCTGAGCAGCCTTTTAAATGCCTCCAAGACCAGAGAAGAAGGAAGGTCCTTGCCTCGGTTGATAATTACATTATAATGCTGGGGCTCTGATCCCAAGGAACAATGTCAGCCCGAGGCCAAGGCCCCACGAGCATCCGCACAGGCTGGAGGTTTTGTCCGTTTTCAAAACTGTCCCATGTCCATCCGGGTCTCCTTGAAGAGAAGGCTGTAGAATGACTTACCTGGCTGACAGATGGGAAACTGAGGCCCAAAGGAAAACAGTTAGCTTGCCCAAAGTCCCTCGGCTAATTGACCCTCATAGGGAAGCACTGCTAAAAATAGCTTCTGGTCCCAGAGTGGGAAAGGATGGAATTCTGGGGCTGGAGTTGACATTTTCTTTCTGACGATGATGACGCAGATTGTGGGGGAGAAAGGAAGTAGGGGAGGCCAGGCCCTGGCGTCATCCCCAGAATGGGGCCTGACCTTGCCTGAATTCCAGCAGCTTGGCCTCCCCTGCCTAGGGCCTGGGTGATGAGTTTGTACTGCAGCTCTTAGGAGGGAGGCAAAGCAGGAGGGAGGGGGAGAAAAGGGAGGGAGGGGTGATGGGAAGGGAGGAAAAAGAAGGGAGGTAGAAGGCTGAAACCAGGAGAAGGATCACAACTCTGCCAGAATGGGACCCACTCAGACTCATCACCGAGGCAGGTGCGGTATTCCCATTTCACAGATGGAAAAACTGAAGCTTAGGATATGAGGCAATTTGCCCAAGAGCCCAGAGTCAGAAAGTGGCAGAGCCAGGATTAGACCTCATGCCTTTAGCCCTCGCCCTTCAAGCTCTCAAAGGAGAAACCACTCAGGCAGCATGTCCTAAAATGTGACCTCAAGATATCCCACCTCACAGGAGAGGGGCCTAGTTAAAATGCAGATTCCTGAGTCAGAATCAAGTGAGTGTGGCCCATGAGAATGCATTTTGACCAGTGCCCCATGGTGGTCTTGAGCACTGACACTGGGATGCTCTGTGGCTCCTTAATAACCTTTCTAGTCTGACCACCTGGCCCCACGTCCTGGCTGCACCCCTGCGCCCAGCTGTTTGGCTGACTCCTACTGCCCCCCCAGGACAGACCTGGCCCTTTCCCACTCAAGGCTTCACCCACCAGTCTCCCAGTCCCATGTAAACCCACCCTTGCAGCCAGCACTTCTCTGGAAACATTCCTGGTGGCTGGGATTCCCCTCCTTCAGCATCTGTTGGAGTAATAGCCTCGTCCTCCATCTGGAATTGTTTACAGTCTTATTTCACTTGCCTCTTGTTTCACTTGCTGTATGAGTGTGCTTTGTTTCCCAACCTTTCCCTGTATTAAACAGGAAACTCCCAGAGGGTTGGAGACTGGTTAGTTTAAACAATAAGTTTCTGAAATCCATGACTTCACCTGACCCTCCTGCCAACCACAAGTGGCAGGGCTGGGAGAGCTTAACAATGAGGAAACCGAGCCTCAGAGAGGTGGTGGCCTGCCCGAGGCCCAGTGAGAGTCAGAATCAGGTTGGAACCCAGGTCCAGTTCCAAGGCCCAGTTCTTTCTGCTCTGCTTTGCCTCTGATCACTCAAACAGCACTGTGGGGCAGGCAGAACAGGGACTATGATCCCATTGCTTGGTTAAGGAAAGCAAGGCCCAGAGATGGGCAAAGCATTCGCCACCATCTTTACCCATTTTCCACTCCTAACTGTACTTGGGTCTGAGTCCAAGTGTTGACCTTTCCCCTTGACCCCTTTTGGTCGATGGGCACTGTCCAGGGCTCTTAAAGAAAATGGTGCAGAGGTGGGTATTGGTCTCCCAGGCCAAAGGCCTCATCCTGGGTCCCTGGACTGGTCCCAGCGCCACTCTGGACCCAGATGCCTTCTCTGCGAGTGACAACTCACCTCACCCATTGCAGCTGGCTGGAGCCTCAATAGAGAGGGAATGGGAAGTACCTGGACACACCTTGGTCACCATCACTCTGGACTCTGTCCCTCTTAATGCCCAGCTAAGGAAGGAGCAACTTGAATGGCCTTTTCCCCAAGAGTGGAGGAGGGCAGCTCTGAGCCTGGCGTAGGCCCAGACCAACCCAGCCCAAGTTAGGCTGGGAAGGGTGTGGAGCAAGGAGGCCAGGCTGGGGTCCCTGAGGGGGCTTTGCCAAGTTCTACGCTGCCTGTGTGGTCTGGGGGAGACTCAAAGGGGGCACGGCCCACTCTTAACTTTGGGATGGAGTCCGAGCCACCCAGCTGGTGCCTAGGGTGGCCAGCAAGGGACTTTGGACAGCCACAGTGGAAAATAAAAAATAACTAATATGTGTCAAATCCTAACTATACAGCAGGCCCTGTGCTTACCCCCTCCTCGGCGTCCCCAGGTGCTCTGAGCTGTGGTGTGTGTGGGTTCCATCCAGCCCTGTTCCTTTGTATCAGGTTAAGTTCCCTGTCTCGGCCCAGAAAGGGCCTCAGCGAGGTCTCCTTCCGCTTCTGCTCCTCTTCCTCACTGAGAGGTGTCCCCCCCCCCCCCGGGCCCCCCACTAGCCCCTTGCACATCACCCCCAGGAACTGTCCATCCTTAGGCAATCCAGCCCCACCTCCCCGGGAAGCCTTAGGTCACAGCCTTGCAAGCAAGCAGGGTGGGGGGGGACTCTGCTTTAAGACCCTGGTGGAGAATCCCTGTTTCCCTTCCCTCCTCTCCGTTCAAGGAGCCCGGTTTTAGAGCCGATAACCCGCCAGTAGGTCCTAGTGGCACTTCCCCTCCGACTCTGCCCTTTAAGCCCCGCAAAGGGGACGTAGGGTTGAGAAGCACAGAGTAGGTAGTGGGGCAGCGGGAACGCAGTGCAGGACGAAGTCGTCCGCCCACCGCTAGCCCCTCCTCCTCCCGGCTGGAGACCCCGGGAAGCCCGGGTCCCTCCGTTCCCACCCAGCCCACGTAGGCCTTCCGACCCCGGGGCGCGACGCGGCGCGCCTGCGCGGGCTGGCACCCACGGCGCATGCGCGGCGGCCCGTCGCGCTGTATATCAGGACAGTGTCCGCGGCCTGAGGCTTCTCACCGACAAGGGCAACAGTCGACTCGGCTCCTCGGCTTGGGTGCCCGCCGCCGCCGCCGCTGCCAACACCACCGTCTCCGCAGAGTTCCCGGAGCAGGTGAGGGCCCGCGCTCGGGGCCCCTCGCGTGTCCTGCCAGCCCGCGCTGACCCCTCCCCACCGCCGCCGCCGTCGGGACCCCCTCCCCCACCGCCCCGGTCACCTGCCGCCTTGGTGACTCTTCTCCCAGACCTTTTGCCTATTCGGCCGGCCGCCTCAGCTCTCCCCCTGGGCTCCCTCCCGACTTTCCCTGTGTGACTGGCAGCCTTAGAATTCCCATCTCAGACCCCTCCCGTTATTCCCGAGCCCGCGCCCCCCGGGTACCTCTGATCTCCCCGTGCCCAGCGCCGCCACCGTCCGCCAGACCCCAGGCCCTGGATTGTGTAGCCCCTGCTCCTCTGCAGTCAGCTCCGACGGCGCTTCTCCTCGTCCCCCGTCCTCCTTCATGCTTCCTCCTCTCTCAGTTCTGCCCAGTTCTCCGGGGAAATCCTCGCCTCAGGGACCCAGAGCCCCGCTGGGCGCCTTCCTCGGGTTTGGGAAAGTGGGGACCGGGAGGAGGTCTGGATCCTGAGAGCCCCCTCTTCCTGGAAGGATGACAGTGACTTCTCCAGCCTCACTTCTCCACTCGGGTGTGTGCTGAGGTGTCTTATCTGCACTGTGCATCTTCCTCGGGGAGCCTCTGACCTCCAAAACCTGTTCCCAACTTGTCCCTCACTGTCCCACCCCCTTGGGTATTAATCAGCAGTATTTACTTCGTTCGGTAGAGTTGCTTTGTGGGAGCTTTTGTATAGAGTTGGGGAGTGAAGGAGGAGTTGGTGACATGGGTAGAGTGTGGTCACCACTCCTCGGTTGAGCCCCATATCAATGGTGTCCTTGGACATTTTTGCGTGAGCCTTGTTAGTGTCCCAGAGTACCCTTGTCATAAAACTGCAGATGACGCCTGAACCCCATGAGCTGGCAGTGTATTTGCCTGTTAAGTGTTGATGTCACTCATCATCTTTCTACAGGATCAGTGTACCTCTCGGATATGGAGACTGTTGTTCGCCGCTGTCCATTCTTATCCCGAGTGCCTCAGGCCTTTCTGCAGAAGGCAGGCAAATCTCTGTTGTTCTATGCCCAAAATTGCCCTAAGATGATGGAAGCTGGGGCCAAGCCAGCCCCTCGGGCTCTGTCTACTTCTGCAGTGTGCTGCCAGCAGGTCCGAGAAACCCCTCCGGCCAATGAGAGTAAGTGTCCTTAGCAATGAAGTGTAGGGGGTGCCAATGTCTGCATTCATTACTAGATCAAAAGCAGTTTAGTCCAGTGGTGATGAGGGTGATGGGGGTTACTCTGTGCCTGGCTCAGTTCTTTCCATGGATTATCTCGTGTGATTGTCGCCCTAACCCCACAAGGTAGGCACTTTCAGTTTTCCCATCTTTAAAGGTGAAACAGTGGTCAGGGTTCCACATTATAGGTTTCAAGATTTCATGTCAGTATCTTTTGGGATTTCGGTGTTTAGCAGTGCCTCATTCATGGAAATAAAAAGTTGGCGTGTTCTGTTCCAACCTTTCCTTCATTAAATATTTGGACTTTTGGCTTTTATTTATTTATTTATTGTAATGAATAGACTTTTTTTTAAAGTAGTTTAAAGTTCACAGCAAACTTGAGTGGAAGCTTTTGGCTTAAAATTTTTTTTTTTAAATTATTTTTTAGTGTACAATAGAACATAAAACTTACCATCGCAATCATTTTTAAGTGTGCAGTTCAGTGGTATTAAGTGCGTTTCCATTGTTGTACAACCGTCACCACCAGCCATCTCTAGAACCCTCTTCATCTGGCAAAAATGAAACTCCAGCCATTAAACACTTAACTCCCCATCTCCCTCTTCCAGCCCCTGGCGGCCACCATTCTACTTTCTGTTTCTATGAATTTGACTACTCTAGAAACCTCATATAAGTGGAATCATACGGAATTTGTTAAAGTAGGATTATTGAACACATGTATCTTTATTTCATGAATTTTTAAAATGTTTTTAATAAAGAGATCAGAGTTGAATTCAGTTTTGGTCTGGCTCTGCCGGAAGAGGATGAGGCTTTTCAGATTCCACTTAATCCTAGATAATAATTTACTTTACAGACTCTGTTAGGTGTGTTCTCTGGGTGTGGACTTGTAAGAAAGGAATGTGTTTTTCTTTAAGTAGAAGGATTTAGTCCTTTGTAGGGTTTCTTTTCCTCTTTACCCTTGTTCAGGCATTATTTTTCTTACTGAACAGTCTGTCCTTAGTAATAGGAATAGTTGAGTAACTGTGGGCTCGTCCACTTAATAGATGACCATGTAACCGTCACAAATGATACTCAGAAACTATTTACCAGCCGAGGCAGGTCTTTATAGTGAATAGAGCAGAATAAACAAGCATCCACTGAGTAAAAAACTTTTTCTACACCTGTACATAGTGAAAAGAAGACAGTATACCAAGATGTCAGCAATGGTTATGTTTTGAATGATAGAACACTTTATTTCTTTAGACTTCCTGCAATGAATATGTAGAAGGAATGAAGTGAAAATCAAAGCAATTGTTTTTTTACTTTATAGAAGATTTTAATAAAAAGTGTATTACAACACTTTAGCCGTGTTGTGGGAGAGGCTAGCCTCTGACTCAGAAGAGTCCTCCAGAATGATGAAGAAAGACTGTTTCAGAAAGTGAAAGAATTTCCTCAAGGGGAGAGGGAAGTCCTTGTAACCAGAAGCATGATTACCAGCCCCCTGTGTTATTAAGTCGGTGAACTTCTTCGATGCATTTAGATGAGAAAGTAGCTGACGAGTGTGCCTGTGACACCCCTGTGGTTTTTCCTTAGCACACTTATAACTTGAACTCTGTTAGACAACAATCTAAATACCTTACTTTTAGCCTCATTTCTTCCGTTAAGAAGAAAACCAATTGTGTATATGTTAAGAAACAGCAAGCTGCTTTGTCAAGAATCTGTTCAGAAAACATTGGCAGAGAAAAAAATTGTGTGAACACTTTCACTTACCTTCAAGAGTGTGTTCTCTTGTGAAATATGCTGAGTGTACTTGGGGTAGACTTACTGGAAATAATCCAACTCAAGAACCCTGGGCTGTCTGAAAGTAGAAAATACGATTTTTTGGTTACGTAAGTGAGAACTATTATGGGTTTAAGAGGTAGCTGGACTGTGCCAGTTAACTCTTCACAGGAACATTGTTTCCCATAAGGCGTGTGATAAAACTGCTAGATTAGCAGAATCTGATCAAAATGAATTTGTATCTGGACTGTGGGGTAGAGTAAGGCTGAAGTTTGTCGTTGGGGCAGTAAGAGAGAGAAACAAGTGGTTTTCTCGTGGGCCGTGCAGCCAGACCTGACGCTTCACTGTTTGTTTGCCCCCCCAGAGGACAAAACTGCGAAAGCCGAGGTCCAGCAGGCCCCGAGTGGGTCCCAGCAGGCTCTAGATGACACGCAGCTTCCCTCTGGACACTCCTCCCTTGCCACGAGCCAGGGCGCTGCAAGCAAATGCCCTTTCCTGGCAGCCCAGATGAGTCAGACGGGCAGCAGCGTCTTCCGCAAAGCCAGCCTGGAGCTTCAGGAGGACGTGCAAGAGATGCATGCTGTGAGGAAAGGTAAACAGGGGCACGAACCAGGGACGGAGTCCTCTCGGCTCTTTTTGGATGCTGAGATTTATATACGAGCTATTATTAGGATAGTATTTGTGTAAACACGTTCCTCTTTTAGCGCCAAGCAGGAAGGTCATAAAAGATACAGTCAGACTGTCTTGCACAATATGGGACTTTCTTTCTGGTGTGTGTAGGATGGGACCAGCTCCTACAGTTGCTGCTCAATTTCTGAAAACACCCTGTAGGCATCAGCTGTTCTCAACTCCCCTTCAGTGCTTTCCCATCATCTGGTGGGATAACAGTAAAAAGTAGTGTTGCTGCAGGAAGTGAAGGTCTTAGGTCTCCCGAGCTGTGTGCCTTACTGATGGTGATTGAGTGGCGATCTTAATCCCAGTTGTGGCTGTGTCACGGAGCGCCCCAGGCCCCCGAGAAACATCACTAGCAGAAATGATGCTTTTGGCTGGAATTGTTTTCTGTGAAGGAGACTGAGGTTAGGGTTGGGGAGAGGCAGGGTGGGGAAGGCATGCCAACCAGCCAGAGAGCTTGGGACGTCAATGTTCATGGAAGCTGACTGGTAGCCCCGACTTGGGCCATCACAGTAACTAAAAGGGAAGAAAACGAGTTTCACACACTCAGTTACAAATACCTTTGTTCAAGATCGGCTTTTTCTCGTCAGCCGTTTTTGACAATATGTCTGGAAGGTATTGTGAACTCAGAATAGAACGTTGGTCCCCTTTGCCTCTTGTTACTTTTGTTGCAGAGGTTGCCCAAACCTCAGGGAACCCCAGTGTGATCAGTGTAAAGGCCGACAAAGGGGAGCCGAGTGGATTGCTGAAGAACTTGCAGGACATCATGCGAAAGCAAAGACCGGAAAGAGTGTCCCATCTTCTTCAGGATAACTTGCCAAAATGTAAGTGTCATTGTTAGGTACCTGATGCTGGAGAGAGATGATAACTTAAACATACGTCAGATTAAACATAATATTGCATGTGAGGTGTGGGCTAACGGCCCTGCCCCTCGCTCGATGCCACTGGGTGCTCTTGGCCATGGAGAATACAAATCCTGCCGACTACACAGTGGGCCTGTGCTAAGCACGTGACATACAGTCTCCAGATGAGGGCGAACAGTAACTTGCCCAGATGAGTACCTCACTGGTTTGCCCAGAATCTCCCTGCTGCTAAGTGACTGAGCTGGGATGGGAACCCAGGTCTTTCGCCAAAGCCCAGATGTGCTTCTTAACCATCAGACGGTACCATCTTTTGTTTGTTTTTTTAGCTGTTTCCACTTTTCAGTATGATCGTTTCTTTGAGAAGAAAATTGATGAGAAAAAAAATGACCATACCTATCGCGTTTTCAAAACTGTCAACCGGAGGGCCCACCTGTTCCCCATGGCGGACGACTATTCCGAGTCCCTCATCACCAAGAAGCAGGTGTCCGTCTGGTGCAGCAATGACTACCTAGGGATGAGTCGCCACCCGAGGGTGTGCGGGGCAGTCATGTAAGTAGCCACCGAAATTATTTGTAAGACACTGATCAGTGGCAGGGGTTGGATCTTTCACAGGGCGGTGGTTCAGTAGCTGAAAGCACAATACTATTCTTAGCCTTTAAAAATAGCAGCAGGTGACTTTTAAAGAAACCAATGTGCAAGTAGTTAGTTGGTGGAGCCAACTGCTAGGGTTCGAGTGAGGGGGTTCATGAATGACAGCAATGCTCACTTCCTACCACTCCACTGGAGAGGACGTCTAACACCAGGCAGCCTTGCTCATGGCTGCGGGTGAAGAAATACAAGCCTAGCAGCACTGGAGAAAAAGATACTTCAAAAAGACATTCAAAAGGATGGTAGATCCCTTCATTCATGTCCTTCCAGAGGTTTGCCGTGGTTAGGGACGCTCGGGAGAGGTGCTCACCAAAATCTCCAAGGAGGCTTGATAAAGAGAGCCCCATCTGAGGGTCGGTGATAGATACATCCCAACGTCATGTGACTGGTTTGCAGAGGGTTTGGGTTTAGGTAACCACCGTCCCATCCCTCTGGAGACTGATGCTGTGTTATTAGAGAGCGTGATG
Organism: Rhinolophus sinicus; assembly: GCF_036562045.2. Taxonomy (NCBI): domain Eukaryota; kingdom Metazoa; phylum Chordata; class Mammalia; order Chiroptera; family Rhinolophidae; genus Rhinolophus; species Rhinolophus sinicus. Next base: position 4,845,155 of record NC_133759.1, on the reverse strand, counting down.
TCAGTCAGGGAAAAGAAACCCTGAAACATTAACTCGGCCAATAGGAGTACTCAAGTGGCTGTTAAACGAACACTTGTTCTTGATGACCCCTCGCGGTAGTGTCACGCTGTGTTGTGACCTCCTCCGGCCTGGTCTAATGATCACGTCGGTGAAACGTCTGGCCCCACGCTTCACAGTGAGAGTCGTTAGATGAGCAGTAGGTTCTGTCTCCTAGATCCTGGAGAGAGGAACGGTGCACATAGCGGTGTGCAGACCATGAGCCTTACTTTCCATCTGCCTCTGTTTTTGTTTTTAAGGGACACTTTGAAACAGCATGGTGCTGGAGCAGGCGGTACTAGAAATATTTCTGGAACTAGTAAATTCCATGTGGACCTGGAGCAGGAGCTGGCCGACCTCCATGGAAAAGATGCAGCACTCCTGTTCTCCTCGTGCTTTGTGGCCAACGACTCTACCCTCTTCACGTTGGCCAAGATGATGCCAGGTGAGCGGGCCTCGTGGGGGGCAATAAGGCAGTAGTCCCCCAGATTCTGCTTTCTGCAGTTTCAGTTACCTGCGGTCAACTATAATCCAGAAATACTAAATGGAAAATTCCAGAAATAATTCATAAGTTTTAACTGTAGGCCATTTTTGAGTAGGGTGATGAAACCTCTGTCCCGCCTAGGACATGACTTATCTGTTTGTCCAGCTCTGCCGCCCGTCAGTCACCCGTAGCCGGTGGGTTATCAGACTGACTGTCTTGGTGTCGCAGTGCTTATGTTTGCCGCCCTTACTTTACTTAATAAGGCCCCAAAGCACAAGAGGAGTGATGCTGGCAATTTGGAGATGCCGAAGAGAAGCCGCAAAGTGCTTCCTTTAAGTGAAAAGATGAAAGTTCTTGACTTAATAAGGAAAGAAAAAAAATCGTATGCTGAGGCAGCTAAGATCTCCAGTAAGAACGAATCTCCTATCTGTGAAATTGCCTAATTTATAAATTACACTGTATCATAGGTGTGCATATATGGGAGAAAACATAGTACGTACAAAGTTCAGCACTACCCACGGTTTCAGGCATCCACTGGGGTCTTGGGACGTGTGCCCTGTGGATAATGGGAGGTTAATGTAAGGGAACTACTGATGACAGAGAGGCTTACGGAAAACACTCCGTTAAGAGTAATGGGAGTGTCTGGGAGCATTTGTTCCTGATTTGAGTGTGTGTGCTGGCTGTGCGTTGTAAGTTCCAGGGGAACGTGACACCAGTGAAGAGTCTGATTGGAAGGCTTGTCCTCAAGCTCACTGCTTCCAGTGTGCTTTGTATTCTAAGAAAACCCTGTGGAAAATTCTCTTAATCACTTGAAGTTGTCTTTTGTAGATAACGTCAAGTATGGAGTGAGGCAGCCAGATTTAAAAGCAGATTAATTGGCTGCCTCAGGATCACCCTGTACCTGGGGGCCCTCTCACAGGAGCAGCCCTGGTTACTTCCTTTGCCAGGAAGACACTGCCATGCAGGGTGGGAACTCCTGGGCAAAGGCAGCATCTTCAGGGCAAGGTCTGCTGTCCCTGCCTGTCTAGGAGGTCATGTGTGTCTGGTGCAGATGGCAGCAAGTAACATCTTTGTCGCATTAGGCTGTGAGATTTACTCTGACGCTGGGAACCACGCCTCCATGATCCAGGGGATCCGGAACAGCCGCGTGCCGAAGTACGTCTTCCGCCACAACGACGTCGGCCACCTCAGAGAGCTGCTGCAGAGATCGGACCCCGCCACCCCCAAGATTGTCGCCTTTGAGACTGTTCACTCAATGGATGGTAGGACTAGACAGAGGCCCATCCAGAAGCTTACATGAAAAACTAGGCTTGACCTCTTTAAAAAACGGTGGTGTTTTAGTTTGATTTTGCAATTTCTTTTCTTTTCACTCTCTGTAATGGGTGGACATTGTATAGATTTGGGTCAATGCAGATTTTCTCATCTGGCTTTTACTAGGCTCTCAGACCCCCAAGATAATCTAGAGACTGAGGGAAGTTCATTTTTTCGTCAACATTAAAAATAATACCTTAGAACGTAAGTCATTTTGTTCTGACTGATGTACCGAAACAGAAATCTGTGAAATGTCAAGCTCTTCAGAGTGGTCTGTGGTCTCTCCCCAGGGGCGGTGTGTCCGCTGGAGGAGCTGTGTGATGTGGCCCATGAGTTTGGAGCCATCACCTTCGTGGATGAGGTTCACGCAGTGGGGTTGTACGGGGCCCGAGGCGGAGGGATTGGCGATCGAGATGGAGTTATGCCAAAAATGGACATCATTTCTGGAACGCTTGGTACGTAGAGTCTGCATGTTCTGTAATCTACACTAAAATTCCACCGGCCTATCAAGGCCAAGGACGAACTGGTCTACCTGGGGCCAGGTGAAGAGCATATGAAGCCTGGGCCACTTTTTGGGGGGGACTTTGTATTTTCTCAGTGAGTGTTGGCGCGGCTTAGCAGAATCTCCTGACTCACAGAAGCATGGCTGCCAGAATCAAAGTAAATCTCAGCCTAACGTGACAACACCACCATTTGTTGCCATCTGAGCTCATTCCAGACATTGCTGTGGCTCCAGCCACACGCGTTGGCACCAGCTCTTCCTCTGTGCCTCGCATCGTTCCCTTCCACCCAAAACAAGACTCTCGTGCTGCTCTAGCGCGGCTGTCAGGACCTGTGGGTTCAGGTGTTGGGATGCACCGAGCTCTGTGCCTGCCACGTGGGAGCCGTTGCGGCCACTTTGCTGCTCCTAGTGGAGAGGCAGTGTCTCCTGGAGCTGGACTCTGAGGCCATGCTGCCTGCTGCCTGCGTCCCTCGCTGGCTGTGTGACCTGGGCAGGCAGTTAACCAGTTGGCGCCTCAGTTGCCTCATCAGTATAATAGTGATAACAATGGCACCTACCTCAGTTTTTGTGGCGAAGGTCAACGAATTGTGTGTAAATGGTTACTGCAGACATTCTCTTTGCCCATGAGACTCCTAAGAGATAAAAACAGAAATTGTACAGATTTGAGGACTTCACATTAGTGAGGCAACTGGAAACCCACGTAGCAGTTAGCCAAAATGCCAGTTGACAGCCTGCACCTGGTAAAGGAAGGGCAGGCCAGCAGAGCGTTCTTAGCCATGTAACGGCATGAGGACCTCGTGCAGACGGGGAGCTGGGCTCACAGTGCGAGCCCTCCCGGGGGGAGGCGCTTGTTCATGTGTCCGAATTCCCGCAGCTCTCTTGAAGAGCTTTCATGACATGGGCTTTGAGGGTACGGTCACTGTGAAATGGAAAGGGCCAGAGAGAGAGATTTTCCACTGTACGAGCCTAGACCAGCCCAGCCCTGCTGGGGTTCAAGCAAGAATGTTAATCACAGAACATAATGTTAAGATCTCAGAGGACTCTTCCGGGGTCACTAATCCGGAAACTTGAGATACCAATTATGTAAAGAGACTTAATAAGAATTGAAAACCGAGGCTGGCCCTAAATCAACTCAAACAGGTTCTGAGTTTTCATATTTATCTGGCAAATGCTAATTGTCAGGGTTTTGTGTTTACTTAAATAGGAAATAATACCAGTGACAGCAGAATAGCTAAATGCCTTGGCTGGGTTCCATTCCAGCCCAAGGGAGAGGAGGGCTCAGGCGCCACAGCTCAGCCCCGGCCCGGAGAGCACGCACACGGGGGGTGTGGAGGGGCATGGTGGTGGGCATGGGAGACAGCGCCCGCCTGAGCGGGACCGGCTGGGAAGAGAGGCGGCAGCTTGAGGTGCAGGCACACTGCGTCCTGCCACTCGGCTGTCACAAGACCTACATTTTGATCTTTGTCTTACATCCGCTCGGCCATGTGACAAGAGCCTTTGGGCAAGACCCTTCAATAAGCTTCCTCGGTGTTTTTTCAGAAATGGGTGGGTACCCCTTTACTTGAGGCTGGGCAAATGACAGCGATAAAGAGAAAAGTAAACGCTCTGAGGTTTGCAGCTACTTGCCGTGTCCTTTCAAGGGGCTGTTGCTGTCATAACGAGGCTGTCTTCCGCAGGCAAAGCCTTTGGCTGCGTGGGCGGGTACATCGCCAGCACGAGCGCGCTGATCGACACCGTGCGGTCCTACGCGGCTGGCTTCATCTTCACCACCTCGCTGCCGCCCATGCTGCTGGCGGGGGCCCTGGAGTCCGTGCGCGTGCTGAAGAGCGCCGAGGGCCAGGCACTGCGCCGCCAGCACCAGCGCAACGTCAAGCTCCTGAGGCAGATGCTCATGGACGCCGGCCTCCCGGTGGTCCACTGCCCCAGCCACATCATCCCCATCCGGGTAATGTCCTGTCTGGGACTCGACACCTGCTGTGGGACGTCCTGCAGTTGGGCTGGGCAGGGTGACTTCCGGGGCAGGGGCTGGAGCCAGTGGCTGACTCCACAGTGAACGTGAAGCAGAGCTTCCTGTCCCAGAGCACTGGCGTTAACTGGGTAAACACAGAGCTTGTATCTGGAACATTCCGGAAGCCTGAGCTGGGCTAGCTTTCAAGTGTGGCTTCCTATTCAGTTAATTTCAAGCTAGGTCTTACCTTTTCCTCTACAAATAGTAACCCTGTTGGTGTCACAGTTCAATTAATGTAACTAACACGGCTGGTGTCAGCCAAGCTGCCTTTATCCCCAGGGCACACACAGCCCTGGCTTTGAGGACCAGCTGGCATCAACGGCGGTCACAGAACTGCCGCTTTTCCCACACGAGCCTGGGAGGGAGATCACTGAGTTCACTCCCCGCGTGGTTTAGGGTCTCTGGTCTGTGCTGCACAATACCAGGTCCTTCATGGAGGCGTCAGAATAAATCTCACAGCCTAACACGACAAAGATGTTACTTGCTGCCATCTGCACCCAAGACAAATGACCTCCTAGACAGGCAGGGACAGCAGACTTTGCCCTGAAGATGTGGCTGTTCGGACAGTGCTTCACTTCTCCCCCCGGCTGGCATGGGCTCCCTGTTCATTAGAATCTCCGCTAAGAGGTGGTCCACTCTGTTCTGACCTTCACCTTCTGTTGTCACCAAACTCAGGTTGCAGATGCTGCTAAAAACACCGAAGTTTGTGACGAACTAATGAGCAGACATAACATCTACGTCCAAGCCATCAATTACCCGACGGTGCCCCGGGGGGAGGAGCTCCTGCGGATAGCCCCCACCCCCCACCACACCCCACAGATGATGAGCTACTTCCTTGGTGAGAACTGGGGGGCCTCATTGGTGACATGTGTACAGCTGTCTTTGCAGTATTTATAACTGAAGCTCTTCAGAGGCGTTTAAATTTTTTCCCCCAAGTAATTGAGAATGCTTAGAGGATACAAAACTCTAAAAGACATTTAGTTGTTTGCTTCACTGTAGGAGGGTGCAGGTCATTCCGGAAGCTCTGAGGGAGCCTGCCAGTCCACCCCGTGGTGCCAGTGTCCCCTTGTGGGGATGACGTAAGATGCACATTGATGGCTGTGGCAGGGAAGGAGAGCAAGGCCTCCCAAAGCTGGCGTCTGTCCTGGCCTCCGAGTCGGGCTTTGCTCTTCTCTCTCTTCCCTGCCAGTGTGCTCCCTGAATCAGTCCCACACCCACTCAGAACGGTGTGTAATTTAAAACTTACGAGTTGTTTATTTCTGGAATTTTCCATTTAATATTTTCAGGCTATGGTTGACTGCAGTAAGTGAAAGCATGGAAAGTAAAACTGCAGATGGGGGGGGCACGGTACATCATAATGTGCAGCCGTCACCACTGTCTGATTCCAGAATGTGTCACCACCCAAAGAGAAACCCTGTGCCCGTTAGCAGCCACTCCCCATTTTCTCCCCCCACCGCTGGCAACCACTGGTCCACTCTGTCTCTGGATTTGCCATACTTTACATTTCATGTAAGTGGAATCGTACAATATGTGACCTTTTACGCTGGCTGCTTTCACAGCAGTGTTTTCAAGTTTCACCCAGGCTGGAGCGTGTCAGCACATCGTTCCTTTTTCCTATGGACATCGCACGTTGTTTGTCCATCCATTCATTGGTGGACATTTAGGTGGTTTCCACCTTTGGACTTGTGAAAATGCTGCTATGACCATTCGTGTTCAAGTCTTTGGGTGGACATATATTTTCATTTATCTTGGGTATATACTCCTTTTAATTTTTTAAAACTGTCTTCACAGAGAAACTGTTGGACACATGGAAGCAAGTGGGGCTGGACCTCAAGCCACATTCCTCAGCTGAGTGCAACTTCTGTAGGAGGCCGCTGCATTTTGAAGTGATGAGTGAGAGGGAGAAATCCTACTTTTGGGGCATGAGCAAGCTGGTATCTGCTCAGGCCTGAGTGTACCATGACCCCAATCATGCAACTTGACCCAAGGCTACGTCGTATCCAGACAGCCTCCACAACCATCTTTATATGTGAATTAAATTATATTAAATTTTAATCTACAGTAAAAGCATAGTCCTGAAAATAAATTCTTGTTTCAGTGATGGGTCCTCCTATTATTGGCTACTGAATCAAAACCCCGTTTTTCTTCATGTCTTTAAGGTAAGTCTACTGTTGAGACGTATCAAATGTGTGACAACACTCTGGTCCTCCGTCATGGCCTCAGACCCTGCTAGAATGGTAGGGCCTCCCCCTGCTCGAACCCAACTACCGCTGGAAGTTTGCCACATCCAGGGGCTCACTCGGCTGCACCCCAGAGACTCAGCATTATAGCCAGCAACTCTGCAAGTCACACCACTGTGGCGGCTGGTCTCACTTTAAATCTCTCACCTCAAATCTGAAGGGGGCAGGCAGGGCTGCTAGGACCCTGCTGTGGCTGTTTCCCTTCCCTCTTCAGCCACTCCTGGTGACCACCACCACGTCCTCCAGCTGTCTGCCCCGCCCCTGTAAACATGTGCCCTCTGGTGACAGTGGAACTGCGTGTTCCCCTCCTGTCCTGGGCTCCTTGCAGCGTACACATGGCAAGTAGCGTTCCTGCCCTCTCATGAATTGCGCCCCTCGTGTCCTGGGCCCCTTGTGTACACGTGCCAGCTACCATTCCCACCTCTCATGAATTGCTCCCCTCTTGCTCATCTCCATTGGCCTGCAGCAGGCTTTGTCACCATCTTAAAAGTCACCATGCTCAAGTGTCCTTCAACAGATGACTAGATAAAGATGTGGCACATGTAGACAACAGAATACGACTCAGCCACGAACATGAGATACTGCCATTTGCGACACGGATGGATCTTGAGAGTATCATGCTAAGTGAGATAAGTTGGAAAAGGAAAAGAACCGTGTGATTTCACTCATGTGGGACAGAAAGCAACAAAAGAAAAATGAACTCGTAGACACAGCAGTATGGTGGTTACCAGAAGGGGAGGCGGGTGGGAGAGGACGAAGAGGGTGAAGGGGGTCAAATGCAGGGTGACAAAGGAGCCTAGACTTCTGGTGGTAACCACGCAATGAGTGTACAGTCGTACACCTGAAATCCTATGTTATTAACCAATGTTACTCCAATAAATCAAAAAACAAACCCAGGCTCTCCCTCAGATCCTGAGGGAGTCCCTCCCTCAGCTGCTGTTCTACCTGCTGTACTGAGCCCCTCCCCCCTGAGTTGGTCTTTGGTCCCTGTTCCCTCTAAGCCACTCTTTTCTCGCCATGTCTCACTGTGGCCGGTTCTGGTTTCCTGCCATCAAACAAACTCCTCCAGTCACACAGGTTGTCATGTGGGGTCTCTGGTCCTGCTCCCCACATAAGAACGCAGGATATGGTGAGGCCAAAAAGGAACACCCACGGAGCCATGGGTGGGGGGTTCATACCACTATATTCTCGCTGGCTGCTGGGTTGGAGACACAGGAAGCAGGAGCCACATGATCTGCAACCCGCCGTCTGCTTCTCTGCCAACCAACCAACCAAACAAACAACGTAGCCACGGCAGTTATATCAGTGGCTAATGACTAACCGGTAATAGCTGATGGCCAACTAGTCACAGCTGATGACCATCTACTACCCAAGCCAGCACCTTTCCATGTGAGGCCGAGAGCTTGGAAACTGCTCTCTGGGACTCAGTCCCCACACAGGTCCAGAGGGCACCCTGGGTCCACCCACCCCTCCCGCCTTGCCATCATCCACCCAGTCCCTCTGGCCTCTTGGGTGGAAGATAGCTGACAAATCCTCTAAGTTCTACCTCTAAGATACATCTCAGGCTGGGCCACTTCCCATCACCTCCACGGCAACCATCCCAGTCATGCCACCCTCATCCTGGCATCAGCTCCAGCCTTGAACCCCACACAGCGGCCTGCGAGCTTTTAAAATATAAATCACATCACGTCCCCTGCAGAACATGGTCCTAGGTTTTCCAGTTGCACTCAGATTAAATTCTAGATTCCTCGCACAGACTGACAGCCATTCTCTGGGACTGGGGTCCTGCCCACACTTCTTTACTCTGCTTCACGTGTTGGCACATGTCCCTGGGTCACAAATACCCTGGCTTTGGTGTTTGCTGCTTCTCTGCCTGGATGTTTCTACCCTGGGTCACGGTGTGGCAGCCTCCCTTCACACAGGACACGGGTCCCTGAGGAGGCCTTTCCTGAACCCCTGGCTCAGGCAGGCCCCCTCGAGTTCTCCCCATCACTTGACCTCCTATTGTGCCGCCCTTCAGAGCGCTGGTCATCACCAGCGATGTGTGCCTGTTGATCACGTGCCTGTCTTTCTCACTTCTGTGTACTCAGTGGGGGTACAGTACCCAACACAGTGGGCACCAAGCAAATGTGTGCTGATCAAAGGAAAGGGACTGTCCCAGCTCAGGCTGCTAGGACAAAACACTGCAGACTCATGGGCGGCTTCGACAGCAGACATTGATGTCTCACCGTTCCGGAGGCTGGGAAATCTGAGATCAGGTGAGGACCTCTTGCTGGCTGCTGGACGGCCGCCTTCTGGCTCTGGATTGAATTCACATGGCCTTTCCTCAGTACGTGTGTGGACAGAGATCGCTTTCTTCCTCTTCTCGTAACGCCACTAATCCCTCATAAGCGTCCCCACTTCATGACCTAATCTAAATCCAGTGACCTTCCCAAGGCCCCACCTCCACATGTTATCACATCGGGGTTGGACTTCAACATGCAAATCTGAGGGGGACACAAACATCCAGCCCATAACAAAGACCAACGATAACACCCAAGCCTACTTTACCAGGAAGAATTAGGTGAGCTGGAGAAAAAGCAAGCTGCTGGAGGACAAAGAGAACCTCTCGACCTTTCCTTCCCGCTCTCAGCTCTAGAAGGGGCAGCTGTGCTGCGTCCTGTCTGGACAGAGTTGTGCTGGTGCCTGTGCTGGCGCCCCCTGCTGGCGCCCCCTGCTGGCGCACACACACATTGTCAGGCGAGCACTGGCACAAGCTCCGCTGAGTCCTGGTCCGGTTAGATAAAGCCACACACCTATGCTGGCCCCGAGCATGCTGGACATAGCAAATTCCCTTCTGCTCAGGAAACAGGCCTCACTCCACTTTCCCAGCTCTGCCCCTTACGACCGACTCTCAGGGCTTTCCATTGTCCTTCACGTTCCCACCTGGAACTCCCTCTGGCTCTTTTCCTTCCAGTGGGCACCTTTCTATGAATGCTTAGCAAGACCCACCTTCCTTCTCATGAGACTCAGAGCCAGCCGGGTGCCAAGGTCATCAGCTACACTTTTCTCCTCGCTGCTACGCGGGGTCACAAAGGATGATGGGATGGCTGCAGAAGTGAGGGGATTTGTTAACTGCTTCGAAATGAGAGGCTTGGCTTCTAATAAGAACTCACATGTGAAAATAAATGTCATGGAATTTTACCAAGAATGTTTAGAAGCCTAGGATATTAAATAAAGTGTCCTAAGGGGAAAAGGTGAGGTGTAGTTAAAAAATCTTAGCAGGTAGAATTTCCTCTCAGGGTTTTCTAAGTCTCTGCATACCTGGTACTCACTGCTCCCCAATAATGAAACTCAGGAGGCTGCAGCAGCATCTGCAGGTGCCTGGGTCTTGCTGCCAGCTTCATGTGCCACGAGTCAAGCACGTCTATCTCTGCTCCCTGTTCAGTGCTCTGGGCGGGGTCCTTGGCATGGAAGGATCGATCTCTCCACCCAGAGATTGATCCTTCAATTGAAGCCTGTCAACTGGTGTCCTCAGCATAAGCCCCTTACCTAATAATGACAACCGAGGACCTGCTGGGTTTCTCAGACCTTTACACATATCACCACAAATCCTTATAACAGCTGTGGCCAGTCCCATTTACAGATGAGCAAACTGAGGCTTCAAAGGAGCGATCACCTGCCCAAGATAACCCAAATGGCAGAGCTGGTAATTACCCCCGGTAATGAGTCCCATCTCTCCCCTGGCCTTGCAGGCAGTGTTGTTAATGGTCGAGCATGCCTGGCAGTCAACAGTGAGCTGGCCTCCTGACCACAGGTCCCCCAGCCTCTGAGCCCAGCTCCTACGGCTTCCTGCAGGACCTGGGAGCGTGGAGCCCCGTCCCTTCTCATCCTGCAGACAGGAGCTCTAGACTCACTGAAGCGCAGCCCAAAGTCACACCACAGCCCCCATGCTTCATCTCCACACACTCTTCTTCTGAAGCCACAGCCCCCAAAGAACCAGGACCCTGAGCTTCCGTGGCTGGGGGACTAGGGGGAAGTTTTACCTGGGAACCACCTGAGGGCAGATCAGCTATTCTGAGACAAGTAAGCTGTGCTTCCCACAGGCAGGGCTCTGCTTCCTGCTCCTGGATGTGGCTGGCAGGAACGGAACCAGAACCAGCTCAGAGCCACTTAACAGGGGCTTCCTGCGAGACTCTAGCCTGGGGGTGGGATGGTTGTTTTCTTTAATCCCAGGCACAGGCCAAGGAGGTACATGGGGCCATGCCATGCCTGCAGCCTTCTCCCCCAAGAGCCAGGCTGGCTCTCTCAGGACAGGGCAGAGCCGGGGGTGGGGGGGACTTCTGATCACTGGATCAGAGACCCTCCTGTCTTTGAGGCAAGCAGATAACAGGGGGCACCAGCCCACCACAGAAGTTCCTGTGCCCAAGTGTCATGCAGGGTCTCTGGTCCCGCTCCCCACATAAGAACGCAGGATATGGTGAGGCCAAAAAGGAACACCCACGGAGCCATAGATGGGGGAGTCACACCACTATAGTCTCACTGGAGGCTGGGTTGGAGACAGGAATCAGGAGCCGCAGGATCCACAACCTGCCCCCTGCTTCTCTGTCAGCCAACCCCCCACTGTAGCCACAGCAGTTATATCAGTGGCTAACGGCTCACTGGTTACAGCTGATGGCCATCTACTACCAGAGCCAGCACCTTTCCACGTGAAAGCCTGGAAACTGCTCTCTGGGACTCTGTCCCCACACCAAGTTAGAAGGAGGAAGGTGGCCTGTACTTCACTCCCAGCTGTGAAGTACACTCTCCATCCTGGTCACTTGTGGCTGCCTGGCACCCAAGGGCAATCAGCTGTGAAGGGCAGGGTCAGGGAAAGGGAGCCCAGCTTTGTAGCCAGTGAAGGCCCACCTAGGTGTCTCTTTGATGTCAAAACAGAGACCCAGCATGTACTGTAGGTGAAACAGAAAAGGATGGATTGTGAGTTAACTTTAGAATCTTCTGTGGCGCCCTGCTTCTTGCTGCAGTTATCCTGGCAGGCCTTCCTGTGCCCAACTTCTGCGGGCCTCCTGGGCGCCTCATAGGCATGGCCACCAGAGGGCGCCATCTCCCTCTGAACTCCCCGCAAAGCTTTCCCCATCCATCCTGTTGGGTCAGGACTACGACCTCTCAGGACTTCTCTGGGAGGCAGAAATGATGTAGGCCCGCAGATTTTCTGCCCTGAAGCCATTTTCAGCCCAGTAAGTGAGGGAAGCAGATCCTAGACCAATACTCAACAAGGGGTGCTGACCCAGCCTCTGCAGGGCGGCCTGGCACCCCCAGAGAGGAGGAGGGTGGGGTGTGCCAGGAGGGGTTGACAGGAGACTCAGCCTGCTTTCAGTGACCTCCCTCAGACTCCCCTGAGAAGACGCCCATGAACACAACTACCCTTAGCAATTTTCCTCCCCTGAAGATCCGCAGCCTGGGGGCCCTCCCTTCTTGCCCATGGCAATTTCCCCCAAATCGCCTCTAGTCCCTCTTCACTTTAGGAAGCCTGGAGAATTCTCCCTCCTCCCCTCCCACGCACACCTCCAGTGAGCTCAGGGGTAGCCACGGGGTCTGCAGGTAGCATTTATTGAGTGCCTGCTATATGCAGAGTGGGGGTGCCGAGACGGGTTGGGGCAGCCCAGGCAGAGGGGCGTGGTCGGGGTGGGGGTGGGGTCGGGGAAGGGGGTGTGTGCTGGGCGGCCGGAGCGTGCTATTCAGCCGTCGTGGGGCCGCGGCAGAAGTTCTGGTTATAGAAATGGTGGTTGTCCCTGGTCAGGGCGGTGCCCAGCTGGGCCCAGAAGCTGCCCTGGCCGCTGGGCTGGTGGGGCCAGAGGAGGACGCTCTGGCGGCAGAGGCGCTGGCGCAGCCGCACGTAGCGGGAGCGGTGGGCGTCGGGGCTCAGGATTACTAGCACCACGACGTCCTTTCGGTCCTCCAGCAGGCGCTGTTGGGCCAGCAGGAAGCTGGCACGCAAGAGGCCGCTGACCCGGTCCGTGTGGGCCAGCACAAACAGCGTCTTGCGGCTGCTGTAGACTGAGTCCCACAGGTTCTCGATGAGCGTCTTGCCAGGTAGCCAATCCCGCTCCTCCAGACACAGGCGGAGTGCCCGGCGCCCACGTCGCTCCTCCAGCTGCACGCGCAGCTCGTTGTACACCCAGTCGGCCACCGCGCCCTGCTCCTTGTTGAAGACCACGAAGGCATCATAGGTCAGGGCGTCTGCACCCCGCCGGTGTCCCCAGCGGGGCAGCCAGGCCAGGCCCAGGTGGAAGCAGTACCAGAGGTCCCAGCCGCAGAGGTGGTGCAGCATGGGCACTGCCAGGCCCAGGGCCACAGCCACCAGCGAGACGCTGAAACAGACCCAGGAGAGGGCCTCGTCCAGACAGAGGCGCAGGTCCTGTGCGAAGATGCTGCGGCCCAGGAGCTGGCCTGGACTGCCACACTTGACCTGGCTGGACAGCCCAGGCACGGCGGCCTGTACCTCCAGCAGGAAGTCCACGAAAGCCTCCCCACAGGCGCAGTGCAGAGGGTTGGCGCTCACATCTAGGACTTTCAGGGTGGCCACTTGGGCGCCAAACCAAGAGGGCTCCACCGTCTTGAGGGCATTGGCGCTGAGGTTGAGCTCTCGCAGCTTCTTGGCCTGAGCAAAGAAGCCAGAGGCCACAAAGCTGATACTGTTGCCACTGAGGTCCAGCCTCTGCAGCCTGGTGCCAACAGGGAGGCTGCCGTTGGTCAGGGCCTTCAGCAGGTTTCCTGCCAAATCCAGGACTTCCAGCTTGGGCAGGAGGGTCAGGCTGCTCCAGTTGAAAAAGGCCAGGTAATTGTCACGGAGACGCAGCATTTGCAGGCCCTTGGGGAGTTTGTCTAGACTGTGTGGCAGGAGGGCATGCAGGTGGTTCTGGGACAGGTCCAGGCGGACCAGGTTTCTCAGATCTTGGAAGAAGTGGAGGTAGAGGTCCCCCTCGTTCCACATGCGGTTCAGGTCATTGCCGCTGAAGTCCAGGGCCCGCAATGAGGTGCTGCAGAGCTTCTGGGACACACGGCTGTGGATGGCATTGTGTGCCAGGCTGAGGTAGCGCAGGGAGGGCAGTTGGGCCACGAAGCTGAGGTTGTGGCCCACGCCCTGCATGCTGAAGGGCTGGCTGTTGTAGCTGAGGTCCAGGGCCTGCAGCTGCGGCAGCTCCGTGAATGAGCGCCCGTGGTACAGGTCCAGCTTGTTGTGGGAGAGGTCCAGCACCTGCAGGCTGGTCAGTGGCACGAACTCTGAGCCATTGACTGCCTGCGAGATGCTGTTGTGACTCAGACGCAGGCACTGGAGGCGCGAGAGCCCGGTGAACATCTGTGGCCGGATTGTCATCAGGTTGTTCCGAGACAGGTCCAAGGTGAACTTGGGGGTCTTGCAGTTTGGCATGAAGTCATCAGAGCTGGGGGCATCCAGGGAGGCGGCAGCAAGGCGCCTGGATGGCAGCCCGCCCACCTTCCCAGCATCGGTCTCCCCAGTGGCGGCCGCCCGCCCCGCTGGGGCCCCGCTGATGCGGTTATTGGACAGGTCCACATGGCACAGCCTGGGGAATGCCCCGAAGATGCTGAGCTGGGCCTGGTTGATGAAGTTCATCTGGAGACTCAGGTTTTGGAGCTCAGGCAGGCCCGTCAGTGACTGGAGCGTGTCCTCGTTGAGCGAGCGGAAGAAGATACCGTTCATGTTCAGCTCCTGCAGGGCGTGCAGGTTCCCGAAGGAGGGTGCCAGCGACAGGTGGGCGTAGGACACCCCCTTGTGGTAGTTGAAGGACAGGTTGAGTTTGCGCAGCTGGGTCAGGCTCCTGAAGGCGGTGGTCCAGGTGATACAGTCATACAGAAAGTTCTCGCTCAGGTCCAGCACCGAGAGGTTGCCCAGGCCCCGGAACCAGCTGATGTCCAGGTGGTACAGAGAACTGTCCTTCAGCACCAGGCCTTCCAGGTGGGTCAGGTGGCTGAAGGTATCTCGATGCAGCTTCGGGAAGCCCCTCGGGCACTCGATGCAGGGGTTGCGGGCATGGTCGCAGCGGCGGCAGTTCCCCCCCACATCAAGCACACGCAGGGCTGTGAGATTGGCCAGGTCCTCGGGCCCCAGGGACACGATGCGGTTGTAGGACAACAGCAGGTTCTCCAGGCTGGGGGGCAGGCTGCGGGGCACCACCGTAAGGTTGTTGTACTTGAGTGACAGGTGGGTGAGGTTGCCCAGGCCAAGGAGGGCGCCCGGGGCCACTTGCGGGACCCGGCCGCAGGGGTTCTTATAGTAGCAGTTGCCATCCAGGTACAGGTGTCTCAGGGCGTGCAGGCCCTGGAAGGTCGTAGGATCCAGCTCCAGGATGCTGGTATGGCTCAGGGACAAGTAGGTGAGGGAGCTGGGCAGGGCGGGCACGGCCGTGATGTTATTGTAGCTCAGGTTCAGCACCTTCAGGGTGGGCACAGCCAGAAAGGTGTGGGGCTCGATGGTCATGTGGCAGTGCCAGTGCATGGCGCTGAGGGTGCTCGGCGGGCAGTTCCACTTGAGGTCGAGATGCTGCAGGCTGGACAGGTGGGCAAAGTCAGAGTTGTGCAAATGGTGGATGCGATTGGAGCGCAGGGACAGGCTGGTGATATTGCCACGGGGTGCAGTCGCTGAGAAGTGGGGCACAGACTTCAAGAACAGCCATTCGCAGTTGACCTGGCCGGGGGCCTGAAGCTCACAGGGCAGGAAGGCAGGCAGGGTGCCCTGGGCCAGGGCCGCGGCCAGCATGGTGGCCTGCACCAGGAGAGAGCGGGGGAGCAGGGCACCGCGGCAGGGGCCCTGCGGGGGTGGGCTGGTGAGTGTGCGGCCCTAACTCCACCTTGCACGCCTGGCTTCGCCTGGCTTCACGGAGTCCCCCACCAAGCCCTCCCCAGGGAGACTCCTGCCTGTCTGCCCAGCCCCCATCCCACCTCCAAGGCTCATGGGGAGCCTGGGTTTGGGTCTCAGACCCGCCTTTGACTGAGGACTGGTGCTGAGATCTGAATTCCTGGCTCATGACCTAGAGCTTTCACTCATTATACTAAACCCTGGTTGGACAAGAGAGCCAGGCAGGTGGTCACCAGGCCCATCAGGGTCTCGCCTGCCTTCCCCTCTCCTGCCTCAGAGGCCACTTGGCGTTTGGCCCCTTTCCCTCCACCACCCTCTCCCCATTCCCTCCCCTCTCCCTTTGGAATGAGGGTCCCTGGCTGGGGTCCAGGCTGGGTACCACCAGGGCCCCGGCTAGGGTGGGCACTGCCCAGCTCTTTCCCCCTCTGCCCACAACACTCAGCTCAAGAGCACTTGCCCTGCTGTGGGTCAGAATGGGTTGGAGGGAGGGGTGGGCAGCAAAGGGTCAGACCAGGCTCAGGCTGGACGCCCTCCATGCCTGTGGCCCCAGCACCACCAAAGAGCGCAGCCGTCGGCCTCAGCCTCCTCATCCCTGCAATGGGTTTGGGCCACATGCTCAAAGAAGGGCTTCTGCCCTGGTGTCTCCACGGTTCAGAGAGTGTCCCCAGGGCCATGTGGGTGACAGCCCCTTTCACTATTGTCTGCAGCCTCCAAGCCCACCTCTCTCCCACTGCTCCCCACGCTGTCTGCTTCTCTGGGGGGCTGAGGGCTACTGTCCTACCATGACAGGGAGTGAGGGCTTCTCCAGACGATCTTTCTTGGTGCTCCCGTCTCTCCACGGCTGCGAAGCTCAGAAAGCAGAGGAAGTGAGAATTTCACAACCACCTAGTAGCCCCATCCCCCATTTGCCCAGGCCTGGAGGGGGGGTGCCCAATGAGTCATAGGTCATTTGCATAGTCAGAAGGCAGTCAGCCCCGTGGCTCCTTCCTCTTTCACCGCCCCCCTTTGGCCCACAGCCTGTCCTCATAATGCGTCACTCCTGGGCCTCACACCTGTCCTCTGGGAAGAAGGCCCGGAGCCCAGTCTAAGCTCAGTGAGAGAATGGAATTAGGAGCGGTGCCAGACCTTGAGGGCATGCTGACACCCATGCCAGGGCCACCCCTTTCACCCTCATGCCTAGGTCCCCTCAGCCTCTGCTCCATAGGGAGCTGATGGCTCCCACAGCTGCCCCTTCCTGGCCCTATGGCCCTGTCCCCAGGGCTCTGGGGGGTCTGGCGTAGCCGAAGCTGGGGCAGCATTTGGCCTCACCCCAACTGCACCTGCTTCTACCACAGCCTGCCACTTCCTCTAGGAGCAGGGCCTCCCCTTCTGCATTTCCAGTGCGTCTGGTGCCTGGCCAGGGCACAGACCACATGTTGGGCCAACTGAGACCTTGGCTTATCCTGCCCAGTTGGCTCCTCCCGTGCTTCTCAGGCCCAAAGCCTCAGGGTGACCCAGGACGCTCAGGAAGTCCCGTTGTCTGCACCTTCAGACTCTGTCCAAAATCTGCCCATCGCCCACCAGCTTCACATCCACCAGCCTGGTCTGAACCGCCATCACCTCTTGTCTAGACCAAAGCAGTGGCCACCTCCTCATGGGTTGCCCTGCTTTTGTTCTCACGCCCCACAGCCTATTCACGTTTGGCTCCCAAGTCACATTAGGTCCCTCTGCTCAGACACCTCCATGGCCCTTCTTAGAGTCAAAAACACAGTCCACATAATAGCCAACAAGGTCCAATGGCATCTGTGCTCCCATTGCCTCCCTGACCAGTCTCCAGCCACATTGGTCTCCTTGCTGTGGCTTGAAAACATCTGCTGTGCCCCAGGGCCTTTGAATGTACATTTCACTCTGCCTGGAAGCTCTTCTTTCAGAGATTCTCGTGGTGTCTCCATCGCCTCTTTTATATCTTTGCTTACATGTCACCCTCTCAACGAGGCCTTCCCTGGCCTTCTTATAAACCTCCCACCACAGGTCTGACATTCCTGAGCCCCTTTTCTGCTGTTTTTGTCATAACAGTTTTTACCTGCTAATACACCGTATCATTGATTTTTTCATGGTTGGTCCTATATTGTATGATTGCCCTGCTGGAATGTCAGTTTCTTGAGGGCAAGGATCTTTTCTGTCTGTATCCCCAGGGCCCAGCACAGCACTCTGCACATAGTCGGTGCTCAATATTTGCTGTATCCATGGCTCTGCCTGTAAGTGCTCAGCCCTGGGCAGGCACATAGTGTCTTTGAGTGATGGTTGGATGGAGGAATAGGGCATCTGAGGGGAGGAGGCAGGGCTGGACATCTGGGTGGGTATCATGGCAGGCAGGCTCCACGCTGCCAGGCATCCAGCTGGCTCACAGGCGCAGGGGGTCGAGCAGGCTGGGGGTGAAGGCGTGGTCTCCTGCTCACTTGGGAACCTGTGTTTGGGGTGGGCAAGGACAGCCCCCCTTCTCTGGGTAAGCTCTCCTCCCTACAATTCTAGGGGCTGTAGAGCCTGAGAAAAGCCCCAAGGATGGGCCACTGACTTGAGTCCAAGCCCAGGACACGCTCACGAGAGAAAGGACAGTGCCCACTTAGCAGCCGAACCCCATAGATCCCGTATGTCCCCACTCCTGCACACCTGCTGCCTGGGATGGGAGGGGCCGTCCACCCACTTATCAGAGGCATAGACACGCTCAGGCTCCTGCTGGGTTCCAGCACTGGGGGAGACTCTCCCAGAGTGGCTGGGACCCGAGACCCAGGTCGTCCCCACCTTCCCAGCAGCCACCCCGCCGGCCTAGGGATCAGGAGCGCAGGTACCGAGGGGGCTGGGAAGTCGACAGAGAAGTCTGCACACGCACACACGCACACACGCACACACGGACACGACACACCCGCCGCGCCTCAGCCCCACAGAGGCCCGGAAAACTAATGGCAGAGCTTCCGCAGTGTGGCAGGCCGCGAGAGGCCGCCAAGGAGACCCACCTGCTAACCCCCACACCTGGGAATGTCGTCTCTTACACTGTGAAAGCGGCTGCTTTGCAGGCAGAACTAAGGATTTCGAGAAGCGAGTGTCCCACATTACCAGGGAGAGGGGAGGTAACTACAGCCACAGGTGTCCTGACAAGACAAGCAGAGGGAGATGTGACAACAGAAGGCCCTGTGACCACGGGAGCAGAGGAAGTAGAATCAGAATTAGAACATGCTATACATGTGGCTTTGAAGATGGAGGAAGCGGACAGGAGCCAGGAGTCAGAGGGCCTCTGACTGCTGGAAAGGCCAGGAAACGGATTCAGCCCCCGGGCCTCCAGAAGGAACCCGCCCTGCCAGTGCCTTGGTTTTCGCCCCGTAAAACTCATTTCAGACATAAGAACTGTAAGAGCACAACTCTGTGTTGTTTAGAGCCAGAGTTTGGGGAACTTAGTTACAGCAGACATAGGAAACTAGCACACCCAGATCCTCATGGCACGGGGGTGGGGGGGGCGCCTCTCGGGGACCTGCCTGAGGCTGTGCCCTCACACACACGGGCACGGACTCGCCCAGACACCGGTAGCCAGGGGATCTGGGGCTACATCCAGCAGGCCGACAGGCCCTCCTGAATTAGGAACAGGCAGCTACGTGCAGGGCCCCCCCCAGTGCCCAGTGCTAGAGGTGGCTCCTCAGGCCAGACTCAGGTGTTGATTTAAAAATATTTTATTCTTTAAAAAATACAGCATCCAACCATCTTGTGTTGCAGTGACCCGTGCCCCATCCCCGACTGACCCCACCCCCTTGTGGCCAAAGGCTTCTGGGCTATGCTGGGGCACTAGTCTCAGCGCCCTTGGGGGCCAGGTGCATGCCAGGCCGCCCATCCAGCCCCTTGAGACAGCCAGGCAGGGTCCCCAGACACCCTGGGCACACAGATGAGAGGCAGGGAGAGCTATGGCTGAGGGTCACAAATGCCAGCCCAGTGGCCCTCAGAAGCTGCAGGAGTATTCAGTCACCAGCCCTCCTGCCTCACAGGAGGCAACTGCCCTGAAGCCCAGGCTGGGAAGGAGGGAGGTGACGAGCAGTGAGGCAGCCGCGTGGCGCAGGCCCCACCTCCTAGCTGTCGTCCCCATTCTCGCCGGGGCCACGGATGAGGCGCTTGTGGCCCCGCTTGCCTCCGGGGCCCTTAGGCTTGGCGAAGGCCTGCTTGAAGGCATGTTGCTTGGGGTGCACCTCGTCGTACAGGAACTCGGCCGTCAGCTCCGCCCCATCGTCGATCTCAATCTGCGTGGGGCCAGGCAGTGGTCACCCCACCGGTGGGGGGCCCAGGCATGCACCACCTTGCTCTCTCACACCGCAGCCTGGGGTCTCCTGCCAGATCCCCCCCTGGAATGCCACCACCAGGAACGCAGAGCCTGGGGCCTGCTGCCCTGAACACGCTGCTCACCCCTAACTGTCTTCCAGACCCGAGCGCCAGGGCTAGGGCTTGTCTTGGCCCCGTCAGCGGGGCAGCCTCGGACAATGCATGCTACCCCTTGGGTCTCAGGTTCACCATCAATCCACCAGGCAACAGTGACCCCTGCTCTGCCAGTGTCTCGGGACTCCAGTGCCCCAGTGGAAGGGGTGACAGCCCTGGGGAAGGGGCGCCCACCTTCTTGGAGATCTCCAGCTGGAAGTCCTGCTCCACAGAGTCGAGGAGGCGGCTCTTACAGCTGGAGTAGAGCATGCGCTCCTTGATGCTGCACTTGTAGCCCGGCATTGAGTAGATGAACACTGGTGGGGACGGGGCAGTGAGAGGCGGGCCTGGGGACCTGCTCCCCACCCCACTGCTGGCCCACCACTGAGGCTGGCCGGCTCCTGCCCAGCCACGGGTGTGCGTGGGGGCCCTGTTGCAGCCACTCACCCACAGACTCGAGGGGGTCGCCCTCGTGTGTGTGCTTGTAGAGGAAGAAGTGGTAGCGGGCGGCTTCTCGGGGCACCCGCGAGGGCAACTGAGCCACGTCTGTGGGCTCCGTGTGCACCAGCTCTATCGTCTCCCGCTCCAGGTCCAGCTTCTGCCAAGGGACAGGGACACGTGAGGGTACCCCACAAGGGAGGGCACAGGCCCATCCACCGCACAAGAATTCCCCGAGGTGGGTGGGCTGGCAGGCAGGAGCCTGCTTGTGACCCCTTTGCCAGGACATCCCTCCCCAGCAGCCACCCACCACGGGGTGAGGCCACTCCTGGGCCCGCCCTATCTGCCCCTTTGAAAGCTCTGCTGGACGAGGCAGTCCCACCAAGGGTGGTGGACAGGACAGTGGGAAGGGCCTGGACCTCAGAGGCACCACATTGGGCCGGCCCATCCTCAGAAGCGAGGCCTCTAGGGGAGTATGTCTTGCAAAGGAAGGGCCATTCTGCTTGAAAGGGGGGCAGCCTGGACCACTGGGGCAGAGGGCCCTTCTTGGGCAAAGGGGTGGTCAGGGGAGCTGCAGAGGGGGCCTGGGACAGGAGGGGGCTCAGGGCTGAGGGGCAGTGTGAACCCAGGGGTGAGTATGTGTATGCAGTGTGGAGGGCAGAATGAGGGAGTCATAGGGGGCCCTGCCTATGAGCAGGGCAGGGCAGGAGAGCAGAGTGCGTTCACGATACAGGGCAGCTGCACCTGAAATGGGGCGAGGGCAGGGTGGGCAGTGTGTTCCCACCAGTACACAGGTGAGCTGCAGTGAGCAGGCGGGGGTGTGTGTATGAGCAGGCAGGAGCACAACGCGGCCCTGGGGGTGCCGGGGGGGGGAGCACACCCACCAGCTGGATGTAGTTGACCAACTTCTGCTTGAGCTGCTGAAGTGCCCGCTGGGCCTCGGGCTGCAGGGGGAAGGCGAGGCCCTGCAGCGTCTGGTGCTTGCTCTCCACACTGATCTCTGTCTTCACCTGGGGCAGGTGGACAGTGAGCGAGGCCCTCACCTGGTCCACCCACCACCCAGGGAGCACAGGCTCAGCCCTCTGGGCCTGACGTGCCCGCGAGGGCCCAGGCGGACATCGGCACAGCCTGTCGGGCAGACCCACCTCGTTGATGCGGATTTGCTGCAGCTCCCTCTCGGCCGAGGTCAGCGGGGCGGGCGCTGCGCAGGACGACAGGTGCTTCTCGTACCCGGCAAAGGAGAGGTCGTCCTGGCGGGGACGCAGAGGCGTCAGTGGGCACTTCGGGGTGGGCTGCCAGAGCCCTGAGCGCTCCGGCTTGCAGCCCCTCACTCTCCCAGCCCTCCCCACTCATCCCAAAGCCTGGTGCCCGCTTGCTCCGTGACCCTGAGTCGTGTCCCACCCTCTGTGGGCCCGTGAGTCCGGCCCAGGGGGTCCTGGCCTGGGGCGCTACCTTCACAGTTCCGAAGAGCTCGTCCTTGACGTGGCCGCCCCCAAACTCCTTCTTCACCGTGGCCCGTGTGGCTGCGTACAGCATCTTCAGCCGCACCTGTAGGGCCCGGGGCCAAGCCGTGAGGAGTCTCTCTGGGTGGGGGCCCACAGAGCACACAGCAAGGAGGGGGGCGCTCGGACAGAAGGGGGCGCCCTCGCCCAGCCCAACCTCTCCCTCCCAGAGCCAGGCTGATGTGGCCAGGAGGGCTTCAGGCACCCCAGGGCCTTGTCCCGTCTCAGACTCTCTGGAACTGGACTTGATGTCTCTCACCCCTCAGACTTCCCAGGGAGAGCCCTGTCATCTCGCTCAGACTCGGCGTCCCCTTCCCCTGATCTGGGGACTGGGCAGGGGGCCCTAGGACTCACGGGGGAATTATCAGGCGACCAGGCGAGGAAGAGCCACTCAAAGCCCTGGGCATTCTTGGAGTCCAGGCGGTACAGCAGGTAGCAGGGCTGCTGGGCATCCAGCAGTGGCAGCACGGCCCTGTCATAGTCCTGGTCCCAGCTGCCCACCGGCTCCCGCGAGGCACCCAGCACGAGCTGCTCTGGGGGCAGAGGTCGGGTGAGCCAAGGAAGAGCCATGTCCTACACCCACCTCTGGATGTGGCTCAGACCTGCTGGCCACCCTACCCAACCTTCCCGGGGAGCCCCCAAGTCCCTGAAGGACGAGGCTGTGTGACTGGATCAGTGAGCAAGTGAGTGAGTGAGGGAATGAATGAATGAATGAATGAATGAGTGAATAAATGAATAAGTGAATGAATGAATGAGTGAGCAAGTGAATGGATGAGTGAATGAATGAATGAATGAAGGCACAAAGCTGCCAACTAGAGGCTGCTCCCTTCGCATATGCACAGAAACAGTTGCGAGAACGTGCCCACAGATGACCTGACACACAACCACACAAGACACACAGATGTGTTCCCACAGCCACCAACAATGCACCTCCTCACTGACACCCACACATGGAGGCTCGCTCAGGCCCCCCCCCACCGGCACGGCTGCTCAGCGCACAGCCCCACTGTGCCACCTCCTGCTACCCGCCCCCTCAGCCTGGGGTTCCAGCAGAACCTCTAGCACAGCTTGCTTAGAACAAATGTTCTGAAAGAGGTGGGGGTGTCACAGCCTCAGGCCATGGGGACCTGCAGAAGCAAACGTATGTGGGAAAGAGGGAGACGGGCTCCCACCAAACACTGCATCAGTAGGGATCCTGCTGCCACCCACCAGCTGTGGTCTCCTTCCCCCCTTTGATTTTAAGTAACAAAAGCAGACAAGTCCTCAGGCCCGCCACCACCATGCCTGCAGCAGTGGCTACACTTGACCCATCAGCCCATGGGCCTTAGCTGGGCACCAAACAGCATCCCAGTTGTGCACAGGTCCAAGCTGGAGGAAGAACTGGGGCAGAGGGACAATCACCCCCTCGTCAGGGGGTCCCGGCACCTGACCACCAGGCCCTCCTGATGGGGGCACGGGGCCCCCACACGCCAGGCCCCGCAGCCCAGCCACCTCTCTGCAGGCCTCTGCCTCCTCACCTACCCTCCCAGGACTCAGACGGGATCAGGGTTAGACACCAGCAGTCACAGGCTGGGTCTGCTCCATAGCACTGTCGACATTGTTTAATTTGTTGCCATCATTTTCAAACTGGAAAGTTCAACACAGGAAGTGGAATTCATGACTTCTCTAAAGAAATTAGGAGCTGGTCCACACTCAGTTGGAGATGGGCAGTGGCTGCCCGTCAGGGGACCTGGACCTTCCGGGCACTCCAGCTGTCCCAACAACCGTAAGCAGGACTGACACAAGAGAGCTCACCTAGAGTCCTGCTCAGTGTCTGCAGGGACGTCGTGTCCGGGGGGGGGGGGGGGCTGAGGACGAGAGGCAGAGTCTGTCTCTCCAGGGGCCTGCCACCCCACGAAGCCTTCACTCATGACTCACCACAATGACCCCAACCCAGCCTCTGAGGGCATCTGAAATTTGGGGACTCTGGACAAGGCCCAGCACAGCTCTGGCCCTAAGGCCTGGAGTGAATTCTGGGTCTGGGAAGACCCTGCTTTGAGCCAATTCAATGTGTGAAAAGTCACCTGGGCACAAGCCCATTCGGGGAGCCCCCTGAAGGGCCCACTCCTGCAAGGCAACCAAGGAGCTGTGAGGGGCCCCACTTACCCTCAGTCCCAGGGTCTGTACTCCTCCAGGGACAGCCCCTCAGCACAGAGGAGAGGGGGAGGCGTCCTCTGCCCCGCCCCGCCCCCCCCTCCCCACCAAGCCTCAATCTAATCCTCTCCCTCCTCAAGCCCTCCCCCTTCAGGCGTCAGCTCAAGCGCTCCCACCACCGCCACCTTCTGCCCTTCCCCCTGCATAAGCCCCAGGTCCCCAAGGTCCAGGCCCAGGCCAGCCACGCCTGAATTCACCCATCTTGCTCTCAAAGAGAGCTGGACAGCAGCCTTTGTCCCATGGTGGGGGCACTTCCCAAGGGCAGGGTCCCAGCTTCTCCTTAGCACTCCCCTGGCCAGTGGCCAAGCCAGCCTAGGCCTGCCAACCACAGATGGAGGTGAGCGGCACTAATCGCATGGGGCAGTGCCTGGCCCCACTCCGCCTTCCCACACCTCCGGCCGGCTCTCCTTGCGATCCCCCAAGCTTCCATTTCCCATTCTCTGTAACAGGGGTAATGATCAGGCTTTCTACAAGGCACCTCCCACTTTCAAATGGGGAAACTGAGGTCCTGAGGGGTGTGGAGGCCAATGTCCCCCGCCTTCCAGAGAAGCAGCTGGGTGCAGCACCCAGCTTACGCTCTTGCTTGTAGTGGACACTCACCGTCCTCAATGACGACTTTGATGAGCCGGACAGAGCCAGCCCGTGCCTTGGCAAAGAATTCCTTCAGCTCCTCCGTGGCTATAAGAACAAGAAACATGGTGGGGGGTGAGCAGGCAGAGCGGGCAGGGTGGGCAGGGAAACGTTCGGGGCCTGCCCAGCCTGTGGGGTCTAGTGGCTAAGCTGCGAGCTGGGTTAAATACGGCC
This sequence comes from Rhinolophus sinicus, assembly GCF_036562045.2. Classification (NCBI taxonomy): domain Eukaryota; kingdom Metazoa; phylum Chordata; class Mammalia; order Chiroptera; family Rhinolophidae; genus Rhinolophus; species Rhinolophus sinicus. The sequence goes on along the minus strand of NC_133759.1, from coordinate 4,820,349 downwards.
CCCATGTGACTGGGAACCTGAGATGGCCGCTGAACACAAGCTCCCAAATTTAGCCAGCAGAGGTGGCAGGCGGGTGGCCTGCTGGCTGGGGTAGCTCTGGTGACAGGGCAGCAGAGATGGGACAGCCCATCTGAGGATGGGGCGGGCTCCGGGACATGCCAGGCCAACCAGAGTGAATGGCCCCAGGAAGGCCCATCGCCGGGCTGGCCTGGGACCACTCTGCACTGTCATAACCACAGACAGAAACACATGAACAAATGCCCCCGACGAGCACTGACCACTATGCCCATTAACACACCCGTGTGCACACACATAACACTCACATACACTGAGCGTTGTTGCATGTGCCAACAAACAGGTACATACCCAGCCTTGCATGTGTGAATGTAACGCGTCAACACGTATAGGTGACAGAGCAAGCAGTATGAATGCAAACACCCTCGTCCATGAGCACACGCTCAGCTGGTGTAACAAATGGACACACGCAGTGAGACATGCACACCCTGGACACACTACCCAGGATGCTAACACACACACAGACAGGCAAATGCAGGGCGTTGCAAAGACATGTCTGCAGTCAAAGGATGTACAAAGTATACACAGAAACACATAGGCATGCACTGACACACGTGCACGCATGCTTAGCTCCAGGCCACCAGCCAGGCTGCCTAACCCTGAGAGGCCCTGAGGGGCAAGCCCAGCCCGGGCACAGCCCTGTCAGGGGACAACAAGCTCCCAATACCTAGGCAGTCGGGAAGGCTTCCTGGAGGAGGAATGACTCTCAGGAACTCCCCAAAACAGATCCTGTCTTGGTCCTTGGACCACAGAGCTGGAACGTGACAGCTAACCAAGGACCCAGTTGCAGAGGTAAGGGTCATGGTCAGCACGAGGGACCCACAGGAAGTCACAGACCACTGTGGTTCAGACAGAGAAACCAAGGTCCAAGTGGGGAAGGACCCAACGTAGGTCTCTGTGTTCACACGGCTGGCCAGCATGACCTTGAGGCTGCCCAGGGGTCAGGAGAATTCTGCAGGAACACAGCTGAAGAGCTGAGGTCAGAGAATATTTATAGGGCCCAGCCTGAGCAGCTCGGGTTGGGGGGGCTTTAGGAAAACAAACTCTGGTCATGAGATGCCCCTCACGTGGGGCGACCCTGAGCCTGACACCTTTGGCTCTGTACCATCCTCCAAGACAGCTGGGTGGGCAGGGTCCCAGCTGAGTCTGCAGGTCCTTGGGGCTCAGAGCAACATGGCATGGAGACAGGGCCCCACTATCAACCTGCAGAGCCCAGGCAGGTCCTGATGGGCACCTGGCTTCTGGGACTCCACCTTTCCGGAGCTGTGTGACACCCCTGCCTCAGTGAACCTGAAACTCATCTATAATGTGCAGCTCACACTGCCAAGCTGCAGAGGGCTGTGGTCAGGAGTAAACAGGAAAAGGGCTGGGTAATGGGGTCTCCACGAAGAACATACTGTTACTGTAATGACAGAAGGGCCAGCGGTGCCGAGCTGCCCCTTCCACCTGCTCAGACCATTCTGGGGGGTAAGGCCAAGAAGCTCCCCCAGAGATGCTGACACGCCCATTCTAGTATTACCGGGGCAGTGACACTCCAGAAGGGGAAGAGACAAGCCCTCCCCTTCACCCCCCCGCACCATGCCTCCTCAGCCACCATCAATAATCCAGAGGCCAGGTCTGGGACACCTGAGCTTCTATCATCAAAGATTCATGTCGCCTGCCCCGCCCCAGCTGCCTTGCCTACCCACCACCCTGTGAGCCTCGGGTTACAGGTCCCTCCCCTGCCCTGCTCTGAGGTCAGCAGATTCACACTTATGGCCAGGACAGGGTTGGCACCTGGGTGCCCAGGGCAGAAATGAGAAGGCATGGGCTGCTTACAGGCTGGAGGTGGGCCCAGTCCCCGGTGATGCCCTAGGCAGACCTGTCTCACCATATGGGAAATGAGAGTGAGGCAGGTGCCTGACCACTGGACCTGTTGGCCTGGAGCACGGAGGAGAAGCCCTAACTTCTGATCCCCTCCCAGTTGGAAGCAGCAGCAATGACCAGACAAAGGGGAAGGAAGGGGCAGGTCCAGCGGGTGACTGTTCCTTCCTGTGGGGCTGAGTCATGAAACAGCCTTTCCAGCACCACCTGCAGAGAGGCTGATCCTGACCCAGGCCCATGTTTTTCTGGTCCTGTGGGGTGCAAACCCCCCAGGGAAATCCTCTCAGGGCTGTCCAGCCAGCAAGTGTCCACAACCACAAGCCAAGATCCAGGTGGTCAGGGCGGTCAGGGCGGTCGATGGTGGTGGCGCGTCCGATGGTGGTGGCCCACGGTGGGGATCCTGGTGTGGTGTGAGGAGTGGCTGATGGCCAAACCACAAGGTTCCCTGGGCGAGCAGCCTGGGCCTTCTGCACAGGCCAGGCAGCCCTCCCAGGCCAGTGGAGGGGGACACTGAGACCCAGGTATGGTCAGGACATCTGGCTCCCAGCCACTACTTCTCTCCCAGCCTTTCTAAGGAGGAAACAAACTCTGGGCCCTTGGGGGAAAGGGGGTGGTGCTCTGATTTAGAGAATCGTGTGGGGTGGGGAGCTGGCTGGGAGGCTTTAGAGCCAGGATGATCTCCACAGACCTCACATTTGGACCCTCTTCTCTGTGCCCAGCCTGGAGCTGGAACCATCCTACCTTGGCTGAGACAGACTCAGAAGATCAGAGTGGAAAATGGGAGGGAGATCTGAGGTCAAGGTCAGACTGGCAACTCTTCCCCATCCCACTTTGGAGGTCCTGTCCCAGATTTTCCCCAGCCTAGCTTGCATGAGTGTGTGTGGGTGGGGGAGGGGGGGTGAGGCAGGGGAGCCAAAGGTCAGGGCCCTCTCCTCAAACAGACACAAACCCATACAAACATGCACGTCCAGTACATGCACCCATGGTAACAAATGCACACGGAGATGCACCCACATTGTGCACACAGACACCCACAGACGTGTGCAGTCAGAAACACTGATGTCTAAAGATGGTTCCATGTTACCGTGTCCATTCAATCAGCTACTAGTGCGTGTGTATCGAGATGAGCAAACACCGGATTGAACAGACAAGTGCACATGCGTGCACACTCCCCCAGATGTGCGCATCCGGGTACACCCACCCCCAGAAGGCACAAAAATCCATAGATGGTCACATAGGCACATCCACCCTAGATGGGCACACGGATACTTCCGCCCCAGCTGTGTACGCATATGTACACCTATTCCCGACGATGCACGGTAAGTCCGTCCCCCACCCAGATGTGCCCACCCCAGGCGACCTGCAGCTGCAAAAAGAGAACAGGAAGCTCCCCCGGGCTGGTGCCAGGGAGGAGACAGGGACCGAGCTGGGGAGGGGGCGCAGCCGCAGGCGGTGACCCTCTACCCCCTGCCCGCCCTCCATCCGCCCTCACCGTGGATGCCCGTCTGGTGCGCCATGGCTCCGTGCCCCGCTCCGCCCGCGCCCTCGGAGCCCTCGGCTCGGCCCTGGCCCGGCTCCGCCGGCTTGGACCTGAAGGAGGAGGAGGATGTGGCGGGGGCCGCCCAGCCTCGCGCAGCTTCCCGGGCGGTGTCGCAGGACCCGCCCCCAGCGCGCCCCGCCCCCACGGGCGCGGCCGGGAGGGGGCGGGGACTCGGGGCCGCGCGTGCGCGTAGTGTGCGCCTTTTTCCGGGTGGGCGTCTAGCGGGGAACTGGCCGGCTTGTCCACGCGCCTGCGCGTGTGTGGCTGAGAAGGGCAGTTTGCGTGTGGCCGAGCGTGCGTGGGCGACCGCTGCTGTGTGTCTGTGTGCCCGGATCCGAGTGGTCTGTGGCTGGGGCGGGTCCGAGTGTGTGCACGCCCCCTGCCAGGTGGGTCTGCAAGCAGGTGGGTGGGATCCGCGCGGACCCGCTCCTTGGCCGCGTAGGGTTCTGCGTGTGGATGTGCGTACGTGTGTTTGTGCGGTGTCTCTGGCCCCGGGACGTTTCCTGAGCGCCTCTTGCGGGACACTGGCAACCATCGAGGCGGCCCCGCCCTGATGCTGGGAGCCCAGACTGACCTACCAGGCGGGCGGCCAGCGGAGTGTGAGGGGCCGCTGGGAGGAGGCGAAATTTGAGTGGAGACTGGAGGTCAGCCTGGTAGAGCGGAGGGAACAGTTTTCTGAGAAGAGGGCAGTGCATGTGCAAAGCCCTGGAGGTTGAAGGAGGGCCAGAGCTTAGTGAGGGTCAGGCTCGGCCCAGCTCGTAAGGAACTGGATCCACACCCCGCAGCCTGGCGTGCGCTGACATCAGCCTCTCCCTGGTTCGCCTGTCAACATAATGTTTCCAACAGGCCACTTGATTGTGTCAGGGATGATGAGTACAGGACCTCCGTCTGTCCAGTCAGACCCTGTTCCAGGACTTGGGCTGGGAAGATTGGGAAGGAGGCATCTTCTGGATTTGGGGTGACAGAGTTGATGAGGGAGCATGTGGCCTGCCTGGTATCTGGCCCTGGCTTGAGCTCCTTGCTCACTGTCCCACATTCCACCCTGATCAGGCTGCCCTGAGCCCTTCTCTGTGTCCCCACGCCCTGGGTTCTTCCTCTCCTGAGTACCCAGCACACATAGCATCATGGAAGGGTTTTCTTGTTCATCTTCCTGTGTAGTGTGCTCACCACGTCCACCCCGGCACTCACAGTGGAACATAAACACCCTGTGTGGCCCTGCATCCTGACCTTGGAAGAACCGCTCATAGGTAGGTCCGCCGCCTCCAACTCTCAGCCCTGCCACAACCCAGATGGGGCCAGCAACATGGAGCCACTGGTTCCATCAGCAATTAGACCTGGCCATTGCCACAGGTACTTGGCAGTGCCACAGAACTGTAAGAGCCAAGAAAACAGATTAATTAAAAACAATAAAGGTATGTTCCCTGTAAAAATGTCTGTCACTGGATGAACTGTGACCACCTTAACTGCAGTCTCCCCAACTCTGAAATGGGGATACCTTACACAGTCACTATGAGAACTAAATTAGCTAATATAAGCAAGCACTCAGAAGAGTGCCCGGTGCCTACAGAACAAGCATACGTCATGCATTCTTAATGGGGACAATTTCACTGAAAGGGCAAACATGGCTCTTAGAGGCCAGACAATAAAATAATTTTTATGTACAAAGCACAGATATACATACAGTACATAAGCAGGTATGTAGTATATCTATGGTAGTAAAATTTCACGGTGAGGGGTTGGGGAGGATTAGAAAAAAAGTCTAAAAAGGTTCTTAGGGGGCAATAATATAATAAAAGTTAAGAAACACTGTCCTAGGTGGATGATAACAACAGTGATAGTGGTGCCAGAACCCAAACCTCTCCAAATAGCCAAAATACAAAAACAGACTCAAGTTACTTGGACAGATTCCCAATCTAAGGACTGGTCAGTGCAGATTGCTTTCCAGAGCCCCCACCCCCTTCACAGGCTGTCAGGATGGTGACCTGGCCGGCCTGTTCTGGCTGGAGAAAATGCACCCTGCCTCCCCAGCTGGCAGCACACAACTGGCAGAGCCTGGCAGTTCCCTCTCACCTCTACCCCTGTTTTGCATATTATTTAAACCAAATCATTTGGATGTCTGGGCTGAGAGAATTTTACTTTCCTCGTTGAAATCTATTTTGAAATTGATGGATGTGCAAAAACCACATGCAATGTAAGTTGGCCTCAGAACAACTGATTTTTCTGTAATTCAGAGAAATGAGAAAGCGTTGCCCTAAGAAGTTGCCATCTATCGGCATATGCTTTGGGTTAGAAAGAGAAAATCCTACCAGCACCCTGGAACAACTATAATTTGAGACAGTGAACATCATTCATGCTATGAATTCAATGTAACTATTTCATTGAGAAAAGGAAAAAGGTCTCTCTGGTCACATGTGCTTCTTTGAGGGTGGCCGGGGGAAGAGGGAGGGAGAGCACCGTGCCATCTGGGCATGTCCTCCCCATCATCCAAGAAAAAACAAATAGACCGCTTTCCCTCTCCAGTCCCTCCCACCCAACACTCGACCCTGGCACCCTGCTTTGCCCTTACCATGTCTTGACATCACACCGGAAATGTATTTATCTCTGCAAAAGCACAATCTTATCACTATACCCCCAGGACCCAGAAGCAGGCCTGGTAGTGAGAGCTGTTGAGTATTTGTTCAATAAAAGAGCGAATGAATCAGAAACACCAAGTCTGCCTCTCCACCATACACAACATACAATTTAGGTGATGGGCATGTTAGGGTGAGAATAAGTGAGGGATGGAGGCTCAGGGCCGGCCCCCTGGGGAGTGTGGAGAACAAGCCCCACCTCTTAGGCTTCAACTGCAGAATTCCCTGGGGCGGGTGAAAGCCTGGACTGAAGGCCCTACCCCCAGAGTTTCCCTTTCACTAAATCCTGGGTCAGCCTGTAAGTGTGCATTTGGAATCAGTTCCCAGTGCTGCTGAGCTTTGGGAAGCACATTTTGAGAATGGAGCTTTCCTGCAGTCAAGGACATCTACAATCCACAATAATCCGCAATCCGCCTCCCTGTAATCCGCAATCCACAATCTGCCCTTGCTAGCCCCCCATTTGCTGCTAGTGTAGCCACGGCAGTTATATTAGTGGCCAATGGCTCACTGGTTACAGCTGACGGCCAACTAGCCACAGCTGATGGCCATGCAATCACAGTTGATGGCCATTTACTACCTGAGCCAGCACCTTTCCACGTGAGGCTGAGCACCTGGAAACTGCACGCCTGGCTCTGTCCCCACAGACACTTACTTAAATGTAAGGACCACGGGCTTGTACCAGAATATAATTCGATCCCTGACACGTACTCTGTGAGTTCTCTCAGAACCGGGCCGACAAGCCAAGGCAGCTGATCTAAGGTTGAGGGAGGGGGAAATGGCAGGAGGATTTACTTAGCAGACCCACACACTGCGCTCCGGGTGCCTTACGTACAACTGCTTGAATCCCCACAAAACCCTACGAGATGGGTAGAATTAGCCACATCTTACAGATGAGGCAACTGAGACTCAGGTTTACTCACTCCCCCGGCTAATAAGGAGCAGAGTCCAGATTTAGACCCACAGTGTTGGCTCCAGACACTGCTTGCCTTCCCTCTGCCAACTCAGGGAACAAACCGAAGGTAGGGCAGTAACTAGCAGAAGGTGAGGCTCCACGGGGACCGGAGCTTCTCACACCCAGAGTGGAAGCTCACAGTGAGAAGCTGCGAGGCAGGGGAGCCTCAGGAAGCTGTGATCAGGAAACTCCCAGTGGCGCACTGCTCTGTGGGGGCCCAGAAACACCCTCCCCAGCTTTCTCTACAACCACATGCCTACCCTATCTACCCAATTTCACATCAAGCTGACAGCGCCTTCGCCGGGTGAAAATTAGAACCACCCACGGGAACACGGAAGAAGGCCTGTTTCACATCCACGGAAGATGTCTACACTTCCCCTTTCTCACCCCCTGTCCAGAAATATCACCACCTAACTGCACAACCCATGACATTTCCCTAGATTTATTCTCTGGAAAGCAACAACAAGATGCACTGATGACCTTGTGAATTTTAACTGAAAAGTATACACAAAAGAACTTGAACTTGGGGCGGTGGCTGGATGGCTCAGCAGGTTAGAGCACGAGCTCTTAACAACAAGGTTGTGTGAGTCCCAATGTTCAATTCCCACATGGGATGGTGGGCTGTGCCCCCTGCAACTAAGGATTGAAACCGGCCCCTGGACTTGGGGCTGAGCTGCGCCCTCCACAACTAGATTGAAGGACAATGACTTGGAGCTGATGGGCCCTGGAGAAACACGCTGTTCCCCAATATTCCCCAATAAATCTTTTTTTTAAAAAAGAACTTGAACTTGGGGGATGACCCTACAGATACGCCCAATGTCATTATTGTCATTGTCACCGTCTCTCATTTCAATGAGCAACACACGCCGAGTTCGACATGAGATTCCAAAGGGCCATGAAATTACTTTTTTTTTTTTTTGCATACTGGGTGGAACACACACCTACACTTTTTTTCTGGGCCACTGGTTGTTCGAACTGTAATTTTTTCAAGGGCACCATTAGAAAAAGTGAAGCAATAGCGGTCTCTTGTGGACACAAACAGCAAGTACAACAGTTTACAGGACCGGAATCGCACAGGAAATTTTGAAGCCCATTGGTGGAAAATGGCCCAATTTCAGGGTGGATGGTTCTTTTTTTGTTTGAGTTTTTATGAGTGTATATGAGCCAGACTGATGACATATACCGGGGAGCAAGATCTCAAATACTCCCCAGAGTGGATGGGTCTTGAAAGTGCATCAGAAAACCCGAGGCCGTACTTGGGAGCCTTCCCTTGGCTCTATGAAAAGTTTTATTTTTCCTCTGCGCTCCTCAGTCACCCAGGTAAGTCTGAATGAGGGGACACTCTGACATTCAGTGTTCCAGTGAGTTGCTCTGGCATTGTGTGGGTACCAGTGTGTTGTCTCCAAGTACCAACTTTGAAGTGGGGCCCTGCTCCTGACTTTCCCTCCTGGATGCCCATTTGCACACGGGCTGTCCACCACTGATGACTCCGTGTCCATGTAAAGGCAAAAGAAGACTAAGGCTGGCAAGGGTATAACAGGACCGAAGGCGTTGGAGGGGGCCCCAAATATTGGTTAGATTTCTCCTCCAGGTGGTGCACAGTTTTATTTTCTCCTGTTTTGATCGCCATTTTGCCAATTTTTTCACTGTATCGGAACAAACTAAATTATGACTTACATTTCACGATTTGGGAAACTGGTTTCACATACAAGGTTAACATTCGTTTATTGTGCAGGACACTGTAGCACCTTTAAACATGTGGACGGTATAGAGTAAAAAAGTATCATTTGGGTAGTTTTCCAGTTTGTCACTTTGGCAAACAATGCTGCTATAAACAGCCTCCAATGTCAACTGGTCCCCACGTGCAAGGGATCCCCTAGAGCAGAGGTCAGCAAACGTTTTACACACGTGGTCAGATAGGAAATATTTGGGGCTTACACTGTTCAGCCTCTCTCGCAACTGTTCAACTCTGCCCTTGTATCAGGAAAGCAACCATGACCACATGGGACCAAACGAACATGACTGGGCTGCAACAAAACTTTGCCAAAACAAAACAAAAACAGACAGCAGGCCGGATTTGGACCACAGTCCGATGTTTTCTGGACTCCTGCTCAAAATGACTTGCTTGGGAGTAGGACTGGCTGGACCACCCCATCGCATGACTGCACAGCAGCCCCGAGTGGTGCAGGGCACAGGCTGCCGAGTCACAGGGCGTGTGCACATTCTCCTTTGCGGGGTACAGCCAAACTGTCCCCCAAAGGGGTTTTGCACGTTTGCATCCCCACCAGCTGCATTGCTGTGTCTTGTTACTCACATCCTTACCAGTGCTTCATATTTACTATAGTTTTGGCCAAACTCATGGGTTGCGATTTCTTTCTTTCTTTCTTTCTTTCTTTCTTTCTTTCTTTCTTTCTTTCTTTCTTTCTTTCTTTCTTTCTTTCTTTCTTTCTTTCTTTCTTTCTTTCTTTCTTTCTTTCTTTCTCTTTCTTTCTTTCTTTCTTTCTTTCTCTCTCTCTCTCTCTCTCTCTCTCTCTCTCTCTCTCTCTCTCTCTCTTTCTTTCTTTTCTTTTTTGCATTTCACTGGTAAGTAGCTGAGTCTTGAGTGTCTGCATTTCTGACAGCATACTGCCTTTGTGTAAATGGAGGATAAGCCAGTTTTCCCTTGGGCACTTCAGTGGCAGAATGCATGCTTCCGTGTCTCCCTGTTGCTCATGCCCCCAAACCGTGCATACACATTGCTCAGTAAATTGTTTTGCTAATTCAAATCATGCCTTAAAACTTTGAAAAACCTTCCTACTGAGGAAAGACAGGCAGCCAAGATTGGTGGTGGCTGTGGCTGAGGCCAATTTGGGGGAGAAATAGACCACAGACACATTAAAACCCGACAAAATAAAAGCCACCCTACTAGTGAAGAAAGCAGGGGGGGGGGCTATCTCAGGGGTCTCCAGGGGACCCCGAGGTTGTGTACAACAGGCCTGGCTGGGGTGGGGAGCAGTTTGGGGTGGGATATGCCCAGTACACAGGGTGCCCGTTTCCACCCCGACTTCACCAAAGCTATCGGTTGTTGTTTTTTAATTCAACCACTACATAATATTTTATTTGAAAAATTTTATAAGCTCCTTAAAAAAGACTATAAGCCACTGTTCAATATTAATTAACTTACAGAGCCACTATAAGAAACTGCCTCACATGGCACATGGAAGATACAGCTCGTGGTTAAGATCTGGGGCTGCAGCCAGGCAATCCCGTGTTCAAATCCTGCTCCATCACCTCCAGGCTGGGTGACCTGGGGCTGATGCTACACTTCTCTGAACCTGTTTCCTCATGTGCAAAATACAAGTACTGACCGAACCTCCCTCATTGGCTTAGTCTAAGGGTTCATGAGATAATGCACGGGAAAAGCTTGCTATGTTTCAGGCATAAAATCTAAGCGAATGCTGCTATTGGTATCTTAGTAGTCTTTTTTTCTTTTCTTTTTTTAATACAATCAGGAATATAGTCGAATGTCCCTTATATAAATGCACATCAACTCCTCTGGCTCATACCCACTTATCTTCTATTGCTATTGAAGAAACAGGCTTGGCCTGGCTGGACAACAAGAGGCCAAGAACCCAACCACTTTCCCTCTTTGGTCTAGCTGCCAGGAAGCTGAGGTTTTGTAACTACAGGGTTGACAGTGTGTTATGGAACGAAGGGACATATAAAATGTGAGCCACAAAATCTACACATATTTATATAAGTACAGAGAGTAATCAAAGGGTAGGTAGCCAGAAAATGTAGGAACAAGAGGTGAATCAGGTCACTTAAATTAAAACATTGTAATTTTTATGGATTTTGTGTTATTGGGGCATTTGTCAGCTTTTTAATGTTTGTGATTTGCTGTGATTTTTTTTTTTTTAAATTGCGGAAGGGGAACAGGACTTTATTGGGAAACAGTGTGTACTTCCAGGCCTTTTTTCCAAGTCAAGTTGTTGTTCTTTCAGTCTTAGTTGTGGAGGGTGCTGTTCAGCTCCGGGTCCAGTTGCCATTGCTAGTTGCAGGGGGCGCAGCCCACCATCCCTTGCGGGACTGGAGGAGTTGAAGAACCGTCAACCTTGTGGTTGAGAGCCCACTGGCCCATGTGGGAATCGAACTGGCAGCTTTCGGAGTTAGGAGCAAGGAGCTCTAACCGCCTGAGCCACCGGGCCAGCCCATGTGGTTTCTTTTCTTATCCTAAATACATATTCACTTTTGCACTTCTGAAATTGCATTCATAATTTTATATTATTTTCTTAAAGAGGTCCCTCCAAAACCTGGACTGATTCCTGTCAATCCTGGAAAGGTTGACAGTGGCCTTCATACCGAAGCCATCGCAAGGGGCACATCAGTCCGCACAATGTAAAAACATGCACTTGTACTTTTACCTAAGATGTGACCTGACCTGTGATCCGTCAGTTCTCACCCCCCACAACGCCCCCTGTCACTTTATCAGAGGGCTCGCTCTTACAAAGCCAGAACCCCGCTACGTGGGGTGCACAGCCCATGCATGTCAACACGTCTGGGGCACCAAAGGGTCGATATGAAATATTTTTCAAGGAACGACCTGCCTGTTCCTTTCCCGGCAGCGGGCAAACAATGCCCTACGCAGAGGTGGCGCCCCCGTGAGGACACAGGCGGAAGTGCCTCATTCCATTCCAGCCCCCAACGACAGCAAGCTGGTAGCTGCATCTCTCCGTCCTGGGATTCAGAAGGGACATGGCGGTGACCACGATGACAGGTATTAACACAGGTATTAGGACTGAAAAGTGAAGTCACCTCTCCTATCAGCAGTAAGCCTGAAAAGGCCGACTAGCTTGACGACAAGGACCAGCTTCTCTAATTCAGTTTTATGTACATGGTAGATACATTCTCTAAATTGAGTGAGTTAAGTCTACAGCTCTAAGCTTTTGACCCAAAGATATTGAAGGGAGGAGGAAGGTGACAAGATGAAGCACTTACTTTTTAAAAAATGTAATATTAGAGATACATTGAAGTTATTAGTTTTTAAATTCCCAGCACTTTCTGAGTATTTCAAGTTACACAACGTGTCTCTAAAATAAAAAAATAACAGGCAAAATGAATAATCATTTGATAAACATCAGAAGGCCTTTCTGGAATACATTCTAGAAATTACAAAAATAAAGGACTCTAATAACTGAATAACAAATCTTTTCTGCAAGTTAGAGGTTCCAGCTCTGCTTGCAATAAAATTGAAAGAGAGCCTAGTAATCTGTCAGCAAATGGATTCTGAAAAATCAGTTTGTTTTTTTCACTTCTTTTTTTTTCCATTAGTTTTAGGTGTACAAAACAATGTAACAGACGTTTATAAAACAATCAGTTCTTATGAAAAATTATGTTATAATTTTGGGTATATTGCTCAGAAGTTGAAAGAATTAAGACAACTATAGATATTTAGTATATGTAATATTTATAACAAAACTCCTATTACCAACCACTCATTCATGAATGAGGTCATATTTATAAAAATGAAAAATAGGAATATAATTGATATTGAAACCCACCTCTTCCTGGCAATAAGTAGTATTCATCCACAGACCTACAATTCAATTAGAGAAAAAAATTCAACAATTTTACTTTTTTGTTTAATAATTATCTATCTATCTATATACATATATCCTGTTTATATACTACTAATAAAAATTTTAATACTTAGAGCCTTATGGTCACAGAAAATTTATTAAACCATATTATTTGTCAAACTATATATATTTTTGTGGCACAATTTGATTTGGTAGACAATAAAACTTCAAAGAATTGAAATATATTAAATCGGTATAAAATTCTGTGAAGGGAATAGAGAACTTATTTGAATATATATGTGTATATATATATATATATATATATATATACACACACACACACATATATATTTAAATATTTTATTGGGGAAGGGGAACAGGACTTTATTGGGGAACACTGCGTACTTCCAGGACTTTTTTCCAAGTCAAGTTGTCCTTTCAGTCTTAGTTGTGGAGGGCGCAGCTCAGCTCCAGGTCCAGTTGCCGTTTTCTAGTTGCAGGGGGCACAGCCCACCATCCCTTGTGGGAGTCGAACCGGCAACCTTGTGGTTGAGAGAATGTGCTCCAACCAACTGAGCCATCTTGGAGCTCAGCTCAAGGTACCGTGTTCAATCTTAGTTGCAGGGGGCGCTGCCCACCATCCCTTGCAGGACTTGAGGAGTTGAACCGGCAACCTTGTGGTTGAGAGCCCACTGGCCCATGTGGGAATCGAACCGGCAGCCTTCGGAGTTAGGAGCATGGAGCTCTAACCGCCTGAGCCACCAGGCCGGCCCCCTGAATATATTTTTAATAGATGCTGATAGGTTTTTAGATTTCAATAGATGTATTTAAAAGAGTAATTTACAGTGTTATTAAAAAGTCCACATTTACTCAGAAAATCCATTTATGGTGGCCCAGATGGCTTTTCTAACACCAGTAGCTGGCACTTTGCTCCCTTTCTGAGACTTCTTGCTAAGCAGGTGTCAAGTTTTTCAAATAATTAGGCAGTTTTCTCCAAGTTTGCTTAGCCCACCCTTGAAGACGGCCCTGTGGCCCAGGGCTTTCCTCGAAGTATCTCAGGACACAAGGAGTCCCTGCTTTGGGAAGGGGGACATTTGAGGAGAACCAAGCTCTTTGAGAGGGGCTTCCTGGTGTGTGGAGGCCGTGCAGCCTCCCTGCCTCCGTCTCACACCCCACACAGGCACAGAGACTATCCTGATTGTGGGGAAAGGGGCGCCCACAGTGGGGCTTCTGGGAGGGCTGCGGTGCCAACCTCCTCCCTCCAGCGGTGTGGGAAAGGCCCTGGGGTCTCAGGCTCGGGCTGAGCAACTCCTCTGGGAATGGCCCAGGGTGTTCCCCGCAGCAAAGACCCCTTCTCTCCATCCTGAGACGAGAGCCACACTCCTCTAGTACTGGAAGAGCTTGAGGTCACGGGTTCCAGGTGGTTCAGCTGTGACCGGGCTGGGCTTGCCCACTGTCCAGTGTCCTCAGCTGGAGAAACGCAATCCTAGAGCTTACCTCTCAGGACTTTGGTGAGGCTTGACATGGTAGGTTTGAAGACACACACACACACAAATGCACATGCCCATATGAGGGCACTGTCCATGCCATGAACCAGTGCCTGGAACCTGCCCACAATAGCTGGGTGGTGTTGGGGCACAGGCCCTCACTTTCTGTGTTCCCAAGATGGAGAGAACGGCCCATTTCCCTGATGAAATGTTGAGAGAAGCAGTGTGTGTAAAGATGTCAGCAGCTGGCACTAGCATGCTGATGAAATGTCACTCATTTTGCCCTCACAAGAGCCCTGGGTGTTAAGGTGCTAGTATGTCTGGTTTTACAAATGGGGAAATGGAAGGTGAGACCCCTGACCGGGGCCGCACATCCAGGCCTCTCTGTGCTGTCCAAGTCCTCACCTCTCCTCAGGGTCCCTGCTTGAAGACCCTGGGGCTTGTCCTGGGTACCACATCCATCTTGGCCATGACTATAGGAAATACAGCGCCTGCTGTGTGCTAGGCACTGTTTTAAGCACTTTACACATATTAACCCACCCTACAGATGAATATCCCATGTAACAGATGGGGAAACTGAGGCCTGGAGAGATTGTACAACTCGTGTCTTAGTGCAGAGCTTGTCATTGGCAGAGCTAGGACTGTACCCCATGCAGTGTGGGTCCAGAGTCTCCCCCCCCACCGGCGTCAGCACAGGCTGCTCCAGTGCGCTGGCTCCATGGCTGACCACGGTAGCCCTGCTCCCGCCACCAGGGCTCAGCTTCTTGAAGAGGGAAGGCAGGGCTGAGGGTTACAAGCCCACAGGACTTCGCACACAGCCACCGTGCCTCACGATGACCTGGGGTTAGCATCAGCAAGGGGCTGCCAACCTCAGGGCTCTCTCCTTTGCTGTTGCAGTTCAGCTTTTAAAAAGGCTCATTGGGATTGCCTGTGACACAAAGCTGGGGCAGAATCTTCATTAAGATCCCATCACGATTTGGGGAGCAGTAAGGAGAGGCAGACCCCTGAAGCCCTGCCGGCCCAAGCTGTCCCTGCACCAGTGTCGGCTCCCCCACCCCCGATGGACTGCTCGGCGCCATTACCCACCTTCTCCTGTGAGGGGCTTGGAGAAACGAACTGCCTTGCTGATCACACAGGACTGGCTCCAGCACTGAGACAGACTTATGGCAACAAGAACTGAGCATGAGTCAGTCCTGGGAGGAAGGAGGCTGCTGTGGGGAGGAGGGTAGGGAGGGGACAAAGGTCATTACAAGAGGCTGTCACCATCTGTGAAGGACAGTTAATGCAGGTGTGATGGGCAGAAGTGGGGCGGGATTACTCAGGGGTCAGCTGTCAAAAAACAAAATGAAGGTGTTATTCATCGAGTTTTATAGTTTCCTTTAAAGACTTCCCCCTTGTTTGTCCTGCATGGAATGTGTATAATATTTGAGTATGTAAAGGAGACAAAAGGACAACTGAAAAAAAAAAGAAGAATCTTTTAATAAAAATTATTCATAAAAATCCTAATAAATTTTAAAGAGCGAGACATTTCTTAGTATATTTATAAAAGAACATTTGGTCCTTTCACAAAAAGCTCCCTTTTAATTTAAATACACTTCTTATTTACAGATTAAACATAAAATATCATCTATAGTTGCAAAGCATATTGCACATTACAGAGAAGCATTTGTATATTTCAATAGGTTTTCCCCGAGTTTCCAACTCTAGATTTTTTGTGTGAAAACAGATTTATCTTTCTTGTGTATAATAAATAAAAATGCAGCTTGTGTTTTGCTCTTTAATGCTACAACAAAATACCTTTAAAAATAGTTTCTGTGCCTCTCAGGATGGGGGTGAGTAGGTAATGAATCAGGAAGGTCCACAGGTACTGAACATTGTCACTGGATTCACGTGGGAACGTAACCCTGAGCCCTGCAAATCCTGGGGACACACCGCCAGCCTGCCCCTCATTTTCACAGGAGCCCCGCCCTGCAGGGAGAGGCAGTAGGGTCCCTGGGGTGGAAGACGAGAGGACAAGGTTTGTTTTGTAAAGTCCCGGCTCAGCCACTCTGGCTGGGGCAATCGGCCAGCCCTGCCCGTTAGCCTGCGTGAGACTGGAAAGCGTCAAGAGAAAGACCTCTGGGGTCTCCCAGAAAGAAGAAAGGAAGGTCTGAGGCCAAGTCTACAGAATTCAAAGTGAAGGATGACAGTTTGCGATCATTCAGTAAACGGAGCTCAGCAAAAGAGCTGGGGGGGTGTTTGGCTTCGGTGGGAGATGGGGAGGGGCGGGGGCACCCGGTTTAGGCTCTCAGACTGTACAACTGCACCTGTCCAGCCAGGTACCGAGGACTGTCCTCTACTTGTCACCTGCAGATGCCATTCTGTGCAGAAATACACAGAAACTGATAGAAGCGACGTGTGCCCTCCCCTCCATCCAGGACCACCTCAGAACAGAGAATGTTCCGGCAAAAAAAGCTCGGACAAATGGAAGGAAGGATGTGAAAACACGAGCTGGCTCTTCTGAAGGCCAGCACAGTCGGGGGCGAGCAACACGTCCCTGGTCACCTCGCCTTCCAGGAAGGGATTCTCAGTCATGTCACCTAGAGCAGCGGAGCTGCCATGACGATTTAGCACTTTGTGGGGAGACCGGGCCTCCATAGGCCTAATGAGAAGTGGCTCCTACAACGGTTCCGCCAAACCCTTTCAATCGCGTCGACCGAAGCAGACTGATACCAGCCACACATGGGAGCGCGAGGGTGGTGCCCAGCTATTCCAAAGGCGGCTGGCGGCCCAAGTCGGGGGATTCCTCTGTGCCCAGCTCCTCTGCGCTCCCCTCCCTGAACTCGCCCAACACAGAAGGAACAGCCAAAACCCTGCCGGATGCATCATGCTTGATGGCATTCCGATTTCCAAAAGGAAAACAAGTAAGCTTTGAACTTGGCTCAAACAGCCTTCTTTTGATGACTGGCACTGGTCAGCACTGTGGCATCTAGTCCCAGAAACTCAAGACTGGGTGGGTCGTCTGGAAGCTCAACAAACAGGGCTGGTGTGCACTGATCGCTCGCCTTCAGACCCACCAGCTGGCTCAAGTCCAGTGCCTGGAAGTCAAGAGGGTCTGAGACTTAATACAGAACACGTCCGGTGCCAGCCTCGAGCCCCTGGGACGCCTGTGGCCCTGGCACGTAGACCCCATTCCAGAGCATGAGCAGGCTGAGGCCCAGGCGGGAAGGGACCTCCTCATGTTGGAGTGCTACGTGTCAGTGGTGTCACAGGGGCCAGAGGGAGGCCAGGATGGCACTGAGAGAAAACGGAGGCACGAGGGACTCACTTTCTTGCCTGATGGGTCCCATTCTCCCAAATGGGTCATGAATAGTCCCACCTCAATTTGCCTGGAGAAAAGGTACAGGGACGCTTC
Organism: Rhinolophus sinicus; assembly: GCF_036562045.2. NCBI lineage: Eukaryota > Metazoa > Chordata > Mammalia > Chiroptera > Rhinolophidae > Rhinolophus > Rhinolophus sinicus. The sequence goes on along the minus strand of NC_133759.1, from coordinate 4,802,850 downwards.
TGCCTGGTGCGCATGTGTATTTAAAATGACACATCTTGGTTTTACTGAGTCAATCAAAACATTTAAAATATACACTATTCTCCAAGAAAATTTTCTGTTCAGTAGATGAGACAATGTTGATAAACAGAATGCTTCTGAAATGAAGAAAAAAGGTAAAACAGAAGCATTTAATTCTTTAAAACAATTTGCACAGTAAATGCTTAAAAGATGGGGGTGACACATTTATTACTGAAAATCCCTTTTTTAAGAATCTCCAAGAACTGAATTATACATCTATTTCAAAAAACAGTAACACTTAAATTTCCAAGAAGGAAAATGTTTCCCTTTGATTGATAATGCAGTGGCTTAGACTGTGCTTACTTCTACTTTTAAAAAGATGAAAATGAACTCATTTGAAGTGTGTGAGCAACATGACAGGTGAGGCTGGAAGTTTTTAAGACACTTCCGACCCTTTCTATTGAGATTCATTTCAACCTCTGAGGTTACACAGAAGCCAGGGGAGGGGTATGAACCCACCTCTGCTTTGCATGAACACTCAGCCCAAGTTCAAAGACAGACACTTCCGTTTTGGTTAAGGAAATAATAACAAAAGAGAAAGAAGGTGTTTTAGCACAACTTCCTCCTATAAATGCTTGCTTAAAACATCAGGTTCAAAGGCAACAACTGGCCAAGAAATGTCCAGAATCTTTCTAATACCCATCCCACCCACCTTTCAGTGTGCTCCCACCATGTGGCAATAGAAAACAAGCCTGTTAAAACCATAGCAGCAGCTGTGACTTCCAGTGGCCCAAACTGAAATCACATAAGGCACTAAAGCCTGTATGACACCGACAAATGGCTCAAGGACGCCTGAAAGTCATCTGATCATTTCTTTCTCCCTGACTCAGTTAATTGGCACTAGACACAGGAAACAAAAACAAAACAAAATTCTAACCCAAACATGGTCAGAACTGAGAATCCTTGGTTAGTAAATGAGACAAATGGAAGCTCAGACAATCTTAGGTATTTTTCTCTCCCTACAAGGCACCTGGTTCTAGAACTATGGGAGCTCCTCAGGTAAGTTCAAAATAAATGTAAAATACGTCCAAAGGATCTACCTGTTAATCTCTTAAACTGTGATGTGACAACTTAAGAGACTCCCTGTCAGAATTTGGATAACACCGTTATTCACAAGCAGATAATTGATAACACTGTGAAGATTACTTGGGGTCAAAATGAATAAATGGGTGATTCCCCCCTATGTGATCCAAAATCATGGGTCAACATTTGGGGGAGAGCCCAGTTATCCAAAAGGGGAGAGAAAGGATGACAGACTGCAATAAATAGGGCTGTTCAGTGAACCTCAGGCCCTTTGCACAGAAATTTCATTCACGGCCCTCTAACAAGAGGTGGCAGTGTGCGGTCATGGCGAGTGACGGCGAAGGGGCGGCTCCAGTGTGAAGCTGGAGGCCCAGCCAAGGCTGCCCCATCCACCAGGCTTGGTCACATCAGCCTGTCATCAGAAGCTACTTGTACGACCGTCTCGCTTCAAATTATATCCTTAAGAAAAACAGGGCATTTTATTGAACAGAAGAGAAACACTAACGTATGCAAGCCTACTAGGTGTGCGTGTGGAGCTGGACAGAGTTCCCGTGACCTCGTGGGCGGCCAGGCTTCTGCCCTGCTCCACCTCAGACTGGGCCGCATGTGGCTGGGGCTCAGCTGTTTGGTCCAGGTTCAGAGGGGGCCCCCAAGGAGAGCAGGTCAAATCAGGCCAACCATCTGGTCAATCTGTCGCATGTAGATGCTCTTTAAGGGCAGGGAGTATCTCCTCTCGTCAGGAACGCGGCTGCACTAGAAGGAAGAAAGGAGGGACAACGGGACTTTCAAATTAAAAATCCACATGCTGACCGTCAGGAAATACAGCTGGACGACCAAATCCGGGGCTCTCAGCCTGGGCCTGTGGCCACTCAGGGGCCGTCCTGTGCGCTGCAGGGTGGTCAGCAGCATCCCTGGCCTCTCCCACTAAACGAGCCCTGCCCCCGCATCCCGGGTTGTGACAAAATGAGATTGTCTCCAGGCATTGCCCTTGAGGAGCAAAAGCTCCCAGGTGAGGAGACTGACGTGAGGTGACAGCCTCACCGCACAGGTGGAGAAATGGGGACCCGGGGAGGCTGAGACATCCACGCAAGTGCGGAATGGCCAGTCTCCCAGCAGCATCCCATGGGTCCTTCATCCACCCAGAAATGCAGAAAACGCTTTAGCTATTTGGAAATATTGTGGTTTTTCTGAGCTTATGGTTTTTCTCATCCATAGCTAAAACCTAAATGCTTGAGAGTGCTATCTTTCTTCCTTCCTCTTTTTTTTTTTTTTTTTGGTAATTAAAGGCACTTTTTCCCCCTTCAAAGGAGAACAAGTTTGAGAACCTTCTGGCTTCCGTTCGGGACAGCCAATGACCTCCAGCAGGTCAGAAGCCAGGAGGAGGGTCAAGTGTTTCCTCTGCTGGCTCCCTTCCTGCGAGGTCCCTGAAGCCACCTCTGAGCAGGGCCTCCTGCCTGGAGGCCACCGCCCTCCCAGATGCCTCTCTCCGTCCAGCTCCTGTGGCCACTCTCCCCACCGACCCTTCAGGCGGGAGTGCGAAGGGCCCCTGCTGCCGGGGTTCCCCCACACACTACGACACCTACGTGAATGGCATCTTTGTGAAGCTTCTCAAATGACCCAATCTGAGTGTGCCATCAGTTTTCTGTCAGGAACTTTGGATGACAAAGTCATTGGTAGTGTTTTCGCTCTCTCCACATGCAAACCACCCCTGGAGAAAGCAACTTACGTTGGAACTGGAGTTGATGACTTTTAAGTCAGCCGACTTGGGCCTGTGCACAGACTTCCCCTCTGGACCCCGCCCTTCGTCTTCAGGAAAGAACTCCTTCCATGGGGACTCCCGGAGGTGCTCGTCCACAGACACAATGTGTCCCTCAGTTGTAAACATGTATCTGGTTCCAGATTTGTGTACTGGATTCTCCTCATCAAAGAGCTAGTGGAAAAGAAAAAGAAAAAAGATATAACTGGTAACTATAGCATGATTGGAACTAACTCCTTCAGGAGGAGAATTTGCTTGGCCCTCAGGCTTTTCAGTGACAAGCAAACGGGTGGAAAGGCATCAATTAATAACCGTGGTTCCCAACTTGGCTACAAGCCACAACCACCAGTTTCGCTTACACTCAGATGCATGGACTTCCCCCCCCCCGAGGCCTAGAGACCCACACTTGGGCCGTCTGTGAAAGCACTCCGGATGGTTCCCACCTGTTCCCCAAGAGTTCTAGAACGATCTGCACCTCACACACTGTAAAATGCTGGAGGGAACAGGCACGTGTTTTATCCTTTGCCGTATCCCCAGCTCCTGGGCCACCATCCAGCCCTTTCTTGTGTCAGGACATGGGCCGGGCTCTGAACACATGGCACACAAGGCCGTCCTTTCCTTCAAGGGTGGGTGTTGGCGGGGTGGGGGGTGGGTTGTGGGGGTGAGAGAGGGTGGTGGGAGCACCTCCAACACTGAGCCTAGGAAGGGACAGGCTGGTAGGGAGTGAAGGCAGGTGTGCAGTAAATGTTGAGTGAGTGGACACCTAGAAATCTCCGATGAAAGAAACCTTATAGTCACCTCAGGTATTTTACAAATGAGGAAAAACGAGATTCAGCACTTGTCTGTATTTACACAGCAAATAGAAGACTGGGGCAGGCCCCGGGCTTCCTGCCCCGGACCCTGAGCGCTCTCCCTAGACCCTTGGGGTCTCCTCTACTCCCTCCAGACTCAGCCGGTGAACATCCTGACAGTACTGCCCCTTATGGGATGCATGCCAGGCCCTGGCCAGCCTGTGTCAGCGTCCTGACACCACTGCACTGAGGGCAGGGGACCTGGGCACACGGGATCTGGCTGGACATGCGGCCTTCTGTGGAAAGTGATGCCAGAGCCATAGCATCGTCTTAAAGAATGAGACTGGTACTTCCAAAATCTGGTTGTGTACAGTCATGAGCCACGTGTCAAAATGACAGGTTCCTGAGCCCACTTCCAAAGACTCTGACTCAACTGACGGGCGTGCAATTAACACGGGCCTGGGTGGCTGAGACCCAGCGGGCCCAGCTTGGGAGCCACTGACCTGGACAACACAACCTGCTCACTATTTGACTCTCAGCCCAAGAGCTCAGCCACGGGCTGTCCCCACCAGGAAACCCCGCCCCTCTGTGCCTTGAGGAAGTGTCCTTTGTATGTAGCCATGCAGGGTATGGTGGCTGTGTGTTCCAGCTGGGTATGGACACCGTGTGTGTGTGTGTGTGGCATGGCAGAGTTGCAAAGCGGGAAGAGCACTGGAGAAGGAGTCAGAAGCCCCAGCTCTGCCACGGTCACCCTGAGGACCCAGGCCAGTCGCCTGACCCCTCTGTGCAGAATGAACATTGACTGGAGGATCCCTCAGGCTCCTTCGGGGTCCAAACTCTCCATACACGAGAGTGTGCGGATGGCCCAAGAGCTGGGTGGCCGCGGGTCTCGCTAAGACCACACACATGAGAAGTGAGCGCTATAGACACCGTTCCCGTCCTAAGCGAGGCCGCCCCGCCGGCCACACTTACACAGGTCCTCCACTAGGCGTTGCCACACTTCGCACAATTTGTAATCGGACATTTTTTTGTTTAGTGACGATGCCCCCTTCCGCACCGAGGTTAGGAGTCATGGAGGAAGGCAGATGTCCTGTTCTGACACTGCTGTGCCCTGAGCTGCCACAATGCCCAGCAGAGAACAGCGCCCAGTAAGCACACGTCAGACGGCAGACTGGGTGGCCTCTTGCTCCAGAGGCACTGGACGCTCCCTGGGTTGATCTCACACACACCTACCAGGTACAAGTACTTGCAGGTCTCGCTGAGGAAGAAGCTCTCCATCCGGTCCTCTTTGGACTTGTCTATGACGTGATGGAGCGTGGCGTACCCACACCTACAAAACAACTTTCCAGTCAGTCCTGCCTCTGCCCTTTCCCACCTGCGTGTTAGTTTAAGAAGCGCGTCATTTTATTAACAGAATAATCAACCAAATTATCAAATGCCATATGAAAAACAAATTATGTTAGGTTTAAGGGCTGTCCATGTTTAGCCTACATTGACTCCAAATTCATTTAAAAATTGATTTGGCAGCTGTATCACCAGGTTAGTTGTAGGGGGAAAAGCGGGAGGTGGGGGCAGTGGAGGGTGTTTTCCAAAAGCATAACATGACACCAAGAAAATGACTGGCAACAAATTTAGAAGGACGGATTTAAATTGTTTGTCCTAATATTTATGGAACTGACTTTTCATTTGGATAATCTAAAACAGTATTTTGTAAGGAAATACTGCTAAGTGAAAAAAGCAGCTCAGTTTTACATACAGAGTATGTGTATACAAAATGTGTATACACATTTTAAGAAAGGAAAAAACTGTATTAAAATGGTAATACTCAATATATACGGATAACAAAAGATGAATACAAGTCACATCTGACTTCTGCAATTACAAGAGGTGCTCAAAGTGGTTACCATCAGTGTCCAGACACTTCTGATTATGGTGAACTACTGCTTGAGCAACGTTGACCAAAGTGTCCACTGTATACACTTTTTTGGCACCCCTGGTGTGTGTGTGTGTGTGTGTGTGTAATATATAAAAAAGGTCACAAGCATATAGACCTAAATGTTTTTGTGCTCAGCTCTGCACGTGGACACAGTGATAATATTCTACATCTGTATTTTTTATACTCTCTAAGCTTTTTAGGGTCATATTATTTGTATAATTAGGGGAAATAAGTTACTTAAAAAGAACACGCATAGTCTGCTGGAACATTACAGACAAAAATGGTGAAATAAAAAGTCATTCCCACTGTACCGGACAGGTTCTATTACACAAAAAGGAAGCAATTTCCCTACAAAATTAACATTAATGACCTGTTCTCTAAATTTAAATGCAAAAGAGAATAACATTTCCCCAGAACAAATCAAAAGGGCCAACAGAAAAAGGAAGGAACTTAGAAAACTAACTTGACTTTCGTGTACTTTTCCAGACTCTGCAGAATATCCATTCCTACATGGAGGTAGAAGGGGTTCTTGGTTGCCTAGAGAGAACACGAGAGAATGTGAGCCAGCGAGGGCCTGGAGGACACGCCGTCAGCACACGTCGCAGGGACTCCAGGCGCGCGCGAGGAGGTGCCTCTTGGCGAAAGGAAGGCGCAGGCCAGTGGTTCACTTCACCCTGAGGGCTGCCAGTGTCAAAGGATGAGGTGTCTGTCAGGTCACCTCAAGTGCACCGACCATCTGCTCAAGGTTAACTGGGGTGGAGACCAGCTGTCCCAGGGCTGAACAGTACCCTGCTTTGGCTTTCCTGATCCCTTCACGATCAGAATGAAGCAACGCCTTGCTGACAACACCACGTCCAAGAACAAATCCAGTTTCTATCTTGCCTCAGAGCTCTCTAGAAACTTCAGCTTCAGACACAGGGCGACAGGACCCCGCCCCCATCCCACTTACAGCGTTGTGAGGAAAGGCGAATGGGAACAGGAGACTTTCACAAGTTCCTGAAGGAGGCCTCCACTTTCCTCTCCAAACGCTCTAAGAGCTCAGTCCTTGGGTGCTTCCTCTGCTGTCACACGCTCTTACATGGTTTTGTTAGGAACAACAATTCTCTGGGAAGATGAGGCTTTACCCCCCAAACGGTGTGAGCGTTGGGGAGCATCTGTAATTGGTGCCCAGTGCCATGCTGCAGCAGAGAAAGCGAAGAACCACAAAGTGACTGTGTCTGGATCGACAGCACAGGGAGGAGAGGCTTTGGAGGCAACGCTGTGAAGCGGAAGGTTACACTGGATTCTAAGAAAATAGTCAACGTGAGGAAGAAGCTGAAAACAGGACAGAAGCAGAGACAGACACAGAGAGTATCAATCCAAAGGCACAGACCTAAGCTTTTGACGAGGGAAACTCAGCACCACACACGTCATTCTCACAGCGTGTGTGGCCTGACTACCTGAGCTCAGGGAGGCAGACTGGAGGGTCTCTCTTCCCTCTTCTGAGCGGTTATCTGAAGCGCCTGAGGCCTCTCTTTAGGCATCAGGACCTGACCAGTTTCACTGGATTTCTCCCTTTTTCATCAAGGAGCAAATGACAAGGATTCAGCATGAAATAAAATCACTGAATAAATCTAAAGCACAGCACTAACCCTCCTTGCAGACCTCAGGACAGTCGGATCTACTTGCTGAGTCTTGCCCACAGCAGGTGCTATGACACGTCTACCGGGTGGCACAGTGTGTGTGGCCGGCGTGGGGCATAAATATCTGCCTTCAACTACAGGGGAGAAGACTTCACAGTTAAAGGGACATTCCCTCCGGCACTAAAGTCATTTCACGAAAGATGAATACTGTGTGTTTTTAAGATTAAACAAAAAGAGGCATTCAGATGAATCCCAGATTATTTCCTTTACAACCAAGAAAAAGAATTTTTTTGCCTGAACGATTATTATAGAGACCGAGGTTCCAGTACGTGAACCCCCGCCCAAAGAGATCTTTGGTCACATAAACTGAGAAAACGCTGAGCACCAAATCAATCTTGATTATCTAAGGATGTGAAAAATGAGACCTACAGTAAGACACAATGCAGCTTTGCACAATGTTAGGTTAAGAAACGTGATGTGGCCACAAACGCCTTCTCTGTCCCATGAACCATGAATGACACTACCTCTAGGAAGAGTATGGACAGGCGGTCACTCTGTGCGAGTCCCCACCACACAACACAGCTCTACGTCAATCAGCAATGTTCTCTGAGAACGAACTGCTACAGGTCCTCCTAGCGTTGAAATACAAGGCAGCATTTAACAAGCTCCAGTACCTGGTAGAGGAGATAAGTAGATTCCACTAGCTCCGGCCTCAGTGGGTAGAAGAGCACGTCGGGGGCC